>NW_009259466.1:0-257 GCF_000687185.1 Egretta garzetta | reverse complement strand
TGCAGAGTGTCTGGGGGCTGGCAGGGGTGCTGGGGGACCCCCAAGGTGCTTGGGTGCCGGCCAAGCCCCTGGGGTGTCCATGGGCTTTAGGGGTTGGTGGGGTCCCCAGGGCCTGTCCCAGGGAGTGTGGGTGCTGGCTGGGTTTGGGAGTGCCCCGAGCCCCCCCTCCACGGCTCGCCTGCCCCCAGGACCTGTGTGGGACAGCCACCTGCGACACGCTGGGCATGGCCGACGTGGGCACCATGTGCGACCCCAAG
>NW_009259465.1:0-248 GCF_000687185.1 Egretta garzetta | reverse complement strand
TGGATTTCTTAGTCTTCTCATAGTGATACAGGTGTCCCCTCGTGACACAAAGAGCCGACCTCACCACCATGCCTAGCGCGTGCTGGCACAATACTGGTGGGGAGAACTGCATCCAGTCCACTGGATTTCTTAGTCTTCTCATAGTGATACAGGTCTCACTGCCATCCCTAGCGCGTGCTGGCACAATACTGGTGTGGAGAACTGCATCCAGTCCGTATGCAAAAATTTGCTCTCCTGCACCATACCCG
>NW_009259464.1:0-1898 GCF_000687185.1 Egretta garzetta | reverse complement strand
CCTTAAACACATTGGAGAGAGGTGAGGCCATAGGTTGCCCGCACAAATGCTGAGGGAGCAGGGAGCTGGCTGATGGCACTGCGAGGTGCCATCCTTGAGAGGTGTTGGTGACTGGGAGAGGTTCCTAGAGAGTGGAAGGGAGCAAATGCCAGCCCTAACTTTAAGAAGGGCAAGAGGAAGATGCAGGTAACTGCAGACCAGGCAGCCTCACCGCAGTGCCTGTGAAGGTGCTGGAGAAAACCTGAATGAATTATTGCCTGTGGAGAACCCACACTGGAGCAGGTTTATCCTGAAGGACTACAGCCGATGAAGAGGGCCCATACTGGAGCAGGGGAACAGTGTAAGGAGGCAGGAAAAGCTGGGAACTGTTACGGACTGAACACAACCCACATTTCCCTTATCCCTGACACTCAGGAGGTGAGAGTGGGGCAGGAGTTGGGGATAACAGAGTGAAGCTGAGCCTGGGAAAGACAAGGGTAAAGGGAAGACACTCTTTTAATTTTGGCTTTGATTCTTAACATCCAAACCTGTTATAATTGTCAGAGCCATACCCCCAGTTACTCTTTCATATTTCCTTCTTCATTTCAATTCCACTGCTCAAAGGTGATCTCTGGGGCACTCAGGAGAGAAGCAGGGCCCACTGAAAGATTTGGCAAAGCCTGGAAAAGAAACTGGAACACTCTGGAAGGCAGCAGGGTCTAGCCCGGGTTCTGGCAAAGACCATACAAGGCCCCAGGGCAACCTGGAGAAGTCCATGAAGAAAAAAGAGCCATGAAATCATGATAAGAGTTATAAACTATGTTTCTGGTTTAAATAGTTTACCAACAGAGGTGTGAGAGGGCAATACACACTCGCAGGCTTTGTATAGGCCAATGAAATGTAACAAGTGGTACCTGTTGTACTCTTAGGGGAATGGACGTCTTCCATTACTAACAGATATCACCTAGAACATGGGTACTGATATATTACTACTTGAAATCATTGCTTGCATAGTCGTGACAAAGCCTATTAGAGCCAATTCCCAACTTACTCTGAATCAGGATGGTCCCTTTCACCACTTCATGTCATATAATGTCCTGTGCAGGGAACAACAGAAGTCTCCAGACATGGCTCAACTCTGGCCGACTGAGGCATCGCTAACAATGCAAAATAAAAAAGTTTCCTTCCATCTGTCTTTTTTTCTTTTCTCTCTGTTGCTCTTCTTTGCTCTTCTCTGATCTGCTCTGCCCTCCACGCTTCAAAATGGCTTTGGTTCAGATTGCACATATAGCCCTGGATAAAGGATTTTGTTTAAACCAGTTATCAGGGCCCCTCCTAAATACATACTGCATTTTTGTGCATACTCACTGGTTCTCTTTAAGAACGCACCACTAAGTCTCTGTTTTCAGGGGAAAAAAGAACCAACCTGAAAATGTTGGGGGCTTTGTGTTACTTATATTCTTCCTTTTCTCTCCGACTCTGGGAAAATAGGAAAAAGTAGTTTGAAGAAATGCAGCATGCTTGAATAACGTGAAAGCATGTCTGGCTTTTTTCTATCTAACCAATTCCACTAGACCCACAGGGCCAGTGGCTGTGGCCTCAGATGTGGCCTCTGATGGGATTTCTCCATTTATAATCCTGAGCGGAGCATCTTACTAACCCGGGTCTAGAGTCCCCTTGAATACGAGGAAAGCTTTATGGATGCACAGCACCCTTTGGCAAGGCGTTCCTCTAATTCACCACTGCTATGACCAAATCCTTCTGCTTCTTTTGAATGTGGCCCTTGGCAAAGAAAGCAAAAAGAAACAACAAGGAGAAAGCACAGGGAATATGAGTGGAAGAAAGAGATAGGGACAAAGAGCAGAGCACAGTAACGAGCTGTGCCACGAGCAGACCTCCTCCTCTGTAACAAGCAGATG
>NW_009259463.1:1742-2163 GCF_000687185.1 Egretta garzetta | reverse complement strand
ACTGGGAGGACTGGGAGGGCACTGGGAGCACTGAGGTGGTACTGGGAACGCTTAAGGGAAGCTGGGAGTGATACTGGGTGCACTAGGAGCACTTGGGTGAGCCAGTGAGCCATACTGGGAGCACTGGGATGGCATTGGGAGAAGTGGGGGAAGACACGGAACCATACTGGGAGCACTGGCATCACACTGGGAGCACTGGGGTGAGCCAGGGAGCCATATTGGGAGCTCTGGGGGAGAACTGGGAGCGCTATGGGGAGCCAGGGAGCCTTACTGGGAGAACTGGGTAGGCACTGGGAGCAGTGGGAGGGTACTGGGAGCACTGGGGAGAGCCATGGAGTTCTACTGGGAGCACAGGGACGGCACTGGGAGAACTGGGGAGATCCAGGGAGCCATACTGGGAGCACTGGAGAGGCACGGGGAG
>NW_009259463.1:0-509 GCF_000687185.1 Egretta garzetta | reverse complement strand
CCCCAGGGCCCTCCCAGTGCTCTCAGTATGGCCCCCTGGCTCCCCCCAGTGCTCCCAGTGCTCCCAGTATGGCTTTCTGGCTCCCCCATGTGCCTTCCTAGTGCTTCCAGCTCTGTCCCAGTGCTCCCCGTATCACTCCCAGCTTCCCCCCAGTGCTCCCAGTGCCCTCCCATTGCTCCCAGTATGGCTCCCTGCCTTCCCCCAGTGCTCCCAGTAGCACTCCATGACTCTCCCCAGTGCTCACAGTACCCTCCCACTGCTCCCAGTGCCCTCCCAGTGCTCCCAGTATGGCTCTCTGGCTCCCCCATGTGCCTTCCTAGTGCTTCCAGCTCTGTCCCAGTGCTCCCAGTATCACTCCCAGCTTCCCCCCAGTGCTCCCAGTGCCCTCCCATTGCTCCCAGTATGGCTCTCTGGCTTCCCCCATTTCTCCCAGTGCTATCCCAGTGCTCCCAGTATGGTACCCTGGCTACCCCCAGTGCTCCCAGTGCCGTCCCAGTCCTCTCACCTCT
>NW_009259462.1:0-1387 GCF_000687185.1 Egretta garzetta | reverse complement strand
CCGTCCCTCTGTCCTCCATCCATCCCAACGTCCATCCCGATGTCCGTCCTGATGTCTGTCCCTCCGTCCATGCCTACGTCCTCCATCCATCCCTCTGTCCAACCCAGCGTCCGTCCCTCTGTCCTCCATCCACCCCAATGTCCATCCTGACATCCGTCTGTCCTTCCGTCCTCCATCCAACCCAAGATCCGTCCCTCTGTCCATCCCCGTGTCCGTCCTGATGTCTGTCCCTCTGTCCTCCGTCCATGCCTATGTCCTCCGTCCGTCCCTCTGTCCAACCCCGTGTCCATCCCTCCCTCCCTCCCTCCGTCCATCTGTCCCTCCATCCATCCCAACGTCCGGCCCAACGTCCATCTGTCCTCCGTCCATGCCTACGTCCTCCATCCGTCCCTCTGTCCAACCCAGCGTCCGTCCTTCCATCCTCCATCCACCCCAACGTCCATCCTGACATCTGTCTGTCCCTCCGTCCTCCGTCCGTCCCTCTGTCCTCCATCCAACCCAATGTCCATCCTGACATCTGTCCCAACGTCCGTCCGTCCCTCCGTCCGTCCTGACATCCGTCCATCCTCCATCCAACCCAGTGTCCGTCCCTCTGTCCATCCCTCTGTCCTCCATCCATCCCCCATCTATCCCAACATCCGCCCCAACGTCCGTCTGTCCTCCATCCCACCCGGTGTCCGTCCCTCTGTCCTCCATCCATCCCCCATCTATCCCAACATCCGCCCCAACGTCCGTCTGTCCTCCATCCCACCCGGTGTCCGTCCCTCTGTCCTCCATCCATCCCCCATCTATCCCAACATCCGCCCCAACGTCCGTCTGTCCTCCATCCCACCCGGTGTCCGTCCCTCTGTCCTCCATCCATCCCAACATCCGTCCCAACGTCCGTCTGTCCTCCATCCAACCCGGTGTCTGTCCCTCTGTCCTCCATCCGTCCCAACGTCTGCCCCGACGTCCATCTGTCCTCCATCCACCCCAATGTTTGTCCGTCCCTCCATCCATCCCAACATCTGTCTGTCCTCCATCCACCCCAATGTCGTCTGTCCTCCATCCAACCCGGTGTCTGTCTGTCCTCCATCCAACCCGGTGTCCGTCCCTCTGTCCTCTGTCCATCCCAACATCCATCCCAACATCTGTCCATCCCTCCATCCACCCCAACGTCTGTCTGTCCTCCATCCAACCCAGTGTCCGTCCCTCTGTCCTCTGTCCATCCCTCCATCCATCCCAACGTCTGTCTGTCCCTCCATCCACCCCAACGTCTGTCTGTCCTCCATCCAACCCGGTGTCTGTCTGTCTGTCCTCTACCCACCCTGACGTCCGTCTGTCCTCCATCCAACCTGGTGTCTGTCCCTCTGTTCTCCATCCATCCCAACATCCATCCCAACGTCCG
>NW_009259461.1:1943-2178 GCF_000687185.1 Egretta garzetta | reverse complement strand
GGACAGGCGACCCGGGAAGGGACAGAGGGGACCAGTCACCCTCGGGAGGGGACAGGAGACCCAGGAAGGGACAGAGGGACAGCAGGGACCAGTCACCCTCCGGAGGGGAGGGTGCAAGGGATGGGCAACACCCAGCGGGGCACCCCAGGACAGGGCCAGCCCCCAGGAAGGGCTCAGAGGGGGGGGTGACACCTGAGGGTCCCCATGGCCCAACCCACCGGTGAAGAGGTCGGCG
>NW_009259461.1:0-301 GCF_000687185.1 Egretta garzetta | reverse complement strand
AAAGCCGTTGGGTTGGGGAAGAGGACGCAAACGGCTGCCGAAAACCAGTAGGCGGGACGCCTGGGTCCCCGCAGTGACAGCCCAGCTGGGGCACGTGACTGTCACTGCCCAGCTGTGCCCCAGCCCCCTCCAGGCACCCCAGGACCCCAAATCTTCCTCTTCCTCCCCCAGGACCCCCGTCCCAGCCTCTCCCCAGTGCTCCCAGTCCCAGCCCAGGCCAGACCCCAGTCCCCTCCCATTCCCCAGGCCCAAACTGTCCCAGTTTCCCTTTCCCCATCCCCCACTGCTCTCCCCATCTGCT
>NW_009259460.1:0-629 GCF_000687185.1 Egretta garzetta | reverse complement strand
TTTAAGAGGTCAGCAGTGGGAGGGACGGTGGTGATCAGTGGGACAGGTCCCCTCCTCCCTGCTCCCCCACCGCCCCCCCCGGGGATGGGGGCTTTTGGCGCCTCATTTGGGCACCCTTTGTGCTTTGCCGTGCCCCCAGGCACCTTCCCCCCTCGGGAGGGGAGGGGGCGGGAGAGGCGGCACCCCTCGGCCTCAAGAGAGGGTCCGCAGCCAGGGGGGCACCTCGGCTGTGTGTGTGAAGCCTCTCCCCTTGAGCTGGGGCCCTGCCTGAGGAGGAACCGTCCTGGGGCTGAGTGCCCTCACCTCCTGCTGGTGGGTGATTTCTTCTGGAGAGAGATCCCGGAGGGAGCCCTCCTGTCCCCCCGGGGGAGAGATTGTACCTTCGGGGTACCCAGGAGAGGGACAGAGTTTCCCCCTTTGCGAGGGAGTGTGTGCGTGTGCGCACTTTGGACCCTCCTCCTTGTGCGTAGAGGTGTGTCGGAATAATCCCCCACTGACAACCCGAACCTGTCCTGTGTTAAATGGTATCCGAGGGCTGACCGGTTTCACTTGACCCCAGTTTCTCCATGGGTTTTGTGGTGGTTTGGGCTGTTGCATGACACAAAGTTGTTGAAGCTTGTCCTTGGTCT
>NW_009259459.1:917-1392 GCF_000687185.1 Egretta garzetta | reverse complement strand
GTGACTCGCGTGGCCGTGTGTCCCCAAGCCCATGTCCCCAGGGTGTCCCATGTCCCCAAAGTGCCCCCATGTCCCCAGGACCCCCCATACCAGAGGGGGTCCCTCACGTCCCTGGGGTGGCTCCTTGCCCCCGTGTCCCCAAAATGTCCTATGTCCCCAGGATGTCCCCATGTCCCCAGGAGGCCCCACACCACAGGGTGCCCCGTACTCCCATGGTGTCCCATGTCCCCAGGTTGCCCAATGTCCCCAGGGTACCTCATGTTCCCAGGAGGCCCCACACCATGGGGAGCCCCATACTCCCACGGTGTCCCACGTCCCCAGGGTGCTCCCATGTCCCCAAAATGTCCCATGTCCCCAGGGTGCCCCCATGTCCCCAGGACCCCCCATATCAGAGGGGGCCCCTCACATCCCTGGGGTGGCTCCTTGCCCCCATGTCCCCAGGATGTCCCCAGGTCCCCAGGGTGTCCCCCTGTCC
>NW_009259459.1:0-843 GCF_000687185.1 Egretta garzetta | reverse complement strand
GCTGCCGTGACCCCCGCCTGCCGTTTGTGACTCGCGTGGCCGTGTGTCCCCAAGCCCATGTCCCCAGGGTGTCCCATGTCCCCAAAGTGCCCCCATGTCCCCAGGACCCCCCATACCAGAGGGGGTCCCTCACGTCCCTGGGGTGGCTCCTTGCCCCCGTGTCCCCAAAATGCCCCATGTCCCCAGGATGTCCCCATGTCCCCGGGAGGCCCCACACCACACGATGTCCCCATGTCCCCAGGAGGCCCCACACCACGGGGTTCTCCGTCCTCCCATGGTGTCCCATGTCCCCAGGATATCTCCATGTCCCTAGGACGCCCCACACCACAGGGTGTCCCATGTCCCCAGGGTGCCCCACACCACAGGGTGTCCCATGTCCCCAGGAGGCCCCACACCACAGGGTGCCCCATCCTCCCACGGTGTCCCATGTCCCCAGGATGTCCCCATGTCCCCAGGATGTCCCCATGTCCCTAGGAGGCCCCACACCACAGTGTGTCCCATCCTCCCACGGTGTCCCATGTCCCCAGGGTGTCCCCATGTCTCCAGGAGGCCCCAAACCACGGGGTCTCCCACCGTCCCATGCTGTCCCCCATCCTTGTGGTCCCCTGTCCCCAGGTCCCCGTTCCCCGTGGGTCCATCGGGATGGGGGGGCAGCTGTGACACGGGACTCGCCCCGGCTGGTCACTACCCTTTTATTAGTGAGGTTCTGAGGGGAGAAGTGGCCCTGCCCCCCCCGTCCCCCCATCATCGGACATGGGGACAGTGGGGGGGGGACACAAGTCCCAAGACACTGGGTGGCCCCGTGTCCCGCCCCACCCCACCCAAGAAGGCACAAAGAGGTTG
>NW_009259458.1:27898-28284 GCF_000687185.1 Egretta garzetta | reverse complement strand
CTTCACAGATTATTAAAATACAAATGCTTAAAGTTTCCTATATAAAAATATACAAATGCAAAAATATATATCGAGAGAGAGAGCGAGAGAGAGAGAGCGAGCGGAGAGAGCGGCCGGAGGAATCGCCACGCTCGCCGCCTCCCTCCCTGCAGAGCTTTTTCCTTTTTTTATTCTTTATTTTTAAAAAAAAAAACAAAAAAACCAAAAAAAACAACACCCCCCCCCCCCCCAAAAAAAAAAAAAGAAACCAACCCAACAAACCCCCAAGGTAAAAACGTCTTCGCGCTTCACAGCTTGGCTGGGTTTTGCCACCGATGGGTTGACCCCGGAGGAGGGGGTCCCTGGGGTAGATTTGGGGGGAGAGAGGGGGGGGGGGGGTCCCCGGC
>NW_009259458.1:26359-26747 GCF_000687185.1 Egretta garzetta | reverse complement strand
CCGCGAGGTAAAACCCCCCCCCGGGGGTGGGGGGGGGGGGGCCCCGGCGCTGGCCCCCCCCCCTCCCCGGCTCCTTCCTGCGGCGGGCAGGGGAGCCCCTGCCTGTTTACAGCCAGAGGGAAAAGCGCGGATGTTGTCTGGTCTGGAGCAGGAAGATGAGGGTGTGGGAGGAAGAACGGAAGAGGACTGAGCCGTCCCAGTCCTCCCAGGGTGGGAAAAGCCAGGTATGGGAAAACCAAAAGGGTTTTCCTTGAACCGTCCCCATTTCCAACACCCTTTTTTTTTTTTTTTTTAGGAGGAAGAGCGAGCAGCGCAACGGCAAAATCCAGGAGGTGACGGCCCCCGTCCCGTGTCCCCTCGATGCTTCCCCCTCGCCGCTGGGACCTCT
>NW_009259458.1:25790-26306 GCF_000687185.1 Egretta garzetta | reverse complement strand
TCAAGATTTTTTTTTTTTTTAAAACCAACGGCGGCCAAAAAAAAAAAAAAAAAAACCCAAACCAAACCCCCAACTCGACGTTTTCCCCGAGGAAGAGCTCCCGAGCCGTCTCCTGCCGTACCCCAACGCACCGGGTCCCAGCCCCTCTGCTAAATAGCTCGAGTGAACCTGCACGAAACCCTTGGAACAACTCGATTCCACGTGTGGAGTCACCCGCTCGGCCCGCCCGAGCGAGGATTCGGAAAGCCGGAGGGAAAAGGATCTTGGCCAAGAAGATGGCTGGAAAAATCAAGATCAAAAAAAATAAAATAAAAAAAAAAAAATAATAAAGTCCAGGGAAAGGCAGGGAGAGGGCAGCTGCTTTTACAAGGTGGAGGAGGGAACGAAAAGCAAAACCTCACCCAAATAATTACAACGAAATTAAACAACCTAAAAGCAAAGCGTACAAAAAAAGACGGGGGGGTGGTTGGGGTGGGTTTTGGTTTTGTGGTTTGTTTTTTTTTTTTTTTTTTTCTT
>NW_009259458.1:22917-25175 GCF_000687185.1 Egretta garzetta | reverse complement strand
TCACGTTGGTGCCGCTGCTGGCCAGGCGGGCGATGCCCTCGGGGCAGATGGCTTCCATGGCCACCATGTTGGTGGCGATGAGGGCCGAGGGGGTGGCCCCGCCGTTACCCTCTGCCGAGGCCCCCGTGTCCATGGGGACGGCGGAGACGTTCATGGCCACGTTGTTGGCCGCGCCTCCCTTCTTGTTCTGGTGGGTCTTGATGTGCTTGGAGAGGTGGTCGCTCCGCATGAAGCGTTTGGGGCATTCCGGGCAGGCGAATTTCTTCTCCCCTGGAAGAAGGGAGGGAGAGAGGGGTCAGGCGGAGGCTGGGCCAGTTCCCCCCCTTGACCCAGGCTGGCAAGAAGGTGACGGACCCCGGGGGAAGCGGCGTCCCGAGCCCTACCTGTGTGCGTGCGCTTGTGTCGCTGCAGCTCGTCGCTCCGGGTGAAACGCTTCCCGCAGAGGATCCAGGTGCAGACGAAGGGTCGCTCCCCGGTGTGCCACCGCAGGTGAGCCCGGAGGTGAGAGGTTTTGCCATACACCTTCCCGCAGCCCGGGATGTGGCAGATGTGTTGCTTTTTTTTACCTGGATCCCCAGAGCTCCTGAAAGAGTCCGAGGCAAAGAGTTAAAACAACCCTGAAAAGCTCCAGCTGACTGGAGGGAGGGAGAATGGGGCCCAACAAGGCATTTTGGGGGCTTCAGCCTGCTCCTGGGGGTTCAGAGGCTGCTCGGGCAGCCCGGTGTTGCCAGATCCACCTTACCTTCCCTCGCTGTCTTTGCAGTAGGGGCAGGTACAGGCTTCCCTCCGCACTTTCCGTCCTTGCTGGGGCTGCGGGTCCGGGCTGGTTTCTCCTTCCTCCACAGCCGCGTTCTCGTCTCCCAGCCCGTCTCCGCTCGCGCCATGAAGACCCAGCTGAGCACCGTGGTCGCCTGGAAGCAAAACAAAGGAGGTTACTGCGGGTTCTCGGTCAGCAAAGCCCCGAGCAGCAGGAGGGAAGCGAGAAGGGCTTTTCCCACGGCAGCCGCAAAGCCGGGAGGGTCTCGGCTTGATTGAGCCCCAGGAAGTTCTTCATTGCAGCCTTTTCCCTCGGCTTTCCGCAGGATCCTGTGTTTCGAGCTCTGGCAATCCCACGCTGAGCCTTCCCTAGAGCCCTGGGGCTGTCCCTGACCTCCACAGCCCCCAGCAAAGCAGGAGGGGGGGCGTCCTCCCAGCTCCCACACAACGCCCCACATTTTGGTCCGTGCTCTCCCCATTTGTGCCCAGCGGAGAGGTTAAGAGCCGCGTCTCTCAGGGAAAAACAGCCCCCGTAGGTTGCTCCAGCCACCTGCCAACTATTTCAGTGAACCTAGCGCCGAAAACAGAGCAAAAATGTAAACGTAGCAGCGCCGGCCAGCTTGAAGGAGTGTCAGCGATAAGGCAAGTGTCAAAACACCACCAAGGGAAACCCGGGCTTCTCTGAATCACACCTTGCTACTGACCTCACTGAGGTCCCTTCCCCCTGCCTCCTTGTTTTTGGGGCTGAAAGAGGCAGTTTCCCTTTTTCAAACATTTCTCCAGCTTAAACCTGATGAAGGCAGGACTCGATGATCTTAAAGGTCTTTTCCAACTGAAGCGATTCTATGATTCTAAGGCAACAATCCAGGAGCAAATCTACAGAGCAGATGTAAACCCTCCTGCCAACCCCCTCTCTTCCCCCCCCCCCCCAAAAAAAAAAAGGCAGCGATAAATAAAGCGGGCTGGAGGACCGTAGTCTTCAGCAGCATCCATCAGCAAAGATATTATCGGCACGCGCTCGCTGGTTAATTACTGCGATTACAGAAAGGGATATATATATATATATAAAAAGTTGAAAAATCATCTGGCGCTGCTCGCGGAACGCGGTCCCTCCCTCTCCCGAGGAGCAATTCCCAATTATAAAAGCCGTAGGAACCGCAGGGTAGTGCTGACGAGCTCCCAAAACGCAGACAAACATAAACCATTCGTAACGGGGGGAGAGGGGTAGGAAGTTTTTAAGCCTATCAGTTTTCATTGCCATTTTATTGCTCTACGCTTATGCTGTCATCTAATTGCTTCTCCAATAACCCCATCTACACTTCACAAGTGTTTTATTTCCCTTCAAGCTCCGTTGCTTGATTATTTTCATGCTGAAAAGCCGGAGCGGGCGCAGAGACGGCAGGCTGAGTAATCGCTTTTCAGCTGCAATTAACATATGCCAATAGGTCTAACGGCAGATTTAGAGCCGAGACGCTTCCGCCGGGCCGGGGGGCGGCGCCTTG
>NW_009259458.1:11039-22823 GCF_000687185.1 Egretta garzetta | reverse complement strand
TCCCACTGCTGGGAAATGAGGCTGTGTTGGGGGCAGTCTTCCCCAAAACACCCATCTGAGGGTTTTCCTGATGCTGTTTATCAGCAGCTGCCCAGCTGGCTCCAGCGAGGATGAGTTAACGGGAAGGACCGTGACAGCCAGCCCTGGCTGATGGGAACATTGGGATGAGAGGGAGATTGTGGTGCCCTGGAGGATGCTGGTTCATTCATTCCATCTCCTCTTCCCAGTTCCTGGAAGCTGCTTCTTAAATGGGAAGCACAAACATCACAAAGCTGCGGTTTCCAAAGCTGGCGTTCCCAAAAAACAGCCCACAGTCCTGCTGCCGGTGTCTTCCAGAGCTGCGTCACGATGGGGCTGCAGGAATGAAGGCCACCTTCATGATGGCACAGGGACTGAGATGCTGCCACCGGTGGAGACCAGAACAGCCTTTTGAGAAGCCTGCTGGGACAGGTACCTTCAGCAAAGCGGTGAAATTTGCTTTAAAAACCCTGTTCTCCATGTAACAGCTTCTAGGCAGGAGGCAGCACACCAAGCATCCGCAGGAGAGGTGCTGGCGCTGAAGAAGGATGAACTTCAGACTTACGCCGGCCCGAAACGTCCATTAGCTGCACGCTGGGCTCTCTTCCCGCAGCCGGGAGGGAGTTTCACAACCCAGAGACAGCGAGGGGAGAATGACGAAGAGTTTCTGGCAGCGGGCAGCTTCCCCGGGCCCCACGGCTTTGCTGTTACCAGCAGGTGTCAGTGGTGCCCTGGCAAAGCTCAGCGGAGGAGCCGGGGCACGGGCCCACGCTCAGGAAAAGGACAAAAGCCACCAGAAATAGATGCCTGGCTACTCGGGGCACCGGCCAGCTCAGAGCTGTGATGCCCGACAGCTCTGCGGTGGCATTGCCAATGATCTGCGTGGCCAGTGGGGGATTTACGTGCTCAGACGGGGCCATGCTCCGTGTCTGGGCTTCATCCAGCGAGAGGAACAGCTCTGATTTCACCCCTCCAGGCCGCAGCGGCATCCACAGGAGCTCCGCTCTCCCAGGCAGGAGGACGCAAACAGAGACACTTGAAATTAGGGCTGGCTGCTCTGCCCCCACAAATCCACAGGCGTCCGGATTTCCTGGGAGAGGGCAGCGCTGGGCAAGCCCTTTGCCATCGAGGACTGAGACACCCAGAGCATCAAAGCAACAACCATGAGGGAAGGGTTGCAATCAAGGAAACGAACCCTGACTCATCCATTTGCCCCGTCTCTACTTACGTCACGGACGGAGGCACGCTTACGTCGGACAAGGCACACGCCGCCATCTAAGCAGAAGCCGGGATGTCGTCCGTCTTACGGCAGTCCCAGGACGGCGCTCCGGCGCGGTGGTAGCATTAATAACCGCAATGGCGACGGTTGTGTTTGCCCTCACACCAGGACACCAAGGTGGAGAGGAATATTGTTGGCCATCGAGTGACAGCGACCAGGTCCGGCTGTTCAACAACGACACTGGGCAGGAGGAGGGAAATTGTTCGTCCCCCCCCGCAAAGGGGACACAATTTTAAGCCCTGCTTGGAAATGTTGGCTGGGCCCTCCTGTACCTCATCAGCAATGTTCCTGCACTCCCCACAAAATTTAGCAATTTTAGGACAAGACCTTTTCAGTCCCCCCTCCAGCTCTTGCAACATATGTTTACAGTCTAAAACCAGCATGGAGGGAACCGGGAAAGGTTTTGGGGTTTTTTTTCTTCCTTTTAAGCTTTATAAGCCAACGACGACAGCTTGCGTTACAGCGACAGATTAGAGATTTCCCTGTCGCATATGTGCCATCCGGGGAGAACTGTTGTAAAAAGGAAGGAGAAGACACACGCGCTCTCCCCAAAATACGCTTGGGAGGGGGAGAATCCAGCCCTGATGTCTTGGAATGGCTTCAATCTTCAAACATGCAAAAGCCTATGCAGCGTTTTATAGTCTGTTGGCATGTCATATGGAGGGGAAAAAACCCAAATCCTCCTTCTGGTAATCTATGGCTCGCATCTAATTAAGGTATAAATAAATTACGGCAAGAGAAGACAGATCTTGTACGTACATGCTTCATTCTTCACATATCAGGACGCGCCGAAGTCTCCAGAATATTGCAGTTTCAGGAGAAAGCTTGGCGGAGAGAAACCAGCTGGATAATTTACGTTTATTATCTCCACTAATATAGATTACTTTTAAGACCAAAGCTTTCACGAAGGCTGCCAAGCCCCTGGTCCACGCTCAGGTCATTGAAACCCTGAAAAAAATATATTAATAGCAGAGCAAGGAGGGGGTTTAATCCTTGGAAAACCCTGGGAGGGACTTGCTTGCGAAGACAGATGACGGGGGACAGGAGCTGATCCCGCTTTGCTGCGCCTGGCTCCTGGACCCAACCTGTCTTTGCCGCAAGGAGCCCCTGCTCCATCAGCATGGGAGGGGGGTACTGACCTCCGAGACCCCCGGAGAAGAGGGGTAGTTGTTTGCTGGTCTCATATTAAAAAAAGAAAGAGCAAAGCACCCAAGTCTTGGCTTGTGACTTCTCTCAAGACAAGGTGTTTCTTGTCTTCTAACTACTCATGGTGGTGGGGGGGAAATCGCTTCGGTTTAGTCGTTTTATTTAGCAAACTAAAACGAGGTGAGAAATGCCCTGTGGATAGAAGAGAGGAGCATTTTTAGATCCACCCCAGCTGACCTTAGGAGAGGGGAAACAGACTCGATGTTCATTTTTAGGGAAAAAAAAAAAAAAAGAAAAAAAACAACTAAAAAAAAGCCAACCCAGTTTCTTGCAAACTCTGCAACGCTGGCAGCTGCAACGCTGCAGAAGCAGGAGAGGAAGAGGGGGGTAAGTCATCACCACGCAGAGCGGGGCACGCACGGCAAACCGATGGCAGCTTCCAGACGCAACAAAAAGGGGCAAGAGGAAGTTTTAAGGCTAAAAGAAAGGGCAGCGAAATCCAGTGGCACGCAGCCCCTGGGGTTCCCCGCACAGCCCCCGGGGTTCCCCACATCTCTCGGCACATCTCCACTCCTGGTGGATGACAGACGGCAGGCACGAGCTTGAAAAAAAAAAAAAAAAAAAAGCACAAACCCCCAAAATCAAACCTTTCTAGCTCACAACTCGAGCTCTCCTCGTTTCCTCCTCCTCTTTTTTGATTTTTTTTGGGCAGAGTGTAAAAGCCTGGGTTGCCTCGCTGATGCTCCCCGCTCTCCCCAAAACACATCACCAAGCTCTACCTCCAGAGGGATCAAAGACAATTAAGCTGCACTTGCTACACAAAGGAACAAAGTAGGTTTTGTAATGCAGTCCCCTTGATTTTTATCTCGTTTGATTTCCTCACTAATTTGCAAAATGAGTTAATCTGCAGTAGGAAGTCATTCATGTAAATTAGCCAAGCTCTCGCTTAATAATTCTTCGGAGTTATGGACAGCGGAGCGGGGAACACACGGTGCCCGGTTGCGTGAGATGGTGCCGTTTTGAAGTCGGGCTACAGCACACTGAGTAATTGTGTTTTAATCTGGAGTTTAATGACTTGAAAAGCCACACTGCAAGTTCGGTGATATCCTTTAATTGTTGGAGGTTTTGGTGCGTCACAATAAATTACACTTCCTTTGGAGAAGAAATAAATAGGGACGGAGATGTCGGGTCAAGAGCGAGGTGGGTTGCAAGGGGAGCGGGAGCTGTGTCTGCCCGGCCCCGTGACGTGCGGGCGGACGCGGAGGTGAGCTAGGAATTCACCTCGTCCAATTTGGAAGACGCGGAGGTGAGCTAGGAATTCACCTCATCCAATTTGCAAGATCCCTGACCACCACCCCCCAACCCCCCGGACCTGCTAAATACCTTTGTCGCGCTGCAAACTGAAACGCAGATCTCCTTTGCCCTTTTAATTCCAGTCTGGATTGCCGCAAAACTGGGATGAAGCCTCTAGTCCTGCCAAAGCCTTCACTGGGGTGGCCCTGCCAGGGTAAACCACCAGCAACCGGCAGCTCGGGCAGCCAGGGCACCTTCACCCCGTAGCATAGGCAGGTCCTACCAAGCCACGCCAAAAAAGAAATCAGGTTAGTTAAAAAGAGAAGTCCCTGATGATGCGTGAGGAGCACAGGAGGAAGAATATGCCCAGCTGAGACCTGAGACAGGGAAGGGCGATCCCCGTGACCACCGAAAGCGCACCCAGGAGACAGGGAAATCCCCGCAGGCATTTCTCACCGCACCTGAACCTCTGTATTCCTCTTGTCCACCGCAGTCAAGGGCGGATGCTCTTTCCAAGCCTCAAAGATCCCGTTTTTAATCACGTCCCTCTCCAGAGATGGGAAATTTGTACCCGCATCGCTCACAGCACCTAACCTAGACGTCCTGCGCTGGGATGGGGAGACAGCTAGACGGCACGAGCCTCTCCGAAGGGGCAGCCAGCGCCCTGAGAGCCAGCGCTCTGGAGAGGAGCCACGCTGAAACTACCCCTACTCCTGCGGCCCGGGATCCAGCTCCTGCAAAGGGGCGATAAAGACCACGCTCCTCAGCGAGGAGGCAGCGGGGCTGAGGTTGGCACAGATAAAAGGAAGGGGAAGATTAGGGCCCGGCGAGACGGTCCGGAGCCGGGCGAGGAAACTCTTCCGTGAGGAGTCACGGGGTGCTCAGCACCCAACCAGTCTGACCAGCGCGGCTCCCATTCCTGGGCGGCCGAGCCCAGGCCTCGAGGAAGAGGAGGAGAAGGAGGAGGAGCAGGGCTGCCCCATAAGAACCCCAGACCCACGGCAACTTTGTGCGGGGCACAACTTTGCCAAGACGAAGCTGCGCTGCAATAACACAGGCAGGATCACTCCCTTTTCCCAAGCAGACCCCGGGATCTCTCGGGATTTGTGTAATTTCTTCAGTAAACCAAGCCTCTTTATTATGGCAAGGAGAGAGGTCAGCCAAGGAAGCCAGGAGGGTATTTAAAGTCCAGCCCAGCTAGAGTTTAGAGAAGGAAATTTCACAATATAATTATTTTCTGACGTGATGTCATGGGCGTAATGAAACAAACAATTGCAGCACGTTAAGGAGAGATCCTGTCGGGGCTTGCTGGCCCGAGATTGATTCTGATTTTCCCCTCCCCTCCACAGACGATGCCATGTGGATGTCTCATCAAGGCCCTGCTACAAAGCTTCCCTTAAAAACAGAAAATAGGACACAATCAGGTCTTTGTGTCAGTGCCCCGACGGCTGGGAAGAGCCCTGTAAGAACAAAGTCGCAGCAGAGAGCTTGGGATGCATTTGGTAAACAGATTTCAAAGGGTTACTTCCCCCACGAAGGCTTTTTTTTGTTTGTTTGTTCTTTCAGAAGGATGTCCTTGCTACGTCCCACCGCTGGATTCGACCATAAGACTCTGTCCAAATGACAGACGGAACCCCCAAAAGGGAGCTCGTCCCGGCAAAACACCCCCGGGCAGGGTCACGGCTGGGTGCTGGCACATCTCCCCAGTCCCACCAGTGCCCCCTGCGTCCTCCCAGCTCCATCCTCCCCTGGAATAAAACATCCTTTAGCACTCAGCTGTTTTGCACAAAACAAGGGCCTCGGATGAGGGGTTTTAACTCCAGCGCTGACTTAATGGGAAGCCACCGGCAGACGCCTGTTTACCCAGCGCATACCTCAGCCAGGCAGGGCTCTTTATCTCTGAGGCACGGAGCACTGAGCAGCCGGACTCTGCCAGGGACAGGTCCGTGGGGCAGAGCCACTTTGCTGGCAAAACTATACGGACACGGAGCTAAAAAAAAGTCCCCCTCCTCCCTCCCTAAAGCTTGGTTCAAAAGGGGAAGAGAAACCCCGACATTGCAAATTTCTCAAAATCGCCCCCACCCCACTTGCCACAAAGCCTCCGCATGAAGGGGCCTCGTGCAGGACGTCCCCTCCCCGAGCAGGCCAGCCCTGGGGTGACATTGGGGTGACACCGCTCTCTGGGGCGAGGACCCCACCGAGGCGGCCCGAGTGTTGCAACACTCACCCTTGCACAGCTACACCCACAGAAAAACACCCAAACCCTCTTTCCTTCATCCCGGAGGCAGTCCTACTGTCCACTGGAGTGGGCAGCGGTGGCACCCAAGCCCACGCACGGGTTTTTGGGGCAATGCCAACCAAGGAAATCCCCCTCCCCGGCTCCGTGGCTGCCTTCCCCTCGCAGCGGAGCCAGCTGCAAGGCCTGTTTGCCCACATACCAGCCCACTACGGTCACAGACCTTCTCATGTTTTTGCCACCGGGGCTAATTCTACAACGACTCATCTGACGCCGAGGAGGAGGAGGCAGCCTTGCAAACCACCTCATTAATACAAACACAGGCTGAGTTACATTTGCACAGAGCGCCGGGCTCTGCCTCACGCCCAGGAGCAAAAAAAAAAATAAATAAAAAAAAATAAAAAATCTGATTTTTAAAGACCTTTTCAGGTGTCATTTTCTCCGGGAAGATCTTTCCCCTCCTCGCTTTGCAGAAAGGAAAGCAAAAAGCAGAAATCTCATCAGCGACCCACCCCCCAGCCCTCACGAAGGGCTGAAAGCCACAGCCCAGAGGAGTCCCCCTGCCCACGGACCGGTGCGGGATTCAGGAGAGGAGACAGGAGCTTCCCATAGCCTGGCAGCAGCCGAGCCAGGACAGCAGAGCGGCTGTCAGCCCCGCAGGAAGCTGAGCTGAGCTCTTCGAAGCAGCTCAGCTACGGCAGATTTGCAGGAAGTGGTACTCAGCTACCGAAACCCCTCGCCACGCATCCCCCTTCTCCCCACCACACCGTAACACGTGGCAAAACCCAAGGGGCTGGGAACCCCCCCTGCCAGTCTCCTCTCCCAAGCAAACCTGGGTTTTTATTTTCCATTTGCTTCCCTCGGAAACGGAGGAGCTTTTGCTGCTACAAAAAACCCTCCCAACTCTTAGCCTCGAGCAGAGAGCGAGCGCAGAAAGTTCCAGCACACGTGGTGTGTGCTCGCAGAGCCACCGGCAGCCAAAGGGGAGGCTCCTCATGGGAAACATTCACCAATTTGGACATTTGCTCCCTTAAATTGCCATCAGACAGCTGGGATCGGGAGGGATCCGCATTCACAGCCCCCCAGTGCGGCAGAGGATGGTTCAGCTCTACAAGGCTGTGGAGACGACGCACCCAGTGCAGGTCCGGGGAGGGGGCTCAGCACCCACCAGAGAGGGGCTGTTTGCAGGTGGCAGGAGACAAACGGACTCATCGCCACGTCTGATGGACCCAGCCAGAGAAAAACTCCTCCAGCCTGGAGTTAAACCACGCAGATTGTGTGAACCGATCAGTGCCGGGAAGCTTTCCGACCCCGCCGCAGCCTCTGCGATCTCATCCTAGGAGCCTGACTTAGGGTCCCATCAAGCAGGGGGGTGTGTGTGTCTCAGTGGGTCCCCACAAGCCCTTTGAAACCTGAACCCTGCTCTGGTTTTTCAAACGTAACAACATCAAAGCGTCGCCTGCACGTCACATCCTGCGAGCTAAGGAAGAGCGAGGCCCTCGGGTGTTCTGGGTGCGGCCGCCAGCGTCGGGAGGGTGAATTTGTCACTGCGGATCAAGAGCTAAACATGCTGCTGAGCTAAAAAAAAAAAAAAAAAAAAAAAAAAAAGAGGAGGAGGAGGAGGAGGAGGAGGAGGCGGTGGCTCCCCAGTGTGAGCGTGTTGGATGGGTGGTCTCTGGAGCGTTCCTCCCTGCCCCACCTCCGAGGGCAGAGCCAGGCACAAATACAGGAACTAGGAGTTGCCCATGCGTTTCTCCGGCACCTTCAAAACAAGCACGGCTCGACGCAAGTGTCCCCGCCAGGCTGCAGGGAGAGCTCCCCCCCCGGGTGCAAAACCGAGCGTCCTCTAGCACAAGCGGGTCTCTCCGCTTGGGGAAATCCAAGGATCAGGCTAATCCCGACTGTGGCGCGGTCTGTAATAAACCCGCGGACGCCTGCAAGCCAAGCTGCTGTAGCAACAGCCCAAAATACTGCTGCAAAACAACTCCGGGAGAGCAACCGCCTCCTCTCGCGAGAAGGAAGCACGAGTCGGATTGAGCAACATTTTTTGCTGCCTCTCAGCTGTGACTAAATCTAGCAACTGCATTTTTAGCTGGAGCCAGAACCAAAAAAAAAAAAAAAAAAAAAAAAAATTTAAAAATACTGGAAAAGCAAGCAGAGCTCCTTTTCGGCACCAATTTCTTCCGCGGCAGGAGCTTACGGCCCCCTCGTACAGGCAGGCACGGCGTTTCCAAGGGGAAGCTGAGCAGCCTCAAGCTCATACCCTGTGTCCTCACTCCCCCCCCCGCCCAGTGGGAGTTTTTGGGAGACCACGGGGCTGACCCAGGGGGATCTGAGCAGGGAGCTTTGCGCCAGCCGTGAACGCGGGCCCGTCTTGGACAGGATGAGATCACAGCGTCCCACAGCAGCACCCAACTTTAGGCTAAATATACACTTAAAGAGCCCGTTCTTCCGCCCCTGCAAGGAAATTCCCCAAGGCTTTTTGTTTGTTTGTTTTCTAGGGGGACGGCAGGGGGGATTTCAGTTATTCCTGAGTTTTATAAGGCTATGACTCTTTCTGTGGGCTCCTGGAACTGAGCTGGACTCAGCTCCACTCCCCAACCCTGACCCAAGACCCCCGGGTGGCCGTCGGGGCAGGATGGTGGCCTCGCACAAAACCACGCTTCACCCGTAGCGCCGCACATAACGTCCCCCTTCTCCCCCCGACACGTCTCCCTCCTTCCCCATTCACAGGCATCTCTTCCGTTTCTTTTCAAGCAATCAGCTGCCCAAGAGAGTTAATTCAATCACAAACTCCCCAAAATGAGTTTCAGTGTCTTCTGGCAATCAACAGAGGCTTAATACTTCCTTCCCAGGGCCAGCGTAAGCGCCAGCCCGCTTGCCAACTCGGTTTGGCATCAACCACCCCTAGCTCTAGCCCTGGCACGGCTCTGCCAGTGCCCTGAACCCCGCAGAGTCCAGACAGCGCATGAAGCTGGCTGCCTGCAGCCAGGCACCACCGTTTGGCCTTTGATTTCCTCCGCCCGGCTACAGAAAGGAACCAAGACAAAACAACTTACCCGCAGTGTTTGCTATGGCCAGCGGCAGCCCTTGCAGCTGATGCACCTGGATCCCAGACGCTCCCAAGGCACTGAGGTTAATAGTCTGGAGGCCTGGCATGGAGGAGAGCTGGGCAGCGTTGACCGTGACAGTGCCACTGGGGAGGGAGGCGATGGGGGTGAGCGTGGTGCTGGTGCTGCCCGTCTGCCCCAGCGAGACTCCCTGCATGGGGGCCAAGGTGATTGTCTGGGCCTGGGGGTTTTGAACCTGAAGGTTTTGGAGCTGGATGGTCTGCCAGCTCACCTGCCCGTTGGGACCCACCGTGGGCGTTCGGATGATGATGGGCCCGGAGTTAGGGACAGCTTGGAGCTGCAGGTTCTGCAAGGCGTCTTGGGAGATGGCTTGAGTGGCAAAGGTCTGGCCAGAGAGTGGGGTGGTCTGGAGGGTTTGGATTGTCTGCCCTCCTTGGACTAACTGAGGCTGGATCAGGATCTGCTGCTGCTGCTGCGATTGCTGACTCTGATCCCCCTCTTTCTGCTGCCCCGGCTGCAAAGCCACCCCAGAAACTTGGCTCTGCAGAGAGTCCGAGCTCTGGACGCTGCTGACCCTCTGGGGCGTCTGCGCCTGGACGTTGGTTCCCACTGTCGCGCTGGTGGAAAAATTCATGATGCCCATGTTACTGGTGGTGGTGGTGGTGGAGTAGCTGTTGGCGTTGGTAAAAAAGGCTCCAGAACTAGCGTGAGACGTGGCTGGGTTGGGGGACCGGATGCCAGCACCCGAGGTGGCTGGCTGGGAGCTGCTGTCCGGAGAGCCGGAGCTGCTCAACGTGACCGTCTGAGAGGTGGGAGCCAGGCTGGCAGCCACGCTGTTGACGGGCAGCAAAGTGATGTTGCCGTTCAGAGCCACGGGGACGTTGGCCACGTACTGGGTTTGCCCTGAGAGGGTGTTGTTGGCTAAGCCCACACCCTGGATGGGGACGGCCTGCTGCAGCAGGTTTGGCATGGCGATGAGGTTACTCGTCCCCGCTCGGCTCGTTATGATCTGCTGGTTCGTGCCGGGGATGATCTGGAGCTGACCAGAGGCATCCTGCTGCACGTTGACTTGGGCAGGGGTGGTGGCAAACTGGAGCTGCTGCCCATCGATGGTTTGGAATTGGGGAATGACCTGGTACTGGATATTCGGGATAACTCCTGGCAGGCCCGTGAGCACCTGCTGGTTCTGCAGGTTGGAAGCAGTCGTAACCACGTACTGCCCCGCGCTCATGGGACGGCTTTTGGAGGCGTCTCCGCCATTGCTGCCCTGTTCCTTGGAGGCCGTCGGCGTGCTGGAGCCGGCGGAAATGATCTGCCAGCCGTTGGCGGACTGGGCGATCTGAGCGGTGGCGGCTGTCAGGTCCAGCTCGCCGCTCCCACCTTGCTGGCCCTGGGAGCTGTTGGAGTTCTCGTTGGGAGACTCGATCCTGCTGCAGGTTGCTGCCAGCAGAGCCAGCGGGGAAGGCTGCGATTCCTGAGAAGTAGAGGAGGAGTTAAGGAAGTGGGAGGCGGCCCGATGGGCAGGTTTTGAGAGTACTTGGAAAAGATAAACACTCCTTCCTGAGAAAACCCACCCACAGCCGGAAAAATACAACTGCCAGACACAGGACTGTCAGGCTGGGACAGACTGAACCCACAGGGAAAAACCCTCTGGGAGGGAGGAAGGGGGAGGGAGTCTGCATGTAAAAGGGAAGGAGAGAAGTCTCCTCCACCCCAAAGCGGGCCAATCTCCCCGCAGAACAACTCTGGGGAAGTACAGTCGTTCCTGGGCACCCCGACCTGGAGAAGGGCCAGTTAGGGCTGTAGTGTTTACTGGGAGCAGGGGAACTGTCGTGTTTTCGAGAGCACGGTGCAGAGCTGGGGGAGGAAGGGAAGCCACGGGCGCCGCGGGTCGGTGCTCCGGCAGGGCGTTTGGCAGCGTGACGATCCCCCGGCGCGCACTCACCCTTCTCTTCCTCTGCCCAGAGGAGAGGAGCCGGCGTAACGCTCGGCTGGGTCAAACAAACACCTCAGCTTGGCCCTGGACTTTGCCACGGGGACAGCAAGTTCCCCGGGGCGAGCGGAGCCAGGAGGCCGCCAGCTTGGGGCCGTTCCTCCCTCCCCACACTCACCTGGCCCTCCCCACCGCCTGCGCTGCTGTTACTGCTGGCATCTCCTTCGCCCTTCTCGGGCTTCACTGTCACCATCTCCTCGGGACTTTCTTGGTCTGCGCGGGTGGGAAACGACAGCGGGAGTTAAAGACATTTCTGGGCAGGAAAGGGGGATGAAGAGCACGAGGACACATGGGGAGTCACGGGCAGGGAAGGCAGGAGGGCTGGGCAGAGCAGAGGGGACGGCACGCTGGCAGGCAATCCGGGGGATCGTGCGCTTCCTGGGCACCGGCACGAAGGGGCTGGGAACCTGAGGGAGCTGCCAAAGGGGAGCTGGCAGCGGGACAGACGGAGGAGAACCCGGCCCAGCTCCAGGCGCCAGCTCCTCCCCACCCGCTCGGGACACTCCCTGGCCCCCGTCGAGGTCCTCCCCGGGCCTCCCCTTTCCCTTCCCTGCTGGCCCAGGAGCGTACCTCCTGCCCCGGCCCTCCGTGGATCCACCCCGGAGGTTCTCTGCTTGCCCTGCCCACGGGATTCCCCACCGCGGATCCAGCCCACGGGGGTCCCCAGGGATCCTCTGGCCGGGACTCCCCCATCTGTGACCCCACCGCATCGGGTGGGGGTGGGGGGGTTCCCCAGCTCCCCCCAACC
>NW_009259458.1:7736-8510 GCF_000687185.1 Egretta garzetta | reverse complement strand
CTTTGCCGTGACCTTTTTCTTTTCCACTTTTTTTTGGCCTAATTCCCTTCATTCCCGCAGCTGGAAAATCGCCGTCGCTCGCCACGACCTCACCCCCGCTTCCAGCGGAACTGTTTTATTTCGGCTTCTCGGCACGGCACCGACCCCGGTACGGCCGCGAGCCCCCGGAGTCATTAAACTGACACCGGACGAAGAGCGGAGACCCACCCAGGAGGGGAAATAAACCCAAACCCTCCCACAGTCGGCAGTTTTTTGGGGATAACCCCTCATCCTGGCTCCGGTACGGCATGGGGCCTGTCCCCCAAAACCCTGGCAGCAGGGAGGGGACAGCGGGCAGGATGGCTTTGTCCCCCACCCCGTGCTGGTGGGGAGGTGGCCGCTGCTTCACCCCACGCCCTGCTGCGGCCTTGAAGTCGCCTCTGCCGCAGCCGCTGGGGGCCGAGAGGAGGGGGGGGCCCTGGCCCTGTGCCCCCCGTGCCGAGCGGACGCGGCGCTGCCTTTCATCCCGGCCTGTGTCCCACCAGCTGCGGCGTCACCAGCCGAGGATGGGACCGGTCCCCTGCTGTGCCTCAGTTTCCCCTCCTGACCCGCAGCAGTGGCACTTGGGGACACTTGGGGACACGGGGCATGCACCCACCCAGCCCTGTGCCTCAGTTTCCCCTCCTGACCCGCAGCAGTGACAGTTGGCGACACCTGGGGACATGGGGCATGTGCCCACCCGGCCCTGTGCCTCAGTTTCCCCTCCTGACCCGCAGCAGTGACAGATGGGGACAC
>NW_009259458.1:4729-7172 GCF_000687185.1 Egretta garzetta | reverse complement strand
CCCCAGCCCCCTTCCAGTCCCCCCAGTCCTCCGCCCCAAGTCCCAGTCCAGTCGCCCAGTCCCTCCCAATCGCCCCAGTTCCCTCCCAGGCCCTCCCAGTCCCCTTCCATTCCCCTCAGTCCATCCCCAGCACCCCCAGTCTCTTCCCAGCTCCTACAATCCCTTCCCAGGCCCTTCCTGTCCCCTTCCCAGTCGTTCCCAGTCCCTTCCCAGTCCTCTCCCAGTCCCCTTCCAGTCTCCCCCAGTCCCTTCCCAGTCCTCTCCCAGTCCCCCCCAGTCCCTCCCAGTTCCTTCCCAGTTCCTTCCCAGTTTCCTCCAGTCCCTCCCAGTCCCTTTCAATCCCCTTCCAGTCTCCCCCAGACCCTCCCAGTCCCCTCCAGTCCCTCCCAGTCTCCCCCAGACCCTCCCAGTCCCCTCCAGTCCCTCCCAGTCTCCCCCAGACCCTCCCAGTCCCCTCCAGTCCCTCCCAGTCTCCCCCAGACCCTCCCAGTCCCCTCCAGTCCCTCCCAGTCTCCCCCAGACCCTCCCAGTCCCCTCCAGTCCCTCCCAGTCTCCCCCAGACCCTCCCAGTCCCCTCCAGTCCCTCCCAGTCTCCCCCAGACCCTCCCAGTCCCCTCCAGTCCCTCCCAGTCTCCCCCAGACCCTCCCAGTCCCCTCCAGTCCCTCCCAGTCTCCCCCAGACCCTCCCAGTCCCCTCCAGTCCCTCCCAGTCTCCCCCAGACCCTCCCAGTCCCCTCCAGTCCCTCCCAGTCTCCCCCAGACCCTCCCAGTCCCCTCCAGTCCCTCCCAGTCTCCCCCAGACCCTCCCAGTCCCCTCCAGTCCCTCCCAGTCTCCCCCAGACCCTCCCAGTCCCCTCCAGTCCCTCCCAGTCTCCCCCAGACCCTCCCAGTCCCCTCCAGTCCCTCCCAGTCTCCCCCAGACCCTCCCAGTCCCCTCCAGTCCCTCCCAGTCTCCCCCAGACCCTCCCAGTCCCCTCCAGTCCCTCCCAGTCTCCCCCAGACCCTCCCAGTCCCCTCCAGTCCCTCCCAGTCGACCCCATCCTGTCCCCAACCCCATCCTGTCCCCAACCCCGTCCTGTCCCCAACCCTGTCCTGTCCTGTCCCCAGCAGGGTCCCCAACCTCATCCTGTCCTGTCCCCAACCCCGTCCTGTCCCCAATCCCATTCTGCCCTGTCCCCAGTAGGGTCCCCAACCCCATCCTGTCCCCAACCCCATCCTGTCCCCAACCCCGTCCTGTCCCCAACCCTGTCCTGTCCTGTCCCCAGCAGGGTCCCCAACCTCATCCTGTCCTGTCCCCAACCCCGTCCTGTCCCCAATCCCATTCTGCCCTGTCCCCAGTAGGGTCCCCAACCCCATCCTGTCCTCATCCCAACCCTGTCCTGTGCCCAAAAATGTCCCCAACTCTGTCCTGACCCTAACCATCTCCTGGCCCCAACCCTGCCCTTGTTCCCATCCCCAGCCCTGTCATTTCCCAACACTGTCCTGTCACTGTTCCCAACACTGTCCCTGTCCCCAACCTTTTTAATGCCCTTTCTTTGTCTTGTGCCTGCTCCTGTCCCCGTTCCTGTCCCCAACACTGCCCCTGTCCTGTGCCCAACAGTATCCATGTCACTGTCCTTTCCCACTCCCTCTCCCCATCACCAGTTCTGTCCTGTCCTGAACCTTGTTGGTGTCCCTGTCCTGTCCCCAACCCTGTCCTGTCCCTGTGCTGTTCCCATCCCTGTCCCTGTCCTGTTCACAACCCCGTCCCTAACCCAGTCCCCATCCCCATCCTTGTCCCTGTCCTCATTCCCATTCCCTGTCCCCATCTCCATTCTCATCCCTGTCCCTGTCCCATCCCCATCCCTGTCCCCATCTGTGTTAGCGCTGGGGACACAGGACAGGGGACCAAGGAGCCCTCAGCGCTGGGCCAGGGGGATGGACCAGTATGGGGGCAAACTGGGAGGGGGAATGAGACACTAGGACCAGCCTGGAGAGAACAGGGGCACTGGGACCAGTCTGTGGGGGAACAAGGACACTGGGTGGGCACTGGGACCAGTCTGGAAGTGAATGAGGACACTGGGATGAGGAATGGGGGTACTGGGGTGGGTAAGGGGGTGCTGGGACCAGTCTGGGGTGACACAGATGCATTGGGGTGGGTAACACAGGCACTGGGACCAGTCTGGGGTGACACAGATGCACTGGGGTGGGTAACACAGGCACTGGGACCAGTCTGGGGTGACACAGATGCACTGGGGTGGGTAACACAGGCACTGGGACCAGTCTGGGGTGACACAGATGCACTGGGGTGGGTAACACAGGCACTGGGACCAGTCTGGGAGGGAATGGGGACACTGGGACAAGGAATGGGGGTACTGGGGTGGGTAAGGGGGCACTGGGACCAGTCTGGGACAACGTAGATGCATTGGGGTGGGACTGGGACCAGTCTGGGAGGAATGGGGGT
>NW_009259458.1:3089-3632 GCF_000687185.1 Egretta garzetta | reverse complement strand
ATGGGGGGACAGATGGGGGACAGACAGACGGGGTGCAGACCGGGGGGGGGCTTCTCCCTGGTACCTGGGGTCCATACCTGTCACCCCAGGGTCTGTCCTGCCATCCTGGGGTCTGTCTGGCCATCCTGGGGGTCTGTCCCTGATCCCCCAGGGTCCATCCCTGTCCCCCCTGGGGTTTGTCCCCGTGTCCCCACGGGCCAGGCTTGTCCCCCGTGGCCACTGCAGTTATTTCTAGCCTGGCCGGGGGATAATTAGAGGGTGGGAAGGAAGCACCAGGGGCGTGGGCACAGCTCGGCCCCGGGGCAACCTCTGCCCCCGGCTTCCCCGGGGACCCCCATTCCCCCCTCCGGGGCCCCCAGCTCCCTCTGGGTCCTCCCAGTCCCTCCAGGTCCCCCTTGTCACTTTAGGTCCCCCTGGATCTCCTTGGGACCCTCCATATCCCTCGGGTGCCCTCAGACTCTGTGGGTCCCCCATGTCCCCATGGGTGTCCCCCCCATCTCCTCCATGACCCCTGGGTCCCCCCCATCTCCCCCTGGGGCCCCC
>NW_009259458.1:0-448 GCF_000687185.1 Egretta garzetta | reverse complement strand
ATGCCAGGGGGGCTGACAGCCCCCCATAAAGTCATGCCAGGGGAGCTGAGACCCCCCCAAACTCATGTCAGGGGGGTTCAGACCTCACCATAGTCATGCCATGGAGGCTTAGACACCCCCCCCAAATAATTTCAGGGGGGCTGAGACCCCCCCAAACTTGTGTCAGGAGGGCTGAGACCCCCCAAACTCATGCCATGGAGGCTGAGAGCCCCCCATAAAGTCATGCCAGGGGAGCTGAGACCCCCCCCAAACTCATGCCATGGAGGCTAAGAGCCCCCCTAAACTCATGTCAGGGGGGCTGAGACCCCCCAAACTCGGGTCAGGTCCTGAGCCAGGCTGACGGATGGGGGTAAATGAGGGAGGGATGCAGGGATGGCGGCAGGGATGGGGAGGTGGGGTGGCTGGTGGGGTGGCAGCCACCGGAGGGGCGCAGAGATGGAGGCCGAGC
>NW_009259457.1:0-8944 GCF_000687185.1 Egretta garzetta | reverse complement strand
TCAGATGCAACTGTGACCTGACCGCGCACCCCATGCTTAGTTATGCTTAGAGTGATGCTTAGTTGCTGGCAGAGGGTAAACCACAACAACAGGCTGTGTCCAAAACTTATGGAGACCACCTTTTAAAAGAGAGAAATTACCTCAATCCTGGAAGAAAGAAATATTTAAGATTGCAGAAACCTTACCAACAAAAGCTTTTTAAAATGAAGAGTGTTTTTTTCCTTCTGTTAATCATTATAGAAAAGTTTGATAGTACAGTATGTTATAACAGAGTACATTGCTGTACTCTAGGCTATTTTTTGTTATCCTGCAGGTTCAGAGGTGAGGACACAGACTCCCATGGTAAGACAGCAGAACCTGCAGTTTGTCTGCTGGGGAGTCAGGGTGGACAGGTAGGATTCCACGAGGCACAGCGGCAGCATTGATGGCTCCAACACAGAGGCCATACAAATGAATGACTGAACTCCAGAGGATTATCCCCCACTGAAATTGAATATAAGGGGTTAAGAGCATTCCCATCTCTCTTGAGTTCTGTAAAATCAGCCTTTAATTTGAGAACTTGCTGTTCCATCCTTTATTCTTTGACACGCTCCTATTTTTAATCCTTTATCACGTGATGCAGCATATTGTCCAGCAGCCACTTAGCAAGATTGTTGAACTCCTTTCATATGTGGTCTGTGCTGGATGATGCAGCTCACATTTCTTTAGAAGCAAAGAAAAAAAAGAAACCTTGAGTGATTCACAATGACCCGAGGTTCCTGTGTATACTATAAATACTAGTAAGGGCAAGTCTCATCATTGTATAAAACTGGAATAAAGTTCTTCCCAGTAGATTGCAGGAGGCTGAAAGGAACCGGAATGCATTAGGCTTGACATTACAAGGGCTAGGCAAGAGAATACTTCAAGTCGTCTAGGAATGGTGTTTCTCAACTGGAGAGCTGCCCTTGTATTGCATTTCCTGTTCTCTCCTGTCATTTGTTGTGCGTATATGACAGGGAAATAAAAACACTGCTTATGAACACTATGCTATATTTGTCCAAGCTACTGCATCCTGTCTATACTTTTAGTATATGTACATCCACATTATGTATTTTTATTATGTACATTTACATAGACCACAGTTATATGTAGAAGCATGCCAGGCTGTGGATAAAAGCTTTCCCTGCTTTCTCTGTCCACAGCACTTTGCAGAAAGGAGAAAGAAATACATTATGTATGTGTGAGCTTATGCACTCAAATACACATGTGTACTGTGTACTGGTATTAAATGAAGAACATAATTTTTAGGGCCATACCTCTGTCTTCTTAATTTTTTTTTTCAATAATATGGCAAATGTAACTGTAACACTAATTTACAAGAAACAGAGTCTCTTGAAAAATCTGTCCTGCACATGCTTTTGCCACACTGAAGTCCTCCTTTTGGAAAGTAAAGCTTCTAATTATTTTAAGTGTCAGAGGGGAAAGAAGACTTTTAAAACATTTTAAAAAGGAAAAAGAAGTAAAGGCTTGGTTTTGCTTCCAGTTTCACTGAAATATAAACCCCACAAATATTCCTGGAAGTTACTAATATTGACATGCAAGTATTTTAATGTATAAAAGAACACCTTAAATTTTTTCACTAGCTCTTTTTAGAACAGAGAGTGAAACAGACTTGCTCCACACTAAAATCTAGTTCTGTCTCCTCTTACCCAGTGCCTTCTTTTTCTTTCTTTATTTTTGTTGACAATAATTTCCTGGGAATAAATACCTAAAGTCTTTATCTGAAGCCTGTTCAAATCAAGGGGAGAATTTCTACTGACTTACATGTACTTTGCACCAGACCATATGTTTGGTGGAGTTTACAGGAAAACCTAAAAGTCGTCTAAAATGAAAATACACCATTCGCTATGTAGGGAACCCACTGTACGGAGAAAGGACTGGCTCCTGATAGAGTTTGTTAACCTTTCTGTAACTTCCAGGAGAACAACCTAAACACAGTAAGACATGATTTTCCATTGCCTTTCATCTTTTGTAGCCATTTGCATCTCTACCTTGTGGAAACTGATTCTTAAAACCCCTCCTGTTGTTGTTGGCAATACAAATCTTTACATAATGTTTCATTGTCCCTGCAAGAAAGGCAGAGAAATATTTCCAGGATACCAGTAGTTGAAAACAGATTTTTTCCAAAAAAAATTTGCTTTTTTCAGCTCTTTCTTTCAGGTGAACAGTCTAAACAAAGACACAGGAAATGTAAATGCTTAGAATTAGATTTGTCTTAACTGAACAGGCACTTATTTAAAAAATTTGTTCCTCAAACTGTGCCCCTGTTGTATACAGGTTATATTGCAGAGCAACAGAAAAGCCAGCTCACTATCTGTAAAATATTGATGACTAGAAAAAACTTAGCTATTGAGATTGCAATTATTTCGCAACAAAGTGATTTGTTTGGTCTAATGTCACTACTTTATGAACTTTCTACATAAGAAGCAGGCATTGTTTATTTTGTTTCATTTGTTACTGATTATTGCATAAACAATTTGGTAAATTCAGCTTTGTTATTTTGAGTTTATAGCAAACCATCCAGAATAAATGCATTAAACACTAGCTTCATCATGAAGGGTTCTAGGTGACTAAGAACACAAGAACAAATTGGAAAATAAATATTGTTGTTTATGCACTGTTTGTCATTCAAAATCAAAGGAAAACACATCATACCCTGAGAGTCTTTTAATTTCTTAAACAATTGAAAACACCGGACACTGCAACAGTTATCTGCAGTAAGTAGAATTAACAAAGACGTTATTGATTATACAATGAGTGGGCTTTGCAAGATCACTTAGCGTATCAAAACATTAGGAGTTACTTTTCACACCTTGGAAGGAGCTGTGAAATTCTGATCATTCAGAATTAACAGAACAGCCTCTGGGAGTTGAACACTTAAGATTTCAGAGAATTGTTAACCAATTTCTTTATCTGTTTTCAGATATCCATCAAATATATGCATGGCATAGGCCTGAAACCTTGTCAGGTGGATTCTCTCCTGGTATCCCAATATTTGCTCATTCCAGTGATTACCACCAATAACTTAGGAAAGTGAGACTAAAGTTTCCTATCCAAACTATGATGAAAATGGATGTAAGTAGGATGTAGAAGAGGATAAAGTAGTGAAATGATCTGAGGTTGTTCGAGCAATAAAGTTGCCAGGATGTCATTTCTGGGATGAAATCATGGATCAGAAAGAGAACCTGCATCCTAATACTCACAGGAATCATCATCTAAATGTTCCTTTACACTCAACAGCCTCCTACAAGATCTAACTTGTCCCCAAAGTCTTTGTGATGCTCAGGGATGTCTGCAGCTCCCTCCCTCTCCACTTCTTCATTCATGCTGTGCCTGCTTGGATTTTTTCAAGCAAGTTTGCCACAAAAATATTAAGCTTTGTTTCCATTTTTGCCCACTGACATTTAGACATTTTCCTTCTGTAAGTGTTGTAATGACTGCCATTTTTGGAAAAGTTTTATGTAACAGCTTGATACTATGGGTTATATTATATTGTTTTCACTGTGTATCTTTAGGTACTTTTTCCTCTTGACAAGTGGTTATATCAGGCCAAGTCCTGACCTGTTGCATGTGCTAAGTTTTTTTACAAATTCTTGTTGTCTGGTTGACATTAAAAAAGTTGTCCTCAAAGGGAAAAGAAAACCAGAATAGATAGGAATTTTTAAGGAGGAAATAAAATAAGAAAAAAAGTAGTTCTTGCTATTTTGAATGTGTGTTGTTTGTTTGTTTTAGATTTGTTGTTCAGTTTAAAAGCGTATCAGATACATGCGTAACTGTGACTTGCTATTATCACTCTAATCTTCTCCCCTGTGATTTTTGATAGTTGAAGACCTTTGGAGAGACATATTAAAGTCCATTTGTGTCTATTAGAATTCGAAATTCATCTTTTCTATAGTCTCTGTGGGTTTCATTGTTTCTGTTGAAGAGATCAAGCATTATATCTAAAGCTTCGTACAGGATTCTCTATTTATTTGCACTCTAATGGGGTTGCTGAAGGAATAGAACTGTTTATTTAGTTTCTTTCATAAGGAAAGGGTATTTTATTATAATTTTGTAGTGCAGTATTCCTCAGTGCTCCACTGAGCCTCGTATTGCTAGCACACATAATTAAAAAGACAGCCTTTGCTACAAAGGGCTTGCGAACAAAAAAAAAAAAAAAACCTAAGCAGAAGTGACATGGCAGAGGAGCTGGGCAGAATAAGGTAAGGATTGAACCATCCTTTTTAGCATAATAACCAAAAGTCACAGGAAAATGTTGCTCTGTCTGCTAGCAAACGTTTATTGTCTACTAGTCCTCTAATGGTAGGATCCAGTTTTCAGGAGAGATTGATTGAAGACTGTGGCAGTGACTTTATGAAGACTGGAACTCACATATTTTTACTCCACATATATTTAGCAGGTATGTTTATGACGGCTCCAATAAACATGCACTTCTGATTTTTCTTTTTAGTGAGAGGAACTCTTGGGAAAAGTTTTGCCATTTTAGTGTTTTATTGTTCAACTTGTTTCAGTTGTGCCTGGTAAGCACTGGAATATCTTTGTAGAGCCATCTGACTGGGATGTGTGTGCCAACTGCTCATTACTTTTAGTGTAGTTTGTCCTCTTTTTGGATTAGTCAGTGTAAATTAGTTTGAAAATCGTAATACCTGTTTATTTCTGAGTTCACATGCAGAACTAGTGAAAGGGTTAAGTAACAGGATGCAAGTCTCAGGCCTGGACAAGGGTTTATGTCTAATGGAATTACCTATATAGAGTTTAGAATAATTCCTATTGAGTATCTTCACGGATTAGTACTGTTTCATGAGTATTAATTCAGCATGCTATCAGTCACTTACCAAGGATCTGTCATGGGTAAGGGATCTCTCCATCCTGGGGCAAGGAAGGATCTCTTAGTCTCACGTAAGGGATCTCAAACCTTGAGAGGCATCCCTGCTCAAGGGGAGAGTCACCTGGCATGCAGTCCAGCTGCAATTCAGGAGAGGTCACATTGGGCTCATCCTGATGGTAATATTCATAGAGTGAAGTCCCTAGTTGCTAGTCAATAATATGGACAAGATAGATGTCTTTGGTTTAGCTCTGGTATCTTGTTCTGTACTTTGTTTATCTTGCATTTTTGGGCTACAAAACCACCTCTTGAAATATTTTTCTGAGGCACCTTCACTCCCTTGTCTGTGAGCCAGGAGCTTTCCAGCTTGCAGGTTTACCACGGGGCATGAGGCTTGTTGCTCCTTAGTCAGCCTGAACCAAAGTAGGTCTAGGGGTCAAGTGTATCTGTCACAGCCTCAGGCTTTGCATGCTTTATTGCAAATGTGCAGTGTTCATATTGTTGCATAAGTTTTGCTGTTCCCATATAAGAAGCCTTTTCCCCTCTTTTGACCAGATAAATTGCTATGGAAGCAACAGAGTTACTGAGATGGGTGCAAAGCACAGATTCTCATGCAAAAAGTGGAAAACTAATTTCTGATGCATAGCCTGAATCACAGAGGTGAGTTTGTGGGAGGGTTACAGTCAGAAGGAAATGTGTATGTACTAGAGAGAAGAGTTTTCTGGTTTTTTGGCAACCATAAAAGATATACATATGAGAACCTTTCATTATTTTGTAGCAGCTTAGTCTATGTCTCTTCAGATTCCATTTTCCTGACTATAGAAGCTTGAATGTTCTAAAGACATAAAAGAACAGATTCAGATTGGTTACCATTTATTGTGAGGAAAACTGTGTACTCTCTAGATCCTGTGGGGTTTGTATCCTGCAGTCCAGAGATTCTGAATGTTTGCTTATTCTTATTTCCTTTCCCATGGTATGTATGTTTTAGCTTTTTCTCCCAGATGTCCTGTCTCAAACAAATAAACACAATGCTATTACGTCTGTAGAAGAAAACAGAACTCTCTGAAAACATGTCAGATGAGTATAGGACACCCACACAACACAGTATGAATCTCTTAAAAAACAAACACATATGCCCCTTAAACTTACTGCAGCCTGCTGATACAGCTTGTCTCTGGGTTTCTTGGGAATGCTCTCACACTGTTGGAACATTGCTCTCTTTGCTCTGGGAATTGGCTTACCCCGTAAGGTGTTGCTCCTTGTTGCAGTGCTGTGTCTTTAAAAAAATGCTCTGAGAAGATTAAATAGTCTTAAATACCCTACTGGAGTCCTGGGGGTTGTTCTTGTGTGGTGACTTTTGTTTGTCCAAAACGAGCGTGAAAGAGATGTAAAAGCAGTCAGATCAGAAACACTGTACTTTACTCCTGCTTTGCTTGCCACATGAACTGATCCGTAAGACCCTGTAATATCACCAGATCTCAGGTTGAAATGTAACTGGAATTTGTTTAAATACCACTTTCAAAACGTGTCAGTGTTTCTTGCATCTGAACACTTGTGGGAAAAAAAGAGATCAGCACAGCCAAGGCACATCTAAAAGCTGTGCCACGTGTGAAGAAAGGATAGTGGTGCATGGGTAGTAGGAAAGAGGTGAGACCTTCCATTCTCTCGCTGCCTCTGTGCAAATTGTTTTGCTTTACTTCTTCCTTCTGGTCAAACAAAGGCTATAGTACTGGACTCTATTGCAGTACTAATAGATTGGCACAAGAGTGATACGCTTTGTGACAGAGACAAACACATTAGACACAAGCTGTAAAGATTTAATTTTAGTTGATGTTAAATTGCAACAAACTTAGTACTATGCTGCAGAGTACTATGTAAAAGTTTTTCTGTATACATAACTTTTAGGATTTCAGGACAGGAATACCTCATCCCTCTATATGAAAAAAATTTATAGTAATGGCCTAGATCTCTTTAAAGTGTTGTAATCAGCGTAATTGAAAAGAGATCTATACTGCTGACCTTTGAAGCTGGTGCACAATTAAATATTTGAACAAGACCTGAGAGAAGAAAGTGATTACTCAGTAAGTCTTGAGAGATTACATTTTACCTGGTGAGTCCAGAAATACTTCTGATCTCCTGGGTCTGGGTGTGCACCCATGCTGATGGCAACTGTGCATGGGAGTTAGGTATGGGCATGTTGCCACCTGTGCCAACTGATCCCCCAGTTTGGGTGCTGTGGTGAGCAGGATCCTAGGACGAGGCACACCGGTAAGGCTGTCACTGGAAACAAATAACAGCACAACTTCAGTGAATGGGAGCATTGCAATAAACAACCTCTCTGCCAAGAAGTGTGAGGTACAAAGTGAATTAGAAGAAAATGAGTAAAAAACCCTCTTCCTGCTCATTTCAGTTCTAAATTAACTTCAACAGCTCAGTAACATGACCTTAGGTGTCATCAAGGAAAATTTATGAAATTATTTTTGTTATGTGCAGTGATGGATGAGGGAAATAACTGAACAGAAAAGAACAAAACCAACAATGTCTAATTGAATATATGTGGGATGGAATTGAATTAAGATAAATACAAATAATTATCTATAAAAATATGGTAATGTCATAATATTAGAATAAATTTCTTCACATGCAAAAAGTCAACATAAATGTTCTTTTGCGTGAATAATTATCTTGTGGAATCCATTGACAGATGTTACTATTGAGAAAAAAAGTAGGCAGAGAAAAGAAGCAATATAGGAGTTTAGATTTAATATTTATTACTTTCCTTTACAAAGACCAGTGATTAATTCTGATTTTTGGTTTACCCAATAGCGCTATACCAATTAATAACTCTGAAATAACTTGTAGAGATTTTTTCAGGTTTGAAAGGAAAAACTTATTAGCAGTGAAAAAAGGTTATCATTTAGCTTATTTTGAAATTGATGTTTAGAGAAATAAAAGTGAGGAAAGAAGACATAACTCAGCCTGATAAATCCTGTGATTTATGAATGACCTATAAAGTGAGAAAATAGCAGGTTCAAGATATAGAAAATGTTAAAATGACATGTTGTTTCAACACTTTTTTGGTCACAAACCTGTTATTTCTACAGTCTCTAGGCTGGTTGCTTGTCTCAAGCTGAATAATCTTTATGGATAACGTTTCTGTTGGAAGGGTCTTTACTGCCTCTAACTAGAAGAATTACAAATGAACATGAACAACTTCAAGACTACCTGCATTAATTCATGCTACATTTGTGTAAGATAAAGATACCAAAATCTGGTCATCAACAGAAAAGTTTTGAAACGACTCTCATTCTAATTTTTCAATGGATTTGCTACAAATCTGGACAGAACCCTCCTCAGAATTTCTTGTAAATATCTGTTCAAATGAATTTGTCCAGTAGGAATGATCACAGCCTCATATTCAAATCCTTTTAGAAAAATAATTCAGATTTGAGATTTTAAACAATCGTTTAGATTTTTGGTAACCTTTGAAATCTGAGGCCTCCTCAAGGGGCCTGTCTTCTTAAAGAGGCAGCTACAGTCAAGATACACCAAAGGCAAAGAAATTTACCCAGGAAAAATTTGCTTAGGCAAAGAAATTTACCCAGGAAACAGAAATGGTGTATCACAACATACACAACCAGCTGCAGCTTAAGAAGGAACTGGGAGGAGTGTGGTGGCTGCCTTATAGAGCAAAACATACCAAAGCCTGTACAGCAGCTGTTAGGATCACTGACTATTCCCATATAACTTTCTATGTCCATTCTCTCCTCAATGAGATATATAACAGCTGCCAATGTTTTCAAATACAGTGTGCCTGAGAAAGTCATTCGGGATATGGAAACCTAAAAAAGTGCATAGTTTTTCCTATTGTTTTCTAAAATTTGGTAAAAATTCTTAGAACTAACATTTTTTGTGAACTTTGTTATCTGTGTTTAACATGTATTCATTTGGACTTTCATTTACAGAGCTCAGGTTAATTAAATTAATTTACAAAAACATCATGGAGGTTTATGTTTGGAGAATTTAGCATGTGAGAAGCACTTCAACTCAGTGGCCAGCACTTCTGAGAATTAAGTTGGA
>NW_009259456.1:0-205 GCF_000687185.1 Egretta garzetta | reverse complement strand
CCGCGGTCTCTGCTGCCACCATGCGACGAGACTAGAGTACTGCAACCCGAGAGCTGCGCATGCGCAGGGGCGCGATATTGTTCGTGCTCCGTACTGCCGCCAGGCGATCAAAAGCGGGTACTGCAGCTCGGCGTCCGCGCATGCGCAGTGGAACAATTTTTTTTGGGAGGGCAAGGGGCTGTGACAGAGCCACGGATCGGAGGTG
>NW_009259455.1:0-553 GCF_000687185.1 Egretta garzetta | reverse complement strand
AAGTCCTTTAGTTTAAAGCCCGCTGTACCAAGTCTGCCAACCTACTGCCTAGGATTCCCCTGCCCCGCCTAGAGAGGTGGACCCCATCCCTCCCTAACAGGTTGTAGTCGTCGAAGAACTTCCCATTGTCATAAAAGCCAAAACCCTCGCAATGGCACCAGCCGCGTAGCCAGGAGTTAATGTACATTATGCACCTATTTCTGGCCGCCCCCTTCCCTCGAACTGGTAAGATGGAAGAAAAGATTAAGCTGGGCCCCAATGATTTTTCACTTGTACCCCCAGGGCTCGAACGTTTTCTTTGATTTTTGCTCAGGTTTCTGCTTTCCATATTGTTTGTTCCTACATTAAATAGTAGTAGAGGATAGTAGTCCGTTCTCCTGATGAGTTGTGGCATCCTCTCAGCCACGTCTCAAACCCTGGCTCCCAGAAGGCAGCATACCTCACATGACTCCCTTGTCAGGTCAGCAGATGGGTCCCTCTCTACCCTTCAACAGGGAGTCACCCACTACAAGGACTCGTTGCTTCTTCTTACGGTGTCCACTATGTGTTGCTG
>NW_009259454.1:0-205 GCF_000687185.1 Egretta garzetta | reverse complement strand
CGCTGTTGTTCATTGTCGCTCAGGGCCGGTGACCCCTGAACGAATGCTCCGCCGTCGGGCGGGTTCCTTGCCAGAATAAGCAAAAGTGTTTAGTGCAGGAGAGCACGCAGCGAGCTCAGCGCCAGCCAGGGACTGGGGCGGCTCGTGAGGGGCGATGCTCGGCTCGCCGCCCTCGCTGTGCCCTTCCCGGTGCCTGCGTGCCGGC
>NW_009259453.1:2276-2758 GCF_000687185.1 Egretta garzetta | reverse complement strand
ACCCCCAAACTGGGACCCCCCTGGGACACCCCCAAACCCAGGACCCCCCGGGGCACCCCAAAAACGGGGAGCACCCTGGGACACCCCCAAACTGGGGACACCCCAAAAACGGGGAGCACCCTAAAACCGGGGACCCCCATGGGACACCCCTAAACCCGGGACACCCCCAAACCCGGGCCCCCCCAGGGACACCCCCAAACCGGGGAGCACCCCGAGGCACCCCAAAACCGAGCACCCCCAAACTGGGGACACCCCCAAACTGGGGACACCCTCAGACCGGGGACCCCCCTGGGACACCCCAAAAACGGGGTGCACCCCGGGACACCCCCAAAATGGGGAGCCCCGCAAAACTGGGGACCCCACTGGGACACCCCCAAACTGGGGAGCCCCCCCAAACTGCGGACACCCCCAAAATGTGGAGCCCCCCAAAACCGGGGGGGACTCCCGGGGCTCCTCCAAACCTGGAATCCCCCAGGGCACCC
>NW_009259453.1:0-1006 GCF_000687185.1 Egretta garzetta | reverse complement strand
CCCTGCAAGGACCCTCGTGCAAGAGCCTCGTGCAAGGCCCACGCGCCCCCCCGTGCGAGGTTTGTGGAGCCCCACGGAAGGCCCCTCGTGCAAGGCGTGCACAGCCTCGTGCAAAGCCCCCGTGCAAGATGCGTGGGCCCCTCGTGCAAGGCGTGCACAGCCTGGTGCGAGCCCCTCAGCCAAAGTGTGCAAGGCCCTCGTGCAAAGCCCTCGTGCAAGGCCCTCGTGCAAAGTGGGCCAGACCCTTGTGCAAAGCCCCGTGCAAGATGCACAAGGCCCTGGTGCAAAGCCCCCATGCAAGGCCCTCGTGGAAGGTGTGCACAGCCTGGTGCGAGAGCCAAAGCGTGCAAGGCCCTCGTGCAAGATGCGCAAGGCTCTAGTGCAAAGTGTGCATGGCCTTGTGCAAGGCCTTCAGGGTGAGCAAGGCCCTCGTGCAAAGCGGGCCAGACCCTCGTGCAAAGCCTCGTGCAAAGCCCCGTGCAAGGCCCCCGTGCAAGGCGTGCACAGCATCATGCAAGGCCCTCGTGCAAGATGCACAAGGCCCTGGTGCAAAGCCCCTGTGCAAGGCGTGCACAGCCTGGTGCAAGCCCCTCAGCCAAGGTGTGCAGGACCCTCGTGCAAAGCCCCTGTGCAAGATGCGCAAGGCTCTCGTGCAAAGTGTGCACAGCCTCGTGCAAGGCCCTCATCCAGGGCGTGCAAGGCCCTCGTGCAAGGCATGCAGGACCCTCATGCAAAGCCCCCGTGCAAGGCATGCACAGCCTCGTGCAAGGCCCTCGTGCAAGGCGGGCTGGACCCTTCTGCAAATCCCCCGTGCAAGGCCCGTGTCCAAAGGCCCCGTGCAAGGCCCCCGTGCAAGGCTTGCACAGCCCCGTGCGAGGCCCTTGTGCAAGGTGCACAAGGCCCTGGTGCAAAGCCCCCATGCAAGGCCCTCGTGCAAGCCCGGCTGGACCCTCGTGCAAAGCCCCTGTGCAAGGCGTCCACAGCCTCGTGCAAGGCTCCTGTGCAA
>NW_009259452.1:513442-526344 GCF_000687185.1 Egretta garzetta | reverse complement strand
TACTTTAGTGAGTGATAAAAAGGAAGATTATCACTCAGAGAAATAGTCCTCGGAGACACATAAGGATGGAGAAAAGTTATTTGTGCAGGCGCCTGTGTTGATCGAGCTACTGATAAAGGAACCTGTAGAGGTGTTGTACTTAAAAACACCTGAAGAGGTGTTCCTTCCTAGGAACATAAGGTTTCCCAGTGAAATTATGCTATTCCAGGCAGTAAGGGCAATGACCGATACCTGAGGAATACAGAAGGCTTTCATGACACTGAGCAAACAGTGCCATTTAAGAGCATACAAAATTCAGTACGGTTAAACCCACAAAACTGTATGCGTGGCGAAACATAATGCAGTGTGACATATCGAAAAACGGACTCTGAGCTGACGATTACCCACCGGAAGCAAGGTTATCCACATGTGCTGCAGAGCTGTGTGAAAATATCCACTCATTTCTCAGCAGTGGTAGCAAAATAGAAAATAGAGACAAAGTGAATTTGCCAGCAATTAGGATTCCAGAGGCAATAAAGTTGAGCAGATGCATGGAGGGGCTTCCATAGGAGGACCAATTAAACAAAGCCAGAGGCTTAGGATAGGAAAGGAGAGAACTGAGTGGGCATACAAACCAGAACTATAAAATCAGCACAGTGTGAGCTGTGCTCACTCTGCTGGAAACTTCCAGCCGACAGCTCCATGTCTGTACGGCTAAGACAGAATTATCAAAATGAGTCTTTAATTATCTGTATCCAAGATGCAAGTTCACAACACACTAGAAATTTTGAGGTTGTCTTGCTCTTAGTAGCGAGCATGAGAAAGCAGATACCCCAGACGGCTGATGAGAGTGAGCTTTTTGGAGCTCATAATTTTTCAGCAACAAAGAGCTTAATGAATCCAACACCTAGCAGTGATGCCAGGCTCACACTTCATTCCCATGATGTGTTAGAAGGCTTCCTATGGTTCTGTAGTAGACTTCAGTTTTATTTCACCCCATTTAATTCTCTGCACTTACGCTCCATGACAGAGACCAGCCCGACTGTGTTTTGTGATAGTCTTCACCATCAGTTTATCTTCTTTTCACTCCTCTTTCTGAACACCTTACCATTCCCTGTCTATACTAAGATGCTTGAATTCCTTAAAATCTCCATCATTGTAGAGCAGTAAATACAATTTTTTTTTCCACTAATAGCAAAGGGCTTGATGGTGTGCATAAGTCATAAGTCTTAGGGCTTGTCTGGGCCTGAAGAGGTTTTAGGTTGTTTTAATACCTGTCTTGTAGTCAAACAACTATTACCTTACCTGTTTTAGGTTAAGCTTTGTGTATACCGTAGACTGTAAATGTCTGATAAGCCTTGGGCGTCACTGAATAATAACGAATTACCTTTCGTGCTAACTGAGGCAGGGGAAGCTACTCTGCATCTTTTTAACTCCAGTTGGGAACCAGTGAAAGGAAAGCAGACTGTGATAAGGAAACAGATAAAAATAAACCCAAGCAAACCCAAGACCAAGTAGGAAGAAATCCCTGCTGTACCATACTACTCCTGGCAAAGACTTGAGGATGCTGATAACTCATAGTAGGCTCCTTCCTTGTCTTACCACCATTTTTAAGAAAGACTGAAGAGTCAGCCTCAGGACAGAAAGTAACATTGGGAGGGTAAATATAATACCACATAACAAGGCTGCTACGAGGAAGTATTTTGTATACAAATTTTAACTTTTATTAATGAAGCTTTTCTATATCAATGAGATGATTTTTATCATTAGACTTAGAACGGGAGCTTTGACCCACATATATGGTATATACCAAACTGCCCATAGCAAGGAAATATCTCCTTCCATGTCCCCTCTAGTCAGGGTGTGTGAATTTCCATCTAGAATGGATTTTAGAGACACTTTAAAATCACACTCAAAGGACAATGAACAAGTTACTGTGAAATCTTTAGCATGTACCAGCAGCAGCTGAGTATGAGGCACCTTCCATATTAGAAAGGAGTGCAGGACAGAATGGCCACGGCCTTGGTCAAATGCATTTTTCCTTTTTTGGGAGACTTTCTAAGATAACCTTGTATAGAAGGAAAAGGGCAAACTGCACTTCTACAAAAAGCAGCACTGTTTATTGGAAATGTGTAAAATTACTTACCAGATCCTTTCTCATTTCAGGAACTAGCCATACAGGTTTGAAGCCTGCTGGTTGGCCTAAAATCTTGGGATGTATACATGGAGGTTCTACTTCAGCAGCACAGCTCCAGCCTGGAGGCCAGAAGAAATCTGGTGTGCCACTTTTAGATGCATGCTTAAATCAGGTCTTAAAAATGTTTCACTGAGCCATCATCAACAATATTTTTGCATGTGCCCAGTGGAAAAATCTAATCCATTCTGAGGTATGAAGCACATCCTCCTGCACAGCTGCCAGCTGAGAGTGAGCAGAGGCTGTACTACCAGGAGGCATGTGCTTGTCTCTCTTCTCAGTACTTGCAAAGAGTCTTTTGGAGAGACAAATTGTTAGCAGCCTGCTTAGACAGGACACACGTGCCTTATCCTCTTCCCTTAGAAACCTGGGCTTGAGGTAGACAATCTTCTGTGTCTTAAACTGTGATGCCAAGCTACTGTGTCATGTGCCCACACAATCAGCATTCTCATCAGTGAGATTCTCATGGCTTACCTTGTTCTCCCAGGCTGAAATGGTAGAAATGAGGCAAGAGCCATCAGAGAGGGCAGCTCCAGGCTAGAGGTCTAAGCCAATGCAGTAGGGAGCGGGTAGGAAGGTAAGCACTCTGCCAGCTTCGTGAAGACTGAGCCGAGGCGGTGAGTGCTGGCAGGGATTGCAAGGCAATTGCCTGCCTGCTCACCCCCAGGCAGAGAGGCCCAGAGGAGACCAGGGTGGGTGCTGGTGTATGGCCCAGACATCAGTTAGAAGTGTGGCTGTGCTTATCACCTCACCATTTTGGCTGTTGCTATGACAGCACAGGCCCCATCAGCTTTATTCTCGTCTTGGGGCCCCAGCAGTCTCCTGTCAGTCACGGGGAGCTGGGCTGGGCAGCAGCTGACCGGGCCCACTGCTCAAGGCACCCATTGCCAGAGGGTGGCAGCATGGAGCCGCCAAAGTGGGCCCTCCTCTGGGTGGCTGGTGTAGAAATGGGTGCCTTTAAAGGCGCTGAGACGTCCTGACCCACGTATTGTGATCGAATCACGCCAGAGAGGTTAAAATCCAACCAGGTGGGTCAGCCAGTCTCATGTGTTCCCCACTGGAAGAGAGCAAGGACAGGTGGAATAGGCCTGGAAATGTTGGGGATATCCATGCCGAAAGAAAAGTTCCTGAGCAGACAGAAGCTCACTGGTCAGTGTTCAGGGCCTCATTTCACTGAGCACCCTGCTGAGAAAAGGAATCACATAGGTGCTTGGAAGCGTGTGTCTATCGAAAGGCCAACATGAGGATTCGATGGTCCTGCCAGTGCCATCGCACACTGGTAGAGCAGCCTAAGGAGAGTGACTAGCACCTCTTTTGAGAGCTGTGACCTGGCTGGACATTCCTGGTCCAGGTACCAGAAGAAGCCCAGGGCTGTGGATCACGCTCGCTCATCTTAGGATGACCATGAGATCCAGCCTCCACAGATGAGGCCCTCATAGGCTCTTAGGCCAGGAAGGGCAAGAAAGAAAGCCCTTTGCATCCTAAAGTGTAGATGAGTCATTGCAATCATCTACCTTTATGCTGGCTCAAAACACACAATATTCTTCCCCACGACATGGATGTGAAAATGGCACCGTGAACCCCAGCAAAGCCTACCTAGACCTCCACAATTCCAACACAAAAGCAGAGCACAGCTACAGTGGGAAGAAGAATTCCTCTCCCTCATCTCCCTCATCTGCCTCTCCTGTCCTGAAGTTTCCTCCTGCAGAGGAAGCCTGGGCTGGGGCGAGAGCAATCACACCTCAGCTTTCCCTTTGCCTCCGGGACACGTCAGCAGGACCAGCTCCCTGGGAGACAGGGCTGCTGTGAGAGGCAGGGTCAGTCACTAAGGCACACTTGAAACACAGGCTGTCTCTCCCTTAGTGAGTAGGGTGGCACGACAGGAGAAGATTGGTGGGGCAGAGTGGCAAGTGCTGAGGACCTGGCACCTAGACTAAATGGGTTTCAGGAGGAAAGGGTGGGAGTCACAAGAGCTGAATGCCAGTCTGAGGTGCAAGCACGTTAGATGTGCTCCTGGAGCACACTCATCATGCAAACCAAAGTGTGGGACAACAAGGGGGAGTTGTTTCCATAGCATTTTCCTGTTTTTCTCTAAGCATTAATGAAGACATGCTCACAGACTCCCCGTGCAATTAATGCTTATTGCACCATGGCAGCATGTGTGGACCCCAGGCAAGGTCCAGTCTGGGAGTCCAGCCAGCCAAGGCTGCAGTCACAGAAATGCCCTCTGGCTGCAGTGCCCTAAAATCCTGTCCTACCTCTTGCTGTCAGGGGCGAAGTCTTTCCTCTACTTCTGCCCTGGCACGTGGCAATGAGTTAGGTACGACTGCAGGAGGAGAGGGCTTTGGAAGGCCAAGAACAAATACTTGCCTTATTTAAATGAGCTGTGCTTCATGCCCTTGGCTTTCTGGATCCCTTCTCCAAGGAGGAGTCTGTGACCAGAATGTGATGTTTCCTTCACGATACAGCTACTGAGATGGTAACAGACTGTCCCAGCAGGAACCTGCCAGGGACCTGCGTCTGCAGGGGCAGAATCATCTGGCATAACATATGCACAATCAAAAATTTTCCATGGGCATCCTTAGGTAGATGTTAGGTCCTGATGAATGAGGGTAGATGAGTATAAAGAGCCAGAATTAGGTCCATCTAGCTCGTGAAGGAAATACAGAAATAGAGTGAAAGATGAGTGGGGACAGAAATAACCATAACAATTGCATGGAATTGGACGTGCACATATGAGGTCTGAGAAAAGGAAAGAATTAGCAATGGCTCAATTACCTGGAATATGGGCTGGAAAGGTGTGGTTATATGAGAAAGGAAAGGATATGAAAAAGGGATGAGTAGATTTGGGATTAAGAAGCAAATTGATGTTAGCTTTGGGGAATAAAAATAAGAAAAACTGATAGATGTTGGGTTTGGAAGAGTGCTACAGGTAAGGGTGACACCAAAGAGAAAGGAGTAGGAAGTAGAGGTAGGAAAAGTGACAAGAACATTTGCTGCCTTTTTATTGAAAGAATTTATAGGCTTGTGTCTATCTTTAAATGTGTAAAATAGCTACGATTGTGATTATATGAGCAACTATAACCATAGTAATTATGTTATTATAACTAGGTGTTTCATTTGATTGACTACTAAAAGACAATTTGAGCAAATGCCGTCGCATAAGGAAGATCATATCTTTGGTTTTTTAAACAACATTTAAGGTCACTGCAAGCATCTTGGATAAATGAAAATGTCTATAAAAAAAAATACTGGCAGTTGAGTTTTCCTTTGTTGAAAAAACTTTCCTGGCCAACATTTTCTATGCTGGCATTTCTGAAGTCATAAAGAAAAATCTGCATACAGTGAGTAAAATTTGGGGGAAAATTATATGTCTATGTCAGTCCAAAATTATTGTTTTAGTAACTAAACTAAACATTTTTATTTGGTGTCATTACAAAACTATTTTCTGTCTGCTTTCCATTTGTTCACTGACCATAAAAGTTATATTGGTAGAATCCAATAAGCAGGCCTCATATCATTCATACACAGAGCCATGGTATTATTTTGCAACAAAATTTTACAAAGACTTTACATGTTTGATCTGTTTATTTCTTTGAATAGAAGATGAATACTGCATAATTAAAATAAAAGTTTTGTTATTTTTTTTAAAAAAATAAAACATTAAATTACATTAGTGATTAACATGCTGAACGTTAATGATGGTGGTAGTGTTTAATAGCAACAACTCAACCTGCATAGGCCACCAGGCTCCATATGTCCAGAAAAAGTAAAATAATAAACATTATATCTTAAATACTTGTTTAGTTCTTGTGAATCTGGAAATGTTCCTTATTTATACTGGGAAATATCTCTCATTCATTCATATAGATGAAAATATATTTCATTTCTCATGTATTTATAGTTTGATGCCATACCTTGAAGATTAGAATCAGCTTGTGTAAACACCCTGTGTAGTCAGACTGCCTACTAGCTAGTAAGTAATGCAAAGGTCTCTGACCTTGAAAAAAGCATTGTTCTATAATTACCATAAGGGAACACCTCTGAGAGAAAGTTTTAAATACATGCAGCTGGTGTACTCCAGTGGGACTGCATGGATTGCAAAGACTCTTAAAACTCTAATAATCTGGACATCAGTGATGTGCCTCCCAAGTAAATAATCACTGTTTCATTGAGAGAGTAGCATTAACTTTCCTGTTCTGCAGAAAGAAACTTCTACTCAGTGAGTTCTGACAAACCAAATTTATCAATTCAGTTCTTCATGACTTACAAGTCTATTCAAACCCCAGAAGAAACTGCTAGTTGAAAAGATCCTGTCTTTCTCATGAAAGAGAGAAAGAAAGAAGTCTGTTGAAGCATCTTATTCTGCTTACCTGGGTAGTCCTTTGGAAGACAAGACAATAGTGCTTGGAATATATGATTCAACATACATAAAGACCTCGACTAGGAGCACTAATAAGCTAAGTCCAAGGTTTGCAAATGTGCAAGGCAGAGTGCAGAGCAAAGCACTGACATGCTTATTCCAGCCCAGCTCTGCCTGGAGGCCCCTAGAGGTCACCCTGCTCCAGGAGGACACAGGGTAGCTGGAGAAATCTTTGAGGGAGTATCAGGGAGTCAACAACATGGATGCAGAAGGCAAAGTTAGGCCTGCATGCTTGATAAAGCAATGATTGAGCGAAATCATCTTTACAGCTTAAGATGGATAGGAAATATTCACACAAAGTTCAGGCAAAGCATAGTTTAGTTGTACTTTCCATTTATAGTGTCTGAGAGTCACACATCAGAGTTGTGAAAATCTGCCTGCATCATGACACTTCTCCAACTCTGTGACAGACGGAAGGTCAGCTAAGGAACATGTCACCCGACCTCTTTTTCTGAGTCATTCGCATCCTAATATTTATATCATGCTAGCAACCCTCATTTCCCTTTCATCCACCTCCCTGTCCTTCTCTGACTCTTCTGCCACCTGTTGTCCCTCTGCTTTCCACACTTTACTATAAGGCTTCTTAGCCTTTTGACTTCACTCACCTGTTCTGTAACTGGAGTCACTCAGCTGCTTAAATGTGTGAAGGAAATAGCATTCTGAATGTCACCTAAGCATTACTTAACATTTGCTGTGGAAATAGGAGGTGTGTGCATTGTTCACCTTGGCTGCACATTCAGCACTGCCCATTTTCAATCGCAGGTTGCACATTTACTCACCTCTCTACTCTCAGTTGGCTGTTTCAAGACATTTCCAAGGGACTAAGTTGCTTTAGTCTGTGTGTGGAACAGAGACATCACGTGTATGAAAGTCAATTTTCCAAATTCTCTATGTGGAGACATGGAATGTTTGCTTCCCGTTTTATGTAGTAAATTACAAATGCACAAGGCATTGCAGATATTAGTTCTTGAAGGTAAGAGCAGGATTAGGAAAGAGGATGGACATCTCTGCCTCTGCCTTGTATGAACTGTAGCACAAGGTAGTCTTCATCAATAATATTCTGGGGACATTTACATTTAGTCCCAGACATTACCTCTTACATATGTACATAAATTACTGGTCCCAACTGCCTTGCTTCCTAGAGAACTACTCCACAACTTGCATTAGTAATGGTAATCACTGGTTACCTCAAGAAATCAGTTCAAAATTCCATCTCCCCGCCCCTCCTCCTCCTACCCCCCCAGCACACAAAGTCTTTATCAGGAACATTCAAACAGATTCTTAAAGGACATCTTAAGGTAACACAGCATGTTAAGCTCCATATTTAACAGACAAGTTCCATGGGGGATGTAGAAGGTATTTCCTGTAATTATTTAATCTGATCCAGTATTTATCAATCTAATAAAGAAAGTGTGTCCTTACCATCTCCAGGTCCTGTTCACAGCAACGTGTTAGTCAAAGTGTAGCAATAAGAAGATTTGCTCTGAAGGATTAGTGTTCTGGCATTTCTACTTATCATCTGCCAACATTCCTGGGAGCTCTCCTTTTACCCAGGGAACAGCAGAATGAGGCTATGCTTCCTACATCATACCATATACACTGATGGTTTACAGGCCACGTTGATCTTTCCAAGCATGCTCTTCTAATTCTGATAGCAAAGCTGACAACAGCATTCGCAAATTGCAGATCACACAATTGTTTTTTTTAAATTAGTGTACCAATCAGCTCAAGAAAATGCAGATTTTGTTCCAGATCTCTTTTTATGGAGAAAATGGTAAGGCTGCATTTTGTGGATGAACTACCAGGAGTAGCAAGAACAAGTACTCTATAAAACACTCAGCTGACTGATCTCTGAAATGTAATTAGCTTTTTTTATCCAGAAAGAATTGTGTTAAACTACACATATTGTCCTGTGTCAGTGGTAAATGCAGACTAATTTCCTAAAAAATCTTTTTTCATTGCTATTTGTCAATAGCCTTAAACCACACATAGAAAAGTATTCTGTTCTGCCTAGAGTGATGAATGAGTCTGGTTTATATACAGGATACCGACTGGGCAGAGCCACCTTGTTAAGTTTTCTGCTCAAAACCTTAGCATACCATTTTTCTTAGATACCATAATTAGTGAGGAAGCATGAAGTAAGTAGACATAATCTCTAGTTCCAACTTTCTTTACAGAGCTACTCTCAAAATCACCTCAATTTCTTACGAGTTGCACCTGGCTCAAGAAAAAAATATCTTCTGATCCTTCTGCAAAAACTTATGGTTTCTCTTTCTATTTAATTCTTCCTCAAATTGTACATTTATGTTGTTTTCTTCTGAACTGCCAGTACACAGATCTAGCAACGTTTATGTGCCTGTAATATTTCCTTAATGCCTGCTCTATTTACCTCTGCCACCATACGGTGCTAACTTGCTCATCCATAAAAGCCGAATGACCTAGCTCTGACGATTTTTAATACCATGGGCAACATTATTATTTATTTCAACCTCCCCCTTCATGTCTCAAACCTTCACATTTTCCATTGAGGTGGATGTATTTACATTTTTTATAGTATTTATGTATTTTTGTGTTTTAACTCTTATTTGAAAGTTACAGGTCTTGGGTACATATTGCGGTAGCAGATCCATTGTGAATTTTAACTCATTACATAATGTTTGAACATATGTAATGACTTGACCCACAAGAGACTTAGAACTGCCTTCCCATAAATTGCCAATGAGATCTGTGGATCTCTCTGACCTTGCATCTTTTTGACCATGTGGCTAAACAAATAGCACAGACTTGCTGGTGAATGAACATAGAGACCAACCTCACACCCACTATCTGTCTTCTTAACTACAGTGCAGCTTATTGCATTGGCTGTTTGGAAAGCATAATATAGTTCCCCATCAGTAACTGAATACTCTCTTCTTCCAAGAGGAGTGCTCCAACTTATAGCCATGGTTTGTGGGATTTTTTAACCGTTCTTTATTGCAATGTCTATTACATAAGGTTTTTTGAGAGTATATCCTGCTTTCAGATCTGCCCTTCTTTTTACGCAGACTTGGGCTCCTGAACCCTTTGCTAAAAAAGTATCCTGACATTAACTTGGCTTTCATGTGGATTTTGGGTCTTTCTGCTGGAGGATAGAGCAGATGTTTTAGGAAACCTTCTTTATCAATAGGCTAGCTAACTTTATATGACAGTGAAAGGCATAGATTTACGGCCCATGAGCTTGCCTCAAAAACTGGTGTAGAGCCATTCTTCCTGTTCTTTGAAGAAATTTCTGGGCATAATGGCCTGTGATTCTTAGTTCAAAGAGTCAGATCTCTTTTGATGATCTTTAAGTGGCTCCCTTATGTTTTCAGTTACTTCTGGTTTTCCTGTACTTTTCTGGCTTCATCTTGCCTTTTTTCAACTATAGCTTTTGCTAGTCTGGCTTTATTCTAAAAATTCTGTTTGCAGTGTGAGCTGAGCTGAATGCTTTCAGCTATATGGGTTCATATGATTTGAACTGGAAGTACTTAACAATTCCAATCTTATTTCCCTCATGCTGTATTAACACTGAACTGTGTCAGTATTGACTCTTTCAGAATTCTTCCATTACAATGTTTTTTTCTCTATGAAAAAGAGTGTTCAGATTCTGTCCTGCTGCTCTTAGAACTCATACCAAACCTGTTTAGATAATGTCTAGAAGCAGAAGTTTACTTCCTGGCTAATGAGTCTTGCCTGAACAATCTTTCATCCTGAATATACTTACCTAACATATATGTAGCCACTTTTCTCTGCAGCCTCATTACTGACCAGACTCTTCTGTTTCACAGTGACTATGTGTGAAGTTGCACTCTGCTTTTGTGCATTAAATCGTTGAACTTCCTGCTATATTATCCATGTAAAAACCGAATAGTGCTTTCTCTTTATTCCCTTTTCCACCATTCACATCCCCAAATGTTTCCCTTTTATACCTTCTAACACTCATAATTTTGTCACAAACAAACGGGCTCAAGTTAACTCTCAAACAAGCTAATGTACAAACAAAAAATTGTACTGCAGCCGCAAATTTGCTGGGCATCCTTAGGGTTCAGGTCTGCCTCACAATATCTTGCGAAGAAGTCACATCTTAGCAGCAAACAGACCCAGGTCTGCTAACCTCTAAGAACAGCTCCAGCTAGCACTTATTTAAGCAATAAGAAGTTTAACTAGTGCTACAGAGAAAGCAGTCAGGATTGTTGCATTTAATAGAATTTAGGCAGTTGTCATTTTCCTCTATTTGTAATGTTGAGGCTTATAATAGCAGAGGGTGAGACTCACTGCTGGTTCAGTGCTCCTGTGCCACTCTTCCTCTAGGCTTGTTAGCTTATGATAAAGCTAACCTTTTAGCTGGCCTTAGCTGAACTGGAAGAAGTGCAATAACCATGACTAAAGATATTTTGGCAGTGTCTTAGATAACTACTGAATGACAAGCATGTTTGGAAAGCTCCACAGTCTGACTAGCTTGTAAGACATGAATCTTAGCATTTCTCATCTATTTTAAACACACTAATTAACCAGTCAGTGTTGACAGGTAAGAAGCTTGTTGGAAAGTATATCAGTCAAAGAAGAAGGGAGAAGAACATTTCAGAATAGAGAATACAGTCTGAACTTGTTGAATACAGTCTGAATTATTAAGCCAAATTCAGACTCATTTAATAAACATTCCTTCAGGTATCAGTGCAGATGGAGAATACATCTAAAGAGCATTTGGCTTATAGAAGATACATATATAGTCAAGAAGAGCTCTTTTCTATTTGTTATTTTAAGTTACAGAAACAACTCAAGCAAAAACTTCATTAAATTCTCAAGCATTTTGTCTTCTGAATCACAGAAATTCCCAGATGCCAGTATGAGGCAGTGTCTGACTGATCATGAATGAACTCTCATTTCTTTGCACAAATTCACTACAATAGTCCCCTTTGGACAGCTATTGTAACATAATTCTAAAAATATTCTATTCTATTCTATTCTGTTCAAATTCAAATTCTCATCCACAGTCAAATTTAGAGAAAATCTATCTTGATTATCCTAATGTGTTGGGACCTAAGGGTCAGAAAGCTTATTAAAAAAACTCAGGGTGATCACTGTTAATTTTTAAAGAGCAATTACAGTAACAGGCATTAGCGTGTTCTGGCTAGAATAACATACAAGAACAGCATCTTGTACCTTCCATTCTATTCTAATGACATAGCAACAGAGAACTGCAGCATTTTTTGCCTATGTCCTTTATTGCTTTGAGGAGGAAAGGGGATATCAGAGATGCTTATATTAATATTCCTTCTGAATGTCTAACTTTCATACCAGTTCCTGATCTTTGTTTCTTTCATGTGTTGATTTTGTATGTCCAGTTTTGTGGCCCATTTTTCCATTCCATGTAGAATTCTACATTCCATTCTATATTCCTTGTAGAATCTCAGAATACCTGAGATTGGAAAGCCCCTCTGGAAATCATATAGTCCAATCCCCTTGCTCAAGGGTGAAGTAAAGCAGGTTGCTTAAGACCTTGCCCAGTTGGATTTTAATATTTCCAAGGATGAAGACTAAACAACCTCTATAGGCACCCAGTTCCAATGTTTGCGCACCCTCATGGTAAAAAGGCTTTTTTTATGCTTAAAGGAATTTCCTGTATTTGTTTTTGTTCAATGTCTCTCATCTTGTCACTGGGCATCATTGAGAAAAGTCTCACTTTGCAGGTTATAATTGAGGAGGCAAAAAGCCATTTTTCCACAGGACTTGGCCCAGTCCTGTGATTCACCAACACTTTCTCAGAATTTCTATAAAGAGGTGGCATTTCACCCCAGTGCCATCCAGTGTAGCCATAGTACAGTGCAGTGCCGTCTCAATATAAAAAGTGAGAAAACACAAGACAATTATCAGTATTATAGAATCATAGAATAGTTTGGGTTGGAAGGGACTTTTGAAGGCCATCTAGTCCAACTCCCCTGCAATGAGCAGGGATATCTTCCAACTAGATCAGGTTTCTCAGCGCCCCATCCAGCCTGACCTTGAATGTTTCCAGGGATGGGGCATCTACCACATCTCAGGGCAACCTGTTCCAGTGTTTCACCACCCTCATTGTAAAGCATTTCTTCCCTATATCTAGGCTAAATCTACCCTCTTTTAGTTGAAAACCATTACCCCTTGCCCTATCACTACAGACCGTGTGGTGGTGATTATTTTGGCTTGAACCATCTGCATAGTTCAAGGCAGCAGTTCCTAACAAACATGTTGATGGAGAGGATGTACTTTGGGAAGCACTTGCGATGGTGGGATAAACGGTTCTAGGGTGGC
>NW_009259452.1:508572-513404 GCF_000687185.1 Egretta garzetta | reverse complement strand
ACCACAGTCTCCTGTGAGAGCAACCCTTCTTATCTTTCTTCAGGGGCAAATCACCCTTATGGCAAATTTTTATAACTTGTGCCTTTAGATCTGCCAGTCTGTGCACTCCCAAGGCAGCCATAGACAGGGCTGCCCCCCTTCCAATCAGATGGCCTGCATGTGACTGGCTGTCTCTGACTGCTATATATATTTTGTAATACTTTTTTATCTCTCTGCAGTTTCCTCTGAAGAATTAGCAGCTCTTTGATATTCTTTCCTTCTGCTGGGTTACTACTGTGCAGACAAGGGGATGGCACAAAACTGTGTTCTGTCCCAGGGATTAGGTCTGGAGCAGAGCTGGCATGAGAGCAGTACAGAGATACTAGCCTGATGCTATTCTGCTCTCCATACACTGTGTGTGAAGAAAAGACTCGGGATGGGAAGAAAATTGGTTCTTTTTTTGTCTCATGTTGGGAACAGATCTTTCTCACTCTCACTGGGCACTTCTAGGTAAATAACAGTCTGTATATCTTTCTACTACAATGCAAACTAAGTATTCTTTGTTGGCCTGTGAAGGAGTTATCCTTGATTTCATGTGTCTGACCTCCCAGAAGCAATGTGTGTAGTTCTTGGTGTTTGATTATGACCACATAATTCAGGGTAAAAAGAGATATATAATGTGGGCTGTCATGATTTTGAAGAGTTTAGTATCTCTTGAGGGTAAGAGAGTACCAGCTTCCCCTGATCAGAAAACACTATCTTTGTGGATAAATACTGGGAACTCAGCAAGCATAGCTGTTCAGACCACCTATAATATTCCTGCTATGGACAATGAGAAGGGGTTGTTCTTTCTCACCTGATGCTCCTGTAGAGATGGGTAACCAAAAGTACAACTGCACCCACCTTATCCTTTTCCTAAAAGATCTGGGGACTGATTGGTAATGTTGTAATGGATTCATAGCAAAGCACTTCTGGTCATGGACCATGCTGATAAGTGATATCTTGCATTGTTAAATTCAGGAAAATTTCCCACATAGTTTTGCTAAGTTAAGGCTTGTAAGGCCTTTGATATTAAAGACTGAAGGGACAAAGAAACTGCTGCAGCCATTTGCCAATAGTACCTGTGCTTTGCCTACCATATGATGATGCTTCTTCCCTAAGTAACACTGAAGCCACATATATGAGACCTCCCTCCAGTGAGGGATTGAGAGATGACAGTTTGTATGCGTGGAGAGCATATCTATCACATAAATCCTGCTGTCAAGGAAGGAAATCCACATCTTGGTGCAAAATAAGTGGTGGAGAAATCTCTCTTCCAACACTCTTTTATCTGATCGTCTGGGAGAAGTTTTCAGTCTCCTGTACCAAAGAACTTCTTTCCTTACCAAAGGGAGCTGGGGATGTGATGAAACAGGGCAGAAGAGGATGATCATGACGATCATGTTTAGAAAAGCTTGTGGAGAAAGTAGTCACCCTGTACATCACATAGAGATTTCCTCTCAGGAAGACTTCAGGCTCTGCACAGCAACAGTAAGATCAACCCCAAAGCAAAATGTTAGTGTACAGTAAGTGGTGTTTGGGTACACGCAGGTGTGAGTACATGTGTGTGCATGTGTGCAGGGAGAATAATTTCTTAAAATGAACTTATGATGTCTGAAACAAATGTATAAATCCCTCAGTTCTTATATTTGGCTCAGATCATATTCCCTGTGCAGCTGGTAGAGCTAAATGTTTCACTCACTCCTCAGAGAGCTCAGAGCTCCTCTTCATATCTTAAGAAGTCAGTGAAGCACTAACTTCTTTCTTCTGAAACCCAACTCCAAGGAGAAATGACACTAGCATCCATAAAAATAACTGTCTGGCTGGTGTTTGCTATTGGATTCTTGAGCCCAGTGTAGAACAGCAATTTTCATAACAAGTCAGACCCTGCAGGACCCCCATTTCAGCTTGGTCCATTTTAAGAAGTCATTGCACACTTCGTGTGTGGCAGAGAAAGGAACAACTTTGTCTTGTGTCCCTGTGTGCTCCCAACTCAAAATTACTGATATTTCATGCATTTTCAGGGGGTGTCCTTCCCACCTTCTGCCTACACTAAACATGTGACATGAGCCTCTGAGAAACTGTATTTTCTTTGAAAATTACTGTTGTCATTACTACCACTGACCAATGGCTATGGGTCCCACTCAGGCTCAGCTGAGAAGAGGCAGTGCCACAGAGAGCTTGGAGCCTGGGTATTGCTGCTCTGGAGCCAGGGCAGGCTCTGCTCCATGGGAGGGAGGATGCCCCTCTGTTTGCCCAGGAAAGAAGGCTGAACACAGGCAGCTTCAGACACAGCCACTGCACATGGCACTCCATTCATCCATCCTACGGCTGCCAAACCATGGCCTTGGATGCTCACGGGGTTCAGATGCTGAGCTGTGACCTGCAGCACAGTTGGGCCTGTTGACAAGCAAGCAAATCCTGCTCAAAGGGTGCTACAGACAGTGGGGACATACCAGCAGGGCTTACAGCAAAGCCGCTGGAGCCCACCAGGCACTAACAACTCATGTGTAAATTACCTCATTCACCTTTTTGGTAATGTATTCTCATCCAGAACCCTTTTGTTTGATTCCTCTCATTTATTTCAGAGAGTTATTTTCTCTTAAATTATTCCTGTTTTTTAAACAGAATCTCTATTCAGAGTTAATTTTGGCTAGATTGTTAAGACAAGGCCATGTCTTACATCTATCAGAAGCGCTCTAGTGTCTCTGTCAGACAGTGAACATGGATTCATAAGCACAGATGTAGCAGGATCATACTTTCTGGGGTTCACAGGAAGGTATAGTCATAATTATAGCATGAAATATCATGCTTATTCAGTATTCACTGCATCAAGTAAGACTTGATGATTGACACAGCTAGGAACTGCCTCTGCTTCCTTCATGCTCAAATCACATTACTGGCTTGTCAAAGTGGAATCTGTAAGTACAATAAGGTCTTCATTACATTGTCTAAACAAAGTGCTGGTGAATGTAAAATAAATATTAGAATGATGAGCTCATCAGAGTTTCCATTATCACTATCCCAGCCAAAAGTAGTACCATCTCCACCATTCTGTACCATTTAAGTCAAGCACTGGTCCACAATATCTAATACATCCTTATTAACTACTAGTCTGTTCCCTGTCTTTTGATATATACACAAATGTCATTTCCTATGACAGGGTGGTCAATGGGCCACCGCTGTAAAACATGCATAAAATGCCCATAAAATATCCATTGACTTCATATAGTCCATGACTTGTGTTCCATCATTACGGTGGCCACTTAAGACAGGAGAGAGTGTTATTTTTGGAATTATTTGGCACTGCTGCACTTGCAGTTGTTGGCTCACTGCTGCACATGCCTGTCTTCTTGTGAGGCTAGTCCTCCACTGGTTCATGTGGTTCCTGCTATAATACTTCCTACAACATATAATGCGCATCATGGGCTACAACAATTTAAAGGTATATCTGTTACAGTCTCCACCCCTTGGCACTTTGGGTGAGGGTTTAACATTTGCAATGAACTCCTATCCTAACCCTGTCCCTTGTCTTTTCACTCGCATAGGTGTATCCGTGGGCCACAGTCCCATAAGGGAGTGCATGCTCCAGCAGGAGAAGGACAATAATTCCTGCAGGGCCAGGAGAAGGAGGGTGGCCACTGTGAGGGCCTTGCTGTGACCAAGGGACCCCCTGGGCCAGGGGTGCTGTGGGCCCATCTCTGCCACTGCACAGGTTGTGCAACCAACAAGGGGCTGCCAGCTACTGAGGAGTTGCCTCTGCTGCTAAAGAGCTGGAGGAGTGCAAACCAGCTACTGCTCAGGCACTTGATGGGCTCTAGCCTCCAGGCTGCATGGGAAAGGGCTTGAGGTCAGGAGTTTGCCATGGCCTCAGCCCAGAGGTTGATTCCTTATGGGAGCTTTGCACGGGGCCCTCACCTGGGCTGTGGACTAGATGGGAGCTTCGTTCTTCAAGCAGTATCCCAAGAGGATCAGCAAGACATGCTGCATAAGAGATGTTTTCTTTGTTCCCCTGCCATAGCTGACAAAGAGGGCTGCAGGGAACCTGTGTTGGAACAGTGAATACCTAATGGCTACAAAGTGACCTGGCCCAAGTGACTTCAGAGAAGACAAGGAGTCATTCCTGCGCTTGGGCTTCATAAATGGACACAGGGAACTGCAAGAGCACATCTTTGGCAGGGCTGCATCAGTGGGACAAGGTTGATTTGGGAACCTGGGCACAGACCAGCAGCACAAAATGCTTTTGGAGAAGGACAGGCTTGAGGGAGGCTGGGGAGAAGATCACAGTACTTGCTCTGCAGGGAGGTGCACTGTGACCAGGGCAGCCCCTGACCGCCTGAGTCCCAGTGCAAAGCCCCCAGGAAGTGCTCAGGATAGCTTCATGGATGGTGGGGGCTGGTGACTGGCAGGGCAAGTGTGAGAAAATTTTGCACAGGAACCTACTTCCCTTCTTTCTGGTACCAGCCAGAGCAACTATGAGTGCAGTGATGAGGTAAGGAAATGAATGCTTTTCAGGGAGAAGATGACCGGAGATGCCCAAGCAGACAGACCAGAGGCTGAGTAGAGCTGTATGAGGGCCTTTCCATGCCTTCAGACTCCTGATGCCCTCAGGGATGGGGGACTGTCGCGGATGGAGTGAGAGGGAGGCAAAAATAATGTGGTTTATTGGTGTAAAACAGTGAGTTAACAAAGTTCAGTGGTAACTGCGACAATAGTTTGAGATTCGATGGCAAGGTACACTTTGTTATTTACTGCACAGAGGACAGGGTCAGACAAGACTGTCAGGGAGACCCTCCCGTTGAGTCACGAGGTTC
>NW_009259452.1:480033-508187 GCF_000687185.1 Egretta garzetta | reverse complement strand
CTAAAGGATTATATATGCGCAATTAATCCTTTATGTCACTTAGCTAAGATTTCCAAGTTAGCATGCTGTTAGTCACTTACCGAGAATCTGTCGTGGTAAGGAATCTCTCAACCTCGAGGAGTAACCTTGAGAGGCGTCCCTGCTCAAGGGGAGATCCTGGCGTGCAGCCCGCTGCCGTGCAGGAGAGCTCAAAGGGCTCTTGGGCTGCTCACTATTTATGGGGGTAAGATGATTGGCTCATAGTCATATTTGCATCCTGACCGCTGTGCTTAGGTGGGCACATTCCACAACAGCCCTTGGCTATTGTGTTGTTATCTGTCTCCCCCCACATCCAGTGGGTGCATCCTTCAGGACCAGACACAAACCAGATGCATCTTATCACCACAGCCACAGGTGGTTATCACTGGAAAGAGGTCAAAGGAGGGGGGTCAGAGACGAGGGGGGAGCACACCGCCACAGGGACGCATCTCTAATATGTCCCTGCATGTGACCCACTCTCAGTCCCAGTTCCTAGCACAGAGAACACACAACCAGGCAGCTTTCTAGAAGAGTTTTAGGTGCTAGGGGAAACATCCCTCCCAGTACAGCACCATCAGTGATAGTAGGATGCTGGAAGCCCTTATGCCCCTGTGAGCAAGAGCTGCCTTTGTTTTCACAGGCCATAAGAATCATTTCCTCACCTGCTATCTGTGGTAGGGAGGAGAAAGGGACACCAGCAGAGCAGCTCTGCTGCCCAGCAGGTAGAGCAGTGAGGTAAGGAGAGCAGAAAAATCATCTGAGCGTCCCCTCCATCAACTCACATGAGTGTGTATCCAGCTCTGCAGGAGCCTGGCTGGGTGTGGGAAGATAAAGATTGGCCTTTTGGAGCTGTGTCTCCTTCCAGTGCCAGCCAGTGTCCTGGTATGCCTGGGGGAGGATAGAGGGCAGAGATGTTGCTGAGCCCAGACTTACAACCACTTCCCTTGGTTGCAGGACAGAGGTGCTGAGGCAGTGGCTAAGGAAGAAGGCAGCAGAGATGTGCCTTTGTCCAGGGGTGGACAGCATGGAGCCTGCTACTTGGCAAGGCCAGTCTTGTGAAGAGCAACAGGAGAGAGAGAAGCTCCTGGGGAGGAAGAGCAATCATCTGAGCCCACAAGGCTATGGCCCAGGGTACAGCTGAGGAATTGGGACCACACTGAGGCCTTAAGCTGGCAGCAGGAAGTCTGGGGCTGCTTTCCTTGTGGATAGAAGTGCCAAGAGCCAGACAGCAACCTGAGCCAACCAGTGTCACCTCCCGTGCCAACAAGGCAAAGTATTGCCCCCACTTCAGGGCAGAAGCTGGAAGTTTCCTCCTTGGAGTCCAACATCTCCTCCACCCCACAGTCTTCTTGCTACCTAAGGGATGAGAGCAGCTGCTGGTCCTCAGAGGACATAGAGTATATGGTGACCATCTGAAAGGGCAACTGCATCTGGGACATGGACAGGGAAAAATACTTCCCATATAGCTGGAGCTACTGGGAGAATGAGGGCAGTACTGAGGTCTGTGACTCCCTGTCCTGTGGATGTGCAATGGGCCATGGCATGACGTACACATCCAGTGCATCCCCAGATGTCAGTGGTGAGATACACATGAATCCAAGAAAATTTGTTAGTCTAATCAGTGTTTCAGCAGTCTGATCAATATACAATACATATTACTTGTCCAGTCACTAATACCTAGAATCTAAATTGCCCAGTTTCTCCTAGTAGTGCTTAGTAATACAGTCAAAATGGATAAATGACAAATTTAATAGTTTCTGCTCCTTTTTAAAAAATGCTGAGTTCTCATTTTTCCAGTCTTCTGAGGTCAAGGGTTCTTCCCAATAAAGTGAGTCTTCAGCATCCCAAGTTTTTTGCCAGGAAGAATATGATGTTGCTGGTGAGGTTTCTTCATCCTCCAACTTGGGTCTTCTCAGCATTATTTTTATATGTATTGAACAGTCTGTTGCTAATTTTTTTTTTTTTTTTTTTTTTTGGATAATCACTTGGTTTTTTTAGAGATTAACATATAGGGTATAATTTCTTCATGCAAACCAGGCTAAAGATAAAAACAAGTTAGACATTAATCTCCAAACTGTTAGTAAACTTGCTACTTCAGCTAAACAAAGCTAAATAAGCTCAAGTCTACAAGTCCAGGCAAGCTCTGATGAATCCTTGTATTGCTAAACTAGCTCAAGGCTTCTGGCCTTCTGATAGAAATAGCAACTGGAAATGTAATACGCTATAGGACTACACTAGGAAACTGCTTTAGGCACCTTCTGGACTGGCTTGACATTCAGTCTGTCCCAGAACAGTCATTCTCATGGTTCAAGCTATTCATTTCGACTTTCAATCTGTAGCATATGGAAAGAAGTCAGTCACTCTGGGAGGCACTTTGTTCCATGACTATGACATCTTCTGTGGAGAAGGGTTTATCACTTACAGAGATCTATCTCTTTCCGTAGGAAGACAAGTCCACAAGTCCAAGTTAGACCAAGAAGTCAAATTTTTAGACGGTGACACCTACTATAGTAGCAACACTCAGCCTCCTCTTCTCCAGGCTGAACACCCCCAGGGCCCCCAGATGCTCCCCAGCAGCCTTGGGCTCCAGACCCCTCCCCAGCTTTGTTGCCCTTCTCTGGATATGCTCCAGCCCCTCCATGTCCTTCTGGGAGTGAGGGGCCCAACCCTGAACCCAGCATTCGAGGGGCGGCCTCACCAGTGCCCAGGACAGGGGCACGGTCACTGCCCTGCTCCTGCTGGCTACATTATTCCTGATACAAGCCTTCTTGGCCACCTGGGTACACTATTGGCTCATATTCAGCCAGTTGTCAAACAGTACCCCCAGGTCTTTTTCCGCCATGCATGTCTCCAGCCACTCTTCCCCAAACTCTCTGTCATTGCTAGCCTAAGGGGAAGGTAAGTTCTGCATCTGTTTGCATTTCTCATAGACTCCTTGATCCTTCACACTAGTGTGAGTGGTATCTTATCTAATATTGTCATGCCAGTGTATTTATTTTTTGTAAACATGGTTTAGAAAACTGTCTTCTAAAATGAACTACTTTTTTCTGTTGTTTTACTTCACTTTTGTTTCACTTTAGTTCAGTATGAGGTGGTTGCTGAAGATTTTGTACTAATTTCTCTGACTATGTTCAATAACAATGTCTTTTCTAAAGCTTTGCAATCCCTGCTATGAGGGAAACCTTTCTGTGGAGGAGAGTCAGTTAAACATTACTCCGAGGGCAGAAGTAGAGAACAACTGCAAATGTCAAACTAAGACCCTACTAAGCTGAATTTTTCTACCATCTAGTCACTGGTCTCTATGAAGTCTTGACAGCAGGTGGATATTACTACTTCTTTTTTGTCGTTGTTCTTGCAGTAACCCAGAAAACCCCTTTAGCACTTTTGAGCCTTCAATTCAAGGTCGTGGATCGAAGGTGGAACAGTTCTACCATAGACCACTTGGCTTCTGGAAAAAACAAAGCTAATACCTTATTTTATGAAGAGCCTTTGTATTTTTAGCTTTGCTCAGTGTCATTAAATGTTGAACGAGCAGTGCATAAACAGCAACTATGTTTATCCTTGTACGAAATCCTTTTGATTCTGAGTGTAGCAAATTTTGAAGGATTGTAAAGTATTCGCAATTTCCTTGATGCTGCTTTCTAATTTAATACTCTTGAATCATTTTTGTGTAGCATAGATCATGAAATTTGCTTCACAGTGGGGAAAATTGTGTTCAATTTTGAACTTCATGAGTTGGAAAAAGGATTAAAACCACCACATCTTTAAAAAAAAAAAACAAAGGCTGGAAAATTTGAAAGAGTTATGAAATAAAGACATCAAAAAAAACAATGCTTTTAGTAGTTGTGACTAGTCCTTACGTCACAATTGTCAGGTCGAGATGTACAGAGACAACATGTTGATCAAGTAAAGAAAAGAGCAAGATTATACTATACGTATTTCTCACTTATAAAGTGTGTGAAAAATATTTCTTTATGTAGAGTACTTAAAATTTGATAAACTGGGAAAATATATTGAGAGAACCAGGGCTTCAGTTCAAGGCAGTGCCCTCACCAACTGAGCTCTGGATGCAGCCCTGCTTCTTCCTGCCCATTGTTACCCCCATGCTCTGAGCTGCCATGGCCCTCCTGTCCCCTCCTCAGCCAGGACTGATAGCCACTGGGCTGCTGGACACCACGAGACACTCCAACGCCCTGAGGACTCAGCTGCAAAAGCCCCTCAGGGCAACACCTGATGGCCTCAAGCTAGGGAGCACATTTGTGCTCTGGGTCCCACTGGAGAGAGGTGCCCCCACCAGCACCCCTTGGTGCCTTCTCCCCAGAGCAGCAAGACTTCAGATAGAAATCATAGAATCATTTGGTTATAAGAGACTTTAAGATCATCGAGTCCAACTGCACCTATCCACTACTAAACCCTGTCCCTAAGCACCTCGTCCACCCGTCTTTTAAATACCTGCAGGGATGGGGACTCCACCACTTCCCTGGGCAGCAGGTTGCAGTGACTGATAACTCCTTCAGTGAAGAATTTTTTCCTAATACCTAATCTAAACCTCCCCTGGCACAACTTGAGGCCATTTCCTCTCATCTTATCTTTTGCTACTTGGGAGAAAGTAACAATACCCACCTTGCTACAACCTCCTTTCAGGTAGTTGTAGAGGGCAATACGGTCTCCCCTCAGCCTCCTCTCCTCCAGGAGAAGATTATGCCTGTCCAGGACATAAGCAGCCAATTTCTCCAGCAGAATGTTGTGGGAAATGGTGTAAAAGGATTTACTAAAGTCTAGGTACACCACATCCACAGCCTTTCCCTCATCCACTAAGCGGGTCACCTTGTCATAAAAGGAGATCAGGTTGGTCAATCAGGATCTGCCTTTCATAAACCCATCTTGACTGGTCCTGATCTTCTGATTCTCCTGGAAATGCCATGTGATGGCACAGAAGACAATCTGCTTCATGACCTTCCCTAGCACCAAGGTCAGACTGACAGGCCTATAGCTCCCCAGATCCTCCCCCCTGCACTTCTTGTAAAGGGGCATCACATTTTCCAATCTCCAGTCAAGTGGAACTTCCCCAGTCATCCAGGACTGCTGATAGATGTCAGCTCCCTCAGTAGCCTTGGGTGGACCCCATCTGGCACCATAGGCTTGTGTGTGTCTAATTGGCCGAGCAGGTCACTAACCATTTCCTCTTGGATCATGGGAGCTTTGTCCCATCCCTGTATTCTGGCTCAGGGGGTTAGGTACCGGACAAAAGCTGACCTTACTATTAAAGACTGAGGCAAAGAAGGCATTAAGAACCTTAGGCTTACCCTCATCCTTTGTCACTATGTTTCACCCTGCATCCAGTAAAGGATGGAGATTCTCCTTGGCTCTCCTTTTGTTGTTAATATATTTATAGAAACATTTTTAAATTATCTTTCAGATATTGGCCAATTTAAGTTTGAGTTCGGCTTTAGCCCTTCTTATTTTCTCTCTGCATGACCTTGCAAGATCCTTGTAGTCCTCCTGAGATGTCTGCCCCTTCTTCCAAAGCTCATAGACTTTCCTCTTTTTTCTGAGATCCAACCAAAGCTCTCTATTCAGCCAGGCCTGTTTTCTTCCCCGATGGCTCATCATTTGGCACATGGGGATGGCCTGCTCTTGCACCTCCAGGGTGCCCTTCTTGAAAAGCGTCCAGCCTTCTTGAGCTCCTTTGCCCTTCAGGACTGCCTCCCAAGGGACTCTGTCAGCCAGCCTTCTGAACAGTCCGAAGTCTTCCCTCTGGAAGTCCAGAGTAGCAGTTCTACTGAGCACCCTCTTTACTTCTCCAAGAATCGAGAATTCTATTATTTCATGATCACTGCACCCCAGGTGTCCTCCGACCATCACATCACCCACAAGGCCTTCTCTGTTTGTAAACAACAGGTCCAGCGAGGCACCTTCCCTAGTTGGCTCACTCGTCAGCTGTGTCAGGAAGTTCTCTTCCACATGCTCCAGGAGCCTCCTAGACTGTTTCCTTTCTGCTGTATTGTACTTCCAGCAGACATCTGGTAAGTTGAAGACCCCCACGAGAACAAGGGCTAGCGATAGTGAGACTTCTCCTAGTTGCTTGTAGAATATTTCATCTGTCTCTTCTTCCTGGTTGGGTGGTCTGTAACAGAATCCTACCATGATATCTGCCTTGTTGGCCTTGTTGACCTGTTTTTTACCCATAAACACTCAAGCCTATCATTCCCATCATTGAGCTTAAGACAATCAAAACACTCTCTAACATACAGGGCTAACCCACTGCCTCTCCTTCTTTGCCTGTCCTGCCTGAAGAGTTTATAGCTATCCATGGCAGTACTCCAGTTATGTGAGTTGTCCCACCACATTTCTGTGATGGCAATTATATCATAGTTTTCCTGCTGCACGGTGGCTTCTAATTCCTCCTGTCTGTTGCCCATGCTGCGAGCATTGGTATAGATGCACCTGAGTTGAGCTACTGATCCTGCCACTTCCTCTGAGGTGACAAATCAAAGGACCTCACTAGCACACTGTCCTTTCCCCATTGGCATGCCGTCCCCAGACTTATTTCTAGCAAGCCTGGTTTCATCCCCCTCCCCCTTCAAATTAGTTTAAAGCTCTTTCAATGCGCCCTGCTAATTTCTTGGCAAGCATCCTTTTGCCCCTTGGAGACAGGTGTACCCCATCATTTGCCAGCAGGCCTGGTGTTGTGTAGGCCAACCCATGGCCAAAAAAACCCAAATTCTGCTCCTCACACCAGGCTCGGAGCCAGGTATTTATTTCCTGTGCTCACTATTTCCCATGTGGTTGGCTCTGGGCTCCTTCTGGGCAGGGTGCATGTGTTTCCATCAGCCTCCCCATGCCCTGAGCATGGAGCTCAGCAGTGAGCTCTGGATTTGAGCTCCAGCCTGGGGCCTAGACACCCAAAATGTGGCTGCTGCGGTGCCAGAGCCCTTGTTGGAATAAGCTCTTCATGCTCAAGTCTGTGCCTAATGTTGGATATTACCTTAGATCACAGCCATCCTTTTTCTAACCTTGCCACTGTGTTATTGACTGAGCTTTATCAACTGAGCTCTTTTAATAACCAAAATGATGATGACCAGGAGAAGAGTGTGTTTAGATCTGGCAGGATTTAAGGCTGCCAATGTGTAAGGTCCAACAGATGAGCTTTGTTGGATTTTAGTTGCAGCAATTTAGGAATGTTGTTCCCTGGTGTCTCACAGGTCCTTGTAGCAGAGAAGAGTTGACAGATGGAAATGTGTGCCTACACCTTTCCACTGCTTATGGGAACTTACAGCTAATCTTAACCTCTGATGAAGATGGTTCAGGGCATCAGGCTGGCATGGTAGCTAATGTCTGGGTACCTTTCTATAGTTTCTCAGACTAACATAATCTGTGTAACAAGGCTGTAGCAAGGAAGTGGAAAACAACCATTCAGAAAGTCTTTACATGCTAATACAGTGCAATGTGTGCTAGGTGAGGATGAATATCAGTCATTTCCTCATTAAAAAACCCAATGTCAATCACTTTAATCTTAATCTGCAAATTACTTCTTTTTCACAACACTGAAATTCAAGACACTGCAAATTGGAATCTTCTAGTTAGAAAATATACACATCTAACCAGCATATTTTCTTACATTTACACATCATTTTCTTGGGATCATGTAAATGTGTGAACAAAGCAGGACTTCAGATATGCAGATGTGTTAAACATTCAGGGTACCACAAGCCTGGGACTTTGTCCTGAGGTAAAGTTTGGAACAAGTATGTGTTGACACAGACAGACAGACAGACATGGTGCAGATAAGAATTCCTCATTCGCTGAGCAGAATTGTGGATGTGTGATATTTCAGTGTAGGTGTTTTTACAGCTGCCAGAAGGAACATCTTGCTCTGTGTCTGTGGAGTAGACCCTGTGTCATAGTTCATGAATGTCGTTGACCATCTGCTCTGCCTTCTGACGTGGCACAGGTCTAAGCACACTCCTTCAGAAAGATCTGATCAGCCAGGAGAGAGCAGCATTATACAACATCTTCCCTTTTTATGAGGAATATGAAGGCTGAGTGCGCATGCGTGCCCATGTGCAAATGGATGTGTACACTCATGTATGTATTTAACAACTTACCCTGGAATTCACCTGAGGTACTCTATGTGAGGCTCTAGCTCAGAAATTCCACGTGGTCATGGACTCAGATAGTGAGAGACCCTCAGCGCCAGCACTGTCACAGAAGGAGCCTGGACTGTGGCACATCTCATCTCGTCTGCTTTAGGTGTTTTGCTATTGCAGCTGGTAAGTAGTTTTAACAAAAAATTACTTGCTCCTTTATGGTATATTTTATTTAAAACATTTACACATTTCTTCATAAACTTCAGACTGTTTAAGCACTGGAAAATGTGTCCAAAGAGATTGTGGCAACTTCCTCCTTGGAGATTTCCAAAATTCACCTATACATGATCCTGAGCATCCTGACCTAGCTCTGCTTTGAGAGTTGTGTGAGACTTCCAGAGAACATGCTGACCTAAATCTTTTCAGGATGCCATGATTCAGTGATTTTTATCCATCAAGAGGAAGGCCTCTTTGTCCTCAGACCTGCAACCTGGATTATTTTCAGTGTTTAATTCACCAAGCCTAGTAGGCCCTTTCAAACTGTCTCTGCTGGGCTTGTACAGATCCTTCTTTTAGATACTTCTCATATTATTTATAGGGGATTTATTCAGTCAGTGAGTTATCAGTCATTCCTAATTATATCTGTTCACATCACCTGATAGTTTTCCTTTTAGTTGACTTTTCCAAACAATGCTTTGCCAGGAACAAAGTTTGCCAAAACTGTTATGACTGAAGAAAGAAAGGGTATCTATCTGTACCATGTGAAGACAAGAGTATAAGATGTCTTGAGCCAAGACAGCTCCGCCTTTAAAGAAAATTTCAAGGTAAGTGTGGGACATCTCAGGTAAGAAAGAAGGGATAGAGCATTGCATTCTCTGTTACACTGCAGTCCTGCTCCTCCTGACCCTCATTTCAGAAGGTGATCTGTTTCTCAGCTCATATTTTAAATATGCTTTCAAGGCATCTGTAAATATTCATTCTGAAACTTCACTCTGAATTTCTGCGCAGCAATAAGAAGGGAAATTTTTTTCCATTTTACAGTGCTACCAGCCTGCAAGTCACCCAGCCTGCAAGTAACTCATCCTGTTCCACAAGAGGTAAGACACTGTTTTATTAATTCTTTGCGTACAATAAGGGCATATAAGGATTTGGACTTGGCTAGAAGTTCTACTTTGAAATACATATTTACTGGAGGGAGGTGGGGGAGAGAGGGAAATCATGCTGGGTGTACATTTGCCATCCAAAGATTGTGTCTAAGAAGTACAATGTAGTGACATGTATCTTAGAAACAATATGACTATATCAGTGTCATGCTGCACTTTTTCTAATAAGCTCATCTGGTAGGATGAAGTAACTCGGGTGGAGAAGAGCACACTGATGTAGTTGTGCTGCTTCCAGATCTTGCAGGGCTGATGATGGTCATTCTGTGCACAGAACACTATAAAGTGCATAGTGCTTTGTAACATGCTGTAGACCTACCACAGGAGACCATCTAAGGTAGAATTTCTGCTGACAAGCTATTTGCTCTCTCTGTTATGTAAAATTAAATTATAATTCCACTGACCTGGACTTAAACCCACTTCCAGATGATGTCTCATATTTGATTGTGGACCAAAGCAGAGTGTGGGGTTTTTATCCCTAAATCTTTGACTTGGCAGTATCCAAACTGATCAGGTTACACCAGAAGAAAATGATGGTATATTTTATTCTTTAGTGAAAAACATATGAGTCAGTCTATCACTTTATCCCACGTTTTCTAATAAAATACATTGTGTTGAAAAACATACACGTCCTGCTGATTAGCTTTGAAACATGATGCAGCATCCTCTTAGTGTTGCAAATTCCCTAGTTGCTGGTAAGGGATTTGTGTCAAGTAAAGACACAGATCACAACCAGTATTTATTTGAATACCTTTCATTAATTAATTTGCTACAATTATTAGGCTCAAGCTGTTATTATTCATGACAGGCAACCTTGGACATTGTACATTCATGTATCTTCCCACAGCTCATTCATGCACACACTCACCTCCATCTCCCCAGAAGGAGCAACAATCAGGAGGCCAACCCTGACTGGCAAGTGGCTTCTAGCTGCATGGTCAAAAGGACCCCTGAGGGCTCCTGGTTTCATCAGGTGGTATGTGTAATGCTGTAGTCTTTACTAACCTCTTGGATGTCATCTCAGTTACACAACCCATTGCTGATGGTGGTGTGTGCCAGTAAGCTTGAGCAGATTTAACAGGTCTTGGTGTTGTGGATTTGGCAGTTCTTGAGGATTTATCAGGACCTGCAGAGATTACCAGTTTTGAGGAGACTCACAGCACGCACTTTTTCTCTGTTCAACCTGCTGTATTCTGGTGGCTATTTCTCCATCCATACAGAAGGATACCTATGTAACCCATTCACATTCCTTCACAAGGAGGGAACTTTTATGACATTGCTAAGGACTTTGTGTTATTGTACCCATCCTGTACTCTACATACAAACCCAAAAATCTCTCTTCCCTTCCAAACTCAATTTTTATTGTTGAGTATGTGGAGAGCTCTCGTTTAGCTGTAATTAATTTAATGTTTTGCTCTTGTTTACCCAAAATTAGCACTTAAAGACTTAGCTGAGAATCTAAAATTGCCTTGCCTTCTAAAAATTCCAATTATGAGAAATGTATTGAGAACATCTCATTGAGAATGAGATTCCAATACTGAATTTACTATGTCAGGTAATAGTAACAGACATAATAGTAACAGGAAGGTAATAAACAGATGAAATCTGTGCTCAGCATTCACTGAGTACAGAAAAAAACTGTGGGAATGGTGACTGAAGACTGAAACTGCTTTTTTGTTTTTTTATGGCTTAATTCCCTAACAGCTAGACTGCAAGCAGACATCTTTCTTATCCTGTGAATTTTGCATTTCTTTCTGTACAAGGACTCATCTTTGATGGAAAAAATGGACAAAAGTGTAATCAAAACTAGATGCCACTACTTAGATAAGACTCACTTGCCTATCATATAGTAGGTGCTCCACAACCCAGCCTGTCTTAAAAGACAAGAGAAAAGCTTGATCAGATCTTTGGAAGAAGTATGAAATGTTTCCTGGAAGGAAAATGTCAGGTTTGATGCCTGATACTTCCTGAAGTACTAACTCACAGACACTAGACAGCTTATACAGAACTGCAGAAATTATCTGTGCTCCATATTCCCTGTCTGAGGGTGTATCGGTTGCCTTCCGCAGGTGCCTATTTCTCTCTACTGACTATATAACAGTGATTAAACTTTAAATAAATCACTTTCAGAAGAACAAACTTGTCCTTGTTCTAAGCGTCTCTCACCTAAATTCTGTTTGTAGTCAATGGAAAACAGCAGATGTTGACAGAGAATGATTCAAGTCTTCCTGAGGAAGATGTATCGAAAAAGGTGGCGTTAACGCCCGGAGGTGCCTTTTTTCATCAGAAATTGTAGAGACACTGTGGACCTCCAAATTAAGCTGCCAAACAAAAAACAAACAAACAAACAAAAAAACCCCAACCAACCAACCAAAAAAAAGACTTCTTCAAACTGAGGCAAAAAAATGGAGAATCATTTTTCTAGGAGACCAAGGAAGGCACCTTGATCAGAAATGAACACTGAGAAAATGTGGAGCACTCATAGGAATTTGAAGATGTTAGGAATGAGAGGCTCCTACACCTCATCTGTGGAAGACTGGTGAGGCCTTATCCACAGGGAGTTTTTTTTAGTTTTCCTTTCTTAGCTTTTCCAATCACATCTCATTTAGTTTCCACACTCTTGACAAAGAAAGCATTTTTTGTTTTCTCCACTTTGAAGTTAGAATAGTATTAGTGTGTTCTTTATTGAATTTGATAGGGATAGGAGCTGGGGACTGCATTTAGAGAAACATCAGTGAAACTAGTTTTTTCCCCATTAGCAAGTTTTCAAAACCAGGAAATGACTGAATATAGCTTTTAAAACAGCAATAATGGCTCAATTTTCAAGTAGATAAAATATACATACCTTATCTTTCAGTGTCTGCCTGGGGAAGGGGAAGAAGTGCAAGGGAGAAGCTAGCCACCATGAACTATTTGTAATGCTTGAAGAGTGGCTTTCAACAAAGACACAAGAGTATCTGCCAGAAGGCATGCAAAAAGAGATGCCCTTTGGAGCCTGTACAACTTCTAGATGTTCAAAGCCAGACAAGTGAGTGAGGAACAGCTCTCTCTTTCATTTTGATAGGTACTTCTGAAAAGTTTGTCTTTACTCTGTGGCACACCATTAGAACTGAAGTTACTGTTCCTGCTCATTAGTAAGACACTTTTCTGAACTGGATCCTAGAACAGGTTGATGAGAAAAAATCTTTTATTTTCTAAAGGTGGATCCAGATAATGCTTATCAAAAAATTATTTGTGCTAATGCAGGTGAGGGCATAGCATGCCATGGCCTGACAGGGCAGGAATTACTTAAATTGCTGTTGTTACCAGACTGAACATAAAGCAAGCCTTTGATCTGAGAGATTTAATCCTCTTGAAGACAGTATTGTCATGAAATAACATTGTGTTCTTCAGAGTTCTCTACAGGTGTAGCCCAAATAAACTGCAGCCATGTCTTCGGACACTGAGATGGCCATCTTTGGGAAGGCAACTGTATATATCCGAAAGTGAGAAAAAGAAAGAATTGAGGCCCAGAAAAAGCCTTTTGATGCCAAGTCATCCATCTTTGTTGTGCATCTTAAGGTGTCCTTTGTGAAAGGGACAATACAGAGCAAAGAATCAGGGAAGGTCACTGTCAATACAGTGGAGGTGGAAGGTGGAGATGTAAGGGAAAAAACAGGCTGAAGGACACCAGTCTCAGCTCTTAGCTGATCTCTTTTCTTTGACAGACTCTGACCATGAAGGAAGATCAACTCTTCTCTATGAACCCTCCCAAGGATGATAAAATTGAGGGCATGGCCATGATGACCCACCTCCATGAACCCGTTGTGCTGCACAACCTCAAAGAGCGATGATCTACGTAAGTGCCAGCAGCAGTCTTCCTTTGGATAGCTAGGAGGAATATGACTACACATGGGATGATAATAATAAATGTGATCTACAATGGGCCATGGCTTTGACCAAAGAAAGCGGACACATAAATTACACTGTGTGTCTTTATACGTGGTTAAAGGAGGTATATTGACTACAAGATACAGTTTATATAGTCAGGATCTGGACTTCCGTTGATTTGATCTGCCCACATATCTTTTTGAGTAGATAAGCCGTATCAGGTGTACTTCTACGTCAGGAGACAATGTTGCTACCTTAGTTACTTACAGTTGTGGGTTAAACTGGAGCTGAGAACTGAATCTTGTGGGATTGTGAGCACGATCTGGTGGTTTGCCTTTTCTGCATTTCTCCTCCAGACCTCTGTTGAGGATGTGCCTGTGCCTCTCAAGCAGAACAGCAGGATCGTGTTTGGCAGTGCTGATGCTGTGGAGGAGTATGAATGTTTCTGGATCCATCTACTGGCAGCAGGGCCCCATCCATCAGTGACACTAAAGAGCTGTTTTCATTCCACCAGCCAGACTGTGCTGGCTTTAGAATAATGATCTTGATTTGAATAGCTTTTGGCTGGCCTCTTCTGCCTTCTCCGAGTCAGAAGTGGGAAGTTTGATACTAAATAGCAGTTGGCTAGAACAGTATTTCCTGTGGGGATTTGAGGTTGCCTCCTATGGAAATACTAGAGTATTTTCACTTTGTATGATTAGGTTTTTTTTGTTAATTCCCTAGAAAAAAAGTAAAATACTGCTCAGAGGATGGGAGGCCAGGGGTGGAGGACTTTAATTTTCAGATGTCAAATGAGATAGTCAAGGAAGTAGAGCACAGTAAAATAACAATTCATCCATCATTCTTAGATCCATTACTTTATTAGATAATTCCTATTAGCCCTGGGAGGTGTCAAAAGATGTTAAAAGATGTCAAACTTGGGTGATGATATACTGTAGATATAATCTTTGAACCCAATGTACTGGAATGTGAGTTTTCTTCCTCATTTCTCTTGTAAGTCAGTTTGAAAGGCCCATGAATAAGGATTAACTATAAAGAATTATTTCCACTAATAGCTGATTTTCTGGTGCTGTGATGACTGTCTAATTGGCTGTTGTCAATTTATTAAGAGAATGGGCTATAAAGCATAGCAGTTCATCTGGTCTTGGATATGTTTCAAGTTTTCTCTCCTTTGACTGTGCAAGGAAGCTATGTTAATGACAGACTCGGAAATCTGAATTTTAAATAATGGAAGCTCAAAGACAATCCAATCCCAAACTCCTTCCAGGTGCATCCAAAGAGGAGGTTTGGGAACCTGATAACTTGTGAAGATCAGAGTGCATTAACCTTGGGGGGTGGTTTCCCAGGAGAGCTAACAGCTTCAAAACTACTCGGGCTATTGTATAACTATTCATTCCAACTCAGTACACAGAGTATGGAAAAAGAGACAACAGTGTTTTAAAAATGTTTTAAGAATGACTTTAAGGATCCCAAATCTGAAGAAACTGTAGCCATGTACTGAACATGTAGTAAATTCAGAGGTCTTTGGAGGCACTCGGAAGGACAACGTATAGTTTTTCTCAGCATAGTATTGCTATTCACTCTCAGATGATGTCTTATTAATAAATGTATGCCTAAAGAATACTTTGTCTTCCCTTCTGTGCGGCACTGGTGGATCTGGCTGCCTGTCCTGAGGGAATGTCTAGCATGAGAGATTCTGCCTATGGAGCTAAATCAACAGGGAAATGCAAAGGCCAATTACCTTTCCACCAATAGACAGAGCTTAAGGTAGGTACAAAGACTCCTATTTGACCTCCCGTGGCATCTAGCTACAACCTGGCATCCTCAGCAATCTGTCATGCTGTGTGGAAAGGGTACATTTATGAATGGCTCAGCCTCTCGCCGCTCTGAACGAAGGCTAAACTGAAAACACTTAGGTCCAACCTAGGAAAAGTGGCAGCTAAAATCAAAATTACTTCCCAAATTAGCTGTTAGAAAACAGTTCCCACGAGCTGTCCTCTGTTCATGCCTGTTCTCTGAGAGCTGTGACCCCCATTGTCACCCAGTAGCAGGTCCTTGAGCTTTTCTCCACACTCAGATTCCTTCCTGCTCTTTCACAAGGGACTTTTACAGGACCACATGTTTGTTTCTCTGTCTAACTCGACATTCAGACTCTTCATGATCATCCTCAGTCCTTTTTGTTTTGTCTTCTCTCTGTTTTTCTTTACATGCCCTTTGTAAATCAGTGTTCATGCTGAGTAAGAATCTGGTAATGGCAGAGAATCATCTTTCCTTGATAATTATGTCATCTGGAGCCCAAAATCTTCTGATGCCCAGTGGTGTCTTGACTGGATGTGTCCCTCTGTCTCATGAGAACACATTCCATAGGTTTATGCTTCACTTCTGTGTTCAAGACACATGGTTTTAAACTAGAACAGGGTAGGTTCAGGCTAGAGGTAAGGAAGAAATTTTTTACAATGAGGGTGGTAAAACACTGGAACAGGTTGCCCAGAGAGGTAGTGGAGGCCCCATCCCTGGGAACATTCAAGGCCAGGTTGGATGGGGCTCTGAGCAACCTGATCTAGTTAGCAGTGTCCCTGCTCACTGCAGGGGGGTTGGACTAGATGACCACTAGTGGTCCCTTCCAACCCTAAACATTCTATGATTCTATGATTCTAAGACTGAAATTAAAAAGAAATTTCAAGTTAGGATGGCTTTGGTGCTTTGCCAGTTACTTTATCTCAGTTGGTTATGTTCATGAACCCATTCTAAAACTATTAGTATGCCTAATTCTGTAATTGTGGATGTAAAAACTGTTAAAAGAAACCTGTTACAGGAGAATTAAGCTATTGGCCAATCTGGAAACCGCTTAACTTTGTTTTGCTTGTTGTGAAAGGAAATTAGACACTCCTGAAGATTTGCCAAAGACCAGAAACTCAGTGTGATGCACCTGTTCCTCTTTTACTGTCAAATATGGTGTTGAATTTCTTCTGTGATTTACTAACATGTCATCTCAACTGGACTACTGCTGATCCAGCATAAACTCTTGCAAGGGAGCATGAACCAGTGTTTGTAGGAATTCCTTCTCCAGAGGACTCCTTTACACACACTTTAAATGTATCAGATTGTCTGACTCTTTCTCTCCAGTCTCTTCTTTTTTTCTGGCATTTCTTAACTATTTTATCTAGATGGATCATATTGACCCTCATAATATCTTGTGATGAATTGAGAAAATGTTTAGGACCGCATTGCTATAAAGTTTAATATAGCGAACATCCCACCAACATTGTGTGTGCAGGGAAAATGGCTGGGATGCTCAACTGTCGCAGAGAATCTCATAGCCAGAGGAAGATCTGTGTACAGGAAAACACAGGAGGGACTTGATGTTTTCCTGTGGACTGTTGCGGAGATTTACAGCAATTTCCATTGTCGCAGAAAAGACAAGTGTTTGCTCTGAGGATATACATCGATGCAGGGCCTTGCACAGCGGTAAGGTCTGCTGTGCCAGGAAATCAGCCTGTTTATGATTATTCTTTTGGGGTATTGATCATCACAGAATTATAACAGCATAATTTTTACAGCATAATTTTCTCCATCAACAAAAAAAGAAATCCTGAAAAAAAGATATTTGTTACACATTTAAATGATCTGACTCCATGGAACTTTGAAGATCAGTTTAAATACTTAATCGAGCAGACAGAAAGTGAAAGGCTGTGATTTGTATGCTGGTCTGTTGGATGCTTCCAGGGCAGAGGTCACCTATCCTGAGCTTCAGTGCCATTCTTTAATATCTTGGCAGTCATGATAGCCAGCAGATTGTAACTGCAGCTAAAAGATATGGGATCCAGCTTGTGTGATCCTGGGAGCTGGTTACTGAGCACCCTCTCTTGAGGACAATGTTCTGTAAGGATACCCATGCATGTCAAATAAGTCTGCCCTTTCAGCAAGCTAGAACACCTTCCGAAGATGTCAGATTGATCTGAGTCTTAAACCCTTCAGATCAAAATCCAGTTGTAAATGTCTTTCTGCAGGAAAACTACAAATTGTGCAAGAGTATGCAGTCACTGACACAGCAGCAAAAGCAGACACGCCATTTTGTCTTCCTGAACTCTGCTTCTGCCAGTTTAAAATGTCTGGAACAACAGTGTGTCACACTTTTGTGGTCCCTCACAGGTGATTTGTATTAATGTTCTTCATGTGTTGACTTTCTTGGCTTAAAAAAAAAATGTTTATCAGAAAAAGACCTGGTAGAAAAGGACCAAGTTGAATGTCAGCTGGCAATGTGCTTTTCTGGCAAAGAAGGCAAACAGTATCCTGGGCTTCATTATGAAAAGTGTTTCCAGCAGGTTGGGAGCGGTGATCCTCCCCTTGTATTCAGCTCTGGTGAGACAACATCTGGAGTGCTGTGTCCAGGTCTAGGCTCCCCAGTACAAGAAAGAGACAAACATCCTTGAGCAGTTCCAGTGAATGCTCACAAGCACGTTTAAGGAATTGGGGCATCTGACTATTGAGAGAGGCTGAGAGAGCTGGGATAGTTCTGCTTCAGAAAAAAAAGAAGCCTCAATGGGATTGATGTCAATGTCTGTAAATTGTGTCAATGTGTGGCCAGGAGGGATTAAAGAAGTCAAAGCCAGACTCTTCTCAATGCTATCCAGTGATAGGACAAGATGCAATGGGCACAGATTGAAATGTAGGAAATTCCACTTAAACACAAGAAAAAAGGTTTTATATTATGGGAGTATTCAAACACTGGAACAGATTACCCAGAATGACTAAGTAGTGTCTGTGCTTGGAGATATTCAAAACCCAGCTGAGCATCTTGACCCTGCTTCTAGCAGGAGGGTTGGACTAGATAATCCCCTGAGACCCCTCGTGATTTTATAATTCTGTGACTGTTACTTTATATCATCTTGTTTCACCTAAGGTTATAGAGGACAAGAAGTTCAACTCTGTAAGGTGTAATTGGGCACAAATAATAACATTTGGTATCTGGATACCAGCGGCACCAGAGGGACTGAAAGTGGTTGGAGGCATCTCACAATATTCCATAACACAGAGTAAAAGAAAGGAGAGAATGTGAAGCTTTTAGTTTACATCTTGCTCTTGCAAATCCATAAAAAAGTTTGTATTTGAAGTGTATAAAATGTTGAGGTCTATGTCTATTTACTGAGAGGCGACTTTTGGGAATTTATAATTAGCCATGATGCATTCTGTTTACTTTAGATGGTGTTGCAAAGAATGTGGAATGGATGATGCATATTTATTTTAAAGCGATCACAAAATATTTTAAATTATTTATTTATTTATTAGTAAGTTATTGTCTTACAGTGTTTTGCACAAACTATTGATATTGTGGATTTTTTTGTATAGGAAAAATGAAAATTTTTAAACATAAAAAAATAAAAAAATCAATTGGGTTTTCTATTGTAAGTGTTACATTCAGGAAACATAAAATTCCCACATGTTGCACTGTGCAGAATTCCAGTAGACACCCCATAAAGTACAGAGGATTATTGAGATCAAAATGGAATATTAATAGAGGTGGAATGGAAAATTAATTTCTCCTTGCTTTGTGATTTGCTGCCATACATGGAGGACAGGAGTCACTTTGCTTTGACACACTATTTCTGGAGCCAGGCTGCCTGTCAGCTGGTAAGTGCTGATGCAAAGGTAACTGATCTTGGAAAAAACATGGATCCATAATAGGCATAAATGAACATCTCTGAAAGTTTAAAATAGATGCATCTGATACCTTGTTTGTATTGCATAGACCTTCAAGCCCATAATAATCTTGATGCGAAAGAGTGATGTGTATTTCTTAGCATATGAACTCCATTCCTGTTCCTATCATGAGAGTTAGATGACGGCATCTCAGTTCCACAGAAAGTATTTTTTCTTGAGGGACTTAAGTTCTGTAAGGTTAACTAGCGAAACTGCTTTAACCCTGGTAATCTGATGCCCAGTAAGAAACTGTATCTGATCCTGAGGTGTAATTTAAGGCTTGATAATGGCATTTTTTTTCACAGTGGGGAATGATCACCATTTGCACATGTTGCTGGGCTCTTTCAAAATAAAGAGGGAACTAGTTTGAATAAATATTATTTAAGCAGCGATGAGTGGAAGTTTGCAGTCTTTAAAGGTGAATGTATAATTTCAGAAGAAAGAATGGAAGTGAATCTCTGGGAAGTGTCTGAAGAAAAAAAAAATATCTACCAGCATATTCTGTGGGTTTTCTACCCATTTCATGTCCGTTGCCTGAGTGCCTTTTTGCCTTATCTCTGCTTTTGTCCTGTTACGGCAGGAGGGGCAGGCAGGGAGATTGTGCCTGGTGCCTCCTCACACCCCATGTTCTTGCAAGCTCTGGTGCCAAAAGAAATGTCTGAAAACAACAGAGGAAGGGAAAGCAGAGGTATTGGTGGAGACTGTGAGGACAGAAAGTGCTTAGGACACTCCTGGGAGACCTGAGAGAATGTGTGCACACTGGGCACCACAAGAGAAGCTATTTTATGAGCAGGTAACTGAGATACAGATAGTCAGAGCATGAGCTTCATGCAAACAGCTATGAAACATGGAGCAGTGAGATCATGGTCCTTCTCACAGCACCAGCCTGACCACTGAAGGAGCGCATCCTGTCCAGAAACAGTTTTGAGAGTCTCGGGCAAGGTGGAAAACTGCCAGTCAGTGATCGTTTGGTCACTAAAAGGATTGATTTGAGAAGAAAGAAATACTTCTCTCCGAACAAGGTGGGCATCAGAGTTACTGCTGAGCAGTAAAGGCTTTCCCACAGAGCTTGAACCCAGCTTTCCTTTTACTCACCTCCCTATTGCTTTTTGGCTTCTCCTGCCTCCTGGTCCCTATTGCACATCTCTTGGCCTCTCGGCCTCTCCTGTTCCACCCCATTAATCTGCTGTCTTACTGGAGCCTGATAGTCACTCCAGTTTGCAATGGAGAGCACTGTCAGTGTAACGCTTCTGTCACAGCACACGCTGCTGAGATGTCGTTCTCTCTTTGCTGTGAAGGTGGTATTGATCTAACATGCTGCCTCCTGGCACTATACGGTCAATTGTCCATCTCAAGACATAAAGTGTGCAGTGCACCCTGTGGGAGCCCTGATGAGTCATCTGACAGGGAATGCCCAGCCCCTGCTGTGGCAGCATTTCTGCTGCTTTCTGCGCAAAATGAGACCTAACCAGCTGCTCTTCATCCTGTGCGATTTATTGTTTATTTGTAATCTGAATAGCTTGTACTTGTCCTTATGAAGTTACATCTCTTGTCTGAAGGGACTGTTTCAGTTTAGTTTTCCAATGTCCCTTTTTAAGCACTGTCTTCTGCTATGTTTTCAGCCTCTTAACTTCTGGGGCCACCTGAAAATTCACTATGAAAACTGTGTAATCTATCATCCATACGTTAATGGCAATGTTCATCCCAACTCATTGCTGCACAACAAAGCACATTCTTCTATTTTGACACTGACTGTGTGATTACTACTCTTCCAGCAGAGAGAGTTTCTTTATTATTTTGATCTCAATCTTTATGTCACCAGTATAGCTGCATGTTTTAAGGAAATATCAGGACTTCTCAGAAGTTTTACTGAAGTTACTGACTATTTTTCTTCTAGCCTTGAGAGCCTCTCAAAATGTCACAGAACATTCAGGCATGGTTTGTTTTTGGCAGATCGCTGTAGGCCACTATCCAACAGACAAATGGACAAACATTGTCATCAGGCTTATGAATGACTAGAGAATAATACTGTTATTAGACCTGGAGCCCAGAACTAACTGGATCCTGTAATTTCACAAATGTGGAAAGGTCCAGGAATAAAGCTTTCAGTATCAAAAAAAAGCTGATGAAAGCACAAGAAGGTCAAGACATTCTTCAGACTGAATGATGATGTAGCAAAATGGTAAAGTCTGAGAAGATTTCCATATATATTAAAATATTAGCTCATGTTATGAAAGCAACTCTCTCGGGTTCTTGGAAACAGGAGCATGATGCTTGAGCTGGGCATAATGACTGATTTGGACTTAGACCTGTGCTAACAAGTATGCAAGAAATCATTCCCGGGGCAGTGGGGAAATGGGGGCCTTGATCCCTGTGAGAGGAACTGTGGGTTTAGCAAATGTAGGAAAATGTTGGCACTGCTGGCATAATCCAGTTACAAGCTTTCAAAAAACAAAGGCATGAGATGTCTGATAAAGCTGCTTTGGCCAGAATAAAAAAATAAAAAGACAGAGTAAAACCAAAAAACCTCCTAGCTTCTCTTCCTCTCCAAAGGGTGGTAAACAAGCATGTGGAACAAGAGATGCAAGATCTGTATAAAAAAAAATTGAAAAGGGATTGCAAGTCAGGACTTTAACTTCTGAAACAATGTTAGGGGATAAAAAATAACTGAGGATACATAGCTGGGATGACCTTCAGAGTGCCTTTCGATGTTAAAAACTATGTGTTACCTATTTGTTTCATGCGTTTCCGTAATTGTAGACGTGAAATGTATGCATATTTGACAGAACAGGAACTAAAACCTAGGTCCCTCTTCTCTACCCTGAGTGCCTCTGGCTCTGGCCTGTGACTTCTGCCTTCCTGCTCCATGTGGCTCCCGCTGGAAGACAGCAACTTCAGTCAGAATGTCAGTTCCGCTGCCTGTGCTGGTGACAAACACCTTCCCATGAAGCAGGGAGGGTGGCTGTGATCCTTTCCAGGCTGAGGAACTATTTATACCATATTGTGATCAAGTGAATCAAACTGGGAGGCAACGATAGCAACTATAGCCAAAAAAACCCCAAACCAACAACAATGTAATAGCTGTACTGAAGTAGGGGAAAATCGAGTCATCTCAATAAAACGATTGATGAAACAGCTGAGAAAGATTCACTTACCTGGAGAAAGTGCAGCTCAGAATTATAAAAATGGTCATGAGAATGGATGAAAAAGTTTATGATGAGTGAGTTGAAAAGATTGTCTTGTTTAGTCTAGCAAGATGAAGCTGAAACAAGGTGGATTTATTTGTGTAACTCTACCAAGCAGAAAAAAACAAGGAGGAAAAAAATCTCTTTAGGCTGAAGGAAAGTATTAGGAGTAAATGAATGAATGCAAAGAGACACACGCTAATTCATTTTGAGAATTAGAGGCACATTCCTGAACCTGTATGTTAGATCCCTCTGAGAATTTTAGATGTAAACCAATTTTATAGAAATTGAGCTCTGAAAAGATGTCATCAAATTCTGGTCACTGCCGCAGTGAGGACCATGGCAAATTTTTTTCTCCATCCCTGTGTTGTTCTTCATTATATCTGGTATTAATTTGGGACCCGATGAGATTACAGAATTGATTGTAAGACATGTTGATTGATACAGACTGGGAAGGTGTTTAGTCCTGTGTTTCTATCCTTCTGTTTTCCAAGTAACAGCACTCTTGCTTTTAATTTAAAGTTCAACCTTCTTTTTGGTCCCAGACAGACTGTACTGTTGTCGGGAGTACAACGTCCTTTTGCTCAAGAATATTTGGCAGTGCCATAGATAACAAATGAATGACAGAGATATTTGTCAAGTTTCTCTTGGCCAGATTTGTAGAGCACAAACTGTATTACTATTATTCTGTAGACAAGTTGATATGCTAAAATGTCCACTCAGCAATAGCAATCTGTAAATCACAAAAATCATTTAGCAAAAGCTTCCATGACATGTCAAACTTTTCTCACCCTTAGGGAGATAATTGCTAGGGGAAGAACCATGCGCCTTCTGAATACTGAATTTATAACAAGGGGTGGAAATATTTCACTGACTGTCGGCTGCTTTTCATCTGTTCTTCTAAAACCACTGATGCAATGGCCTCTTTCCAGAATTACCATGGCACATCATTGTTTGGTTTGTTTTGTTTTTGTTTTTTTTTTAACTTTGTTTCTCTTTGTTTATGTTATTAGCAGGAGATTACTGCTCCCTGTACTCTCTGGCACCCGCTTCCATTCTCTTCTGGATGAGCTGCTCACTGGAGGTTATACAATACCATACTATGGAAAGGGTTCATTCATGCTGCATTGTACTTGCTGATTGTTACACTAAAAGGGGAATAACATTCTGCCTGTACATGCCTGACTCTTTGTTGGTCTGCATCAGAAGAGCCCTGAATGTTCTACATAAAGCAGAAGCCAAACTTCCTTGTTATGCAGATAATGCACCGTTTAGTAGATGCCATGACACTCAGGCTTTCCCCAAACAGTCCAAGTAGCCATCGCATGTGTGGATTGCTTCCCGGCCATGCTAACAAACCCTTTGCCACTGGACTGCCTCTGCAAGGACTGCCACATGGGCATCTCAGCTGAGGATATGAAGGAACTGCTGCTCTGGCAAGAGTGAACTGATGGAAATCCAGCACCTTCCCGTGAGCTAAATGCAAGGCAGCAGCGGCAGCCTTGTCTCTCTACAGCTATGGGGAGACCCACAACAGGCTTGTCCTGTCATGGCAGGGACAGAATTTTTCTCTGGGAGGGAAAAGACTGTCAGATTGACACAGGGTCAGTGATGCTTTCACTCTATGGAGAGGGTATGTTACATTAGCTGCACTGGACCAGAGCAGCAAAGCAGCTCTAAGACTCCTCTCTGGCCCAATTTTCCTTTTCTTCCATCCCTGCCCCCTTAGAGAAGCATGCTGATGCTATTCCACCCCAGGGTTGACTGACCAAGCTGACTGTGGCCAGCTGTGGCAGGAAGGTCCCAGGCTTTCCCACTGCTGTTCAGTGGAGCTGGGATGACAGCAGAAGAGGGCACAGGAGTCCAGTTCCACAGTGTGGGGAGTCAGCACATCTCTGCAAAGGCTTGCTCTTCTTTCCTTCACGCTGCTGTAGGGATGTCTTTCATGAACCACACCCCCACTCACTGTCTCCTTTTCCCAAAAGCTCTAGGAGCTGCTTGGTAACACTGCAATGGAAGGAGGGCAGCACACATCTAAGAATGGACTACACTGATCTGTGAAATCTTCCATGGTAAAATTCAGGAAACTCCCTGACAACTTTGCTGAGTTAGTGCCTGTTACAATCTTTGATACTGAAGACTGGAGGGCAGACAAACTGCTGCAGACATTTCTCAGTGGTACCGGTGATGTGCCCAACACATGATGACCTGGTTCCCTAAGGAACTCTGATGCTGCATTGGCGACCTCTCTGCAGGTGAATTCCATGGACACCAGAGAAGAGGGACATTTCTCCTACCTCACTCCTGCTGCTAAAGTAGAAAATGAGGATGCCCTCTTCCATGGAAAACCACCAGTGGAGAAATCTCTCTTCCAGGAAGTCTTTCATCACATTAGCTTAGGAAGGTTTTCATCCCCTGACACCAAAGAATCTGCTTGCTTACAAAAAAAGTTGTAAGTATTTGGACAAATTTATTTGGCAATAAGTAAAGTGAGGACTGGGAAGATGAAACAGGGAATTCATGTGCAGAATCGTTCATGGTGCTCGCAGGAAAAAGTCACCATTCTCTGCATTCATGCAGAGATTTCTCCCTAGGAAGAGACCAAGCTCTGCACAGCCATCGCAGGACCAGCACAGAAGGAGAATATGCCATAAACAATATGTGGGCAAATGTGGGTGTACATTCATTTTCCATGTGTGTAATTTCCTGAATGCAGAAAAAAAAATTATTTTAGATGAACTTATGTTCTCCTGAATTGTATAAATCCTTGTGTTCTTATTATAGGCACAGATCATATCTTCTGTGCAGCTGACAATCAAATGTGACACTCACTCTTTAGAGAGTTCTAACCTCCCCCTCAAATTTTAGCATGTCAGTGAAGAACAACCACCATGCTGCTGAAATCCAACCTCAAGGAGCAATGATATTAACATCCATAAAAATAACTGTCTGGTTTGGGATCCCTAGGGATGTATTGCTGACAGAATTGCTCAGGCCAAGGCAGTGCAGATGTCCATATCAAATTAGATGCCATTCTGTCCTTCCAATCCAGCAACATAAATTTGAAAAAGTTACTTGCACAGTTCTTGTGTGGTGGAATAGGAACAGCTCACTGTTTCATTTCAGCCTTCTACAGGGTCAAAAAACCAGATGCATTGGCGAGGATGTTCATGGCCCTAGAGGGTGCCTCCACTATGAGAAGAACCATCCTTTGGGGACCATTTAGTGTCACATACTCCTCAAAACACTTGTAATTAATCTGCACAGCTCTGCATCACCAACAGAGTGGCTACTGAATTTTGCCATTCAGTCAAAAAGCTGCCACGCAAATCCATGGGAGGAGAACCGGGTTCAGACTCCAGACCCCACACACAAGAAACACATTGGGATTGGGATGAACCTGAGCCAGGAGCACCTGGGGAATGGGGCAGTGTTCAGGGAAAGCCCCAGCGCATCTGCCTCTTCTCATAATTCCCGTACTTTGCCAGCCTCAGACACCAGCGAGGCTCTCAGCCAGTGCCAGGGAGACATTGATCTGGGCTGGCCTTTGGGCTGACCCAGAGCTACTGCCATGTCCTGACATGCCTGTCACCACCAGCTGACCTGCAGCAGCAAGGCAGGGAGGTACCCCTCGGGGTCAGCACCTGGCAAAGAGGCCATGCCATGGAGAGCCTGGATCCCGGGTGCTGCTGCTCCAGAGCCAGGGCAGGCTCTGGTCCCTGGGAGGGAGGACGCTGCTCTGTGTGCATGGGCAAGCAGGCTGAGCGCTGGCAGCACCAGACACAGCCACCGCTTGTGGCTCTGGGCACAGCAGAGCATGCTGTGCATTCATGGAGTAGGTGTAAAGCTGCTGGAGCGAGGGCTAGCTGGGGCCCTCTTCTTGTCTGGGCAAGGCAGTTTGTGCCACACCCGGTGGTACTGAGTCCAGGCTGCTGTTGGTTTCAATTTGGGCAAGTCTTTGAAGTGAAGTGCACCAGTCAGCAAGCCTAGAGAGGCAACACCCTATCAGATTGCTTTGTAAGGATCTGTCCCATCTGAAAGCGAAGTGGGTGTCTTGTCAGTGCCTCCTGGTCACCGGCCAAGGCCCAGAAGTGAGGAACAGCTCCAGAGGAGGGATGCTATGCTGACACATCATGGAGAGAGGAGGAGCTGAATGACTGGGACTGCTGGCAGGCCTGAGACATGTTCAGTTGCCTTTGGGAGTGTTGGGGGGCCAGCAAAGTGCCGTATCAGACAGAGGCAGGAGCAAGTATGTTGGCATGAATGTGTGGTTAGATATGGTCACCCTGCAGCACATTGCCCTGGGTCTGGAGCTGAGCAGGAGTTTGGTGAACAGTTCCTGTATGGGGTCAGTTGAAGCTCAAGGATCTCTTGTGTCCCTGGGCCCTGCAATCACATATTACAAAGGAAGTATTTGTTATTTTATGCATAGGGTAGTCACCACACTCCTCTTCAGTTGTCTCAATAAGCTTACGCCTGTCATTCCAGAAAGGAAGAGTTATGTGGTTTACGTTCTCCTACTTGCCTCTCCCTGGCATGCAGCTCTTGTTTGCTTGGGCAGTGGCATCATCATTTGCAAGTGTGGGAGCTCGCTCACAGCTTCAGTTTCACTGAGCAGAACATGAGACAGGAACCCAGCAGTGATCTCCAGGAGCAGACCCAAGCTTTGTTGCCCCAGGCAAGAGCTGTCGGGAGAGTTATGCAGATTTCTTCACAGTGCTTATTCCCACCCCAGACTTTTGCTCTGCAAATAGTAAGCCTTTGCTAAGTTGAACTCTTCCAGGCTCCTCCCTCAAGGGACCTTCTCCGTTCCTCTGTGGTCCCACAAATTCTCTTTACACCCCATACACCTTGAGTCAGTATTTTCTGAATGTGTGTGGCTGGGATGATACAGAATATTTCAGAGCAGGTGTCAGCAGAGCTTTATACAGAGCCATCAGTGCTGCCCTAACAGTTTCCAAAGTGCCACAGCTGGTGCATTTGACATCACTGTGCCTGTTTGGGAAACCCACAGCACATGTGATTTCTGCTGATGCTCTGACCTCTCATTCTCAGTCACTGTTTGCTGCTGTGCTCTCTTCTTACCTCTGAACCAATGGGGGAGTGTTGTATTTACCGCAGCGTCACACAGCACATGTGGATCAAATATTAAGTTACCATCTCAGTTCTCAAGGCAGAAACAAACCCAGTCCAAATTTTCATGTTGTGTTGCAGATTACTCAGCAATGTTTTTGTTCTCTGTGACTGTCTTTAGATGCAAGAGATTTAATGAGTAGTAGAAGCTTTTCCAGCAAAGCTGGTAGGAATTTCCCATGTCCCAGCAGTGTTCTTGCAAGAACTCTGCCAGTTTAAAAAGTGACATCATATGTCTTGTTGCTTCCTCATGAAGCATCACACAAAACCCAGTCATTTTCAAAAAAAATACTTTGATGGTGTTTATCTGTCCCAAGGCAACAGGGAAACTGGTGGCACTCTGTTCTGCCAACAGTTCAAGATGAAGGAAAAAAGAAAGCCAATCTCTTTCATGCTGCAATTTCCTACTAGTTTCTTTAATTAACACATTTTTGTTTGCTGACTTGCAGGAATACCTATTGAATGCTGGTGTCCAAGACATGTTTTAAGGCTGAAGGACTGACAAGTTGCCCTGCCAGTCCAGTAAAAGCATGGGAATTATCCTCCATTCTCCTTCTTCATCTCCATTCTCCTTCTTCAATACCTTTTTCATCCTCCTGTATTGCAGCTCAGGAAAGATATCTTGACCTGAAATTGTACCTACTCCAACCCTTCAGTCCAGACAACCACACCGTAACTGAGCTAGCAATGGGCAGCAATAGGGCTGACTACACAAGCATCCCTAACCCACCAAGGCAGGACTCACAACCATGTATTGGGGGGTTCCTCAGGAGACTCTCTATCCACCAGCAGCCAGTTTGCAAACACAAAGCCCAGAAGTCTCTTGCACACTGACTGCCTCTTCTCCAATATCCCATCACTCAGGAGAGCAGCAGCTGGTTAAAGCCGGGACTCTAATAACTCTAGCAATTATGGAAGGACTGTGCAAGTGGGTGTGAAGGGAGGGCCCACTCACGACACGGGGAAAAAGGTATTTCTTCTTGAATCATGACATTCCT
>NW_009259452.1:474433-479964 GCF_000687185.1 Egretta garzetta | reverse complement strand
TCCCTGCCATCCCCATGGGATAAGTTTGTAGCTCTGGCCTGCTGCCCACCTGCCTTGCTGATGGCTTCAGCAAGAACTTTGTCTCTTTGTGTGTGATCTTCTTTTTCTTAAGGTAACTAGCAGCCAGCAGCTGACAGGAAGGGCTCCAGCAGGTAGTCCAGTGCCTTCATTTTCCCACCAAAATGCAGCTATTTGCTTAGTTTTCTAATATCCTTTGGCAGATGGATGTTCATGATTCACCTATGCTGAGACCACCTCCTCCTCTAAGCACTCACATAATATCTGCCATCACAATATCTTGTAGGGATACAGGAACTCACCTGAGAGGTTTCTTTCCTGTGACACAGCTGCTTTGATCCTGTAGCTCTCTTTAAAGGCTTCATTTTATTGCTACAGGTAGTAAATAGTGAAAGATGTAAAGGCAGGTCATTGTCTTCTACTTGTTGGGAGATTGAACTCTCAGCTGAGAAAGGCTCTGGGCTTGCTTGCCATCATGAATCAGTTCTACCTTACCTAGCTGGGACTACAGTAGCTCAAGCATAGGGCTGGGCATGGTGGTAGCCCTGGAGATTATTGGAGTCTGTTTTCACATCACCTGGCTCCAGTTTGCATTAGACAGTTAGGAAGATCTCTGGCATGCTTTACACCATGACTCTTGTGTTCACTATGGTACAGCACAGCTATGAGCAGAAGAAATGTTGATGCAAGGACCACAAAAAGCAAATCTGATGGAGTTGGGAATTATATGTCCCTGGATGTACAGAAAAGACCTGTATGTATTTGCAAGGGCTGGAGGGCAGTCCGAATGTATTTTGAATCTACAAAACTGGCTTTAGGAAGGAGAATAACTCAGTTAACTGCAATAGTTTTTACATGACAAGCCCCATTCTTTGGAAGTCGCAGCTAATGGTTTACTATTTCATTAATGAGTGCATAACTGTGGCACAGGAGTAAAGGAGACCCCCAAGACTTTAGTCTGTATGCAAATCAGTCTTCAGAGAATGTAGATTTAGTCCCATAAGAAAGATGTGTGTGATGTATTTGCTCTGCAGGAAGCTCTTGGGGTCCAGCCTCCTAGAAATGGAATCACAGAGGACCATTTAAGTAAAAAAAATATTATGCAGAAACTCAGTGGAGAAAAGATGTTTTACAGAGATGCAGAGTTTTGAGGCCAGATCATAATTTCCCTGAACTACTTTTTATTTTTGTGCCACTAAGTCAGGCCCCAGCCAGACTGCACTGCACTCCCAAGGGTCATCTGTGTACAATTGCAGTGTTCTGGCAATTCTCACATGAAAGGAGATGAGAAGCTATCAACAGTTCCAACTTTCAACTCCAAAGGACACACGCAAAGGTTTAACTCGCTGCTGCATCCTCACACACAGGTCAGTGAGCTCAGGCTTGTTTCCTTGTGCAACTGGAACAGATCGGCACCAACCCGACTCTCCTAGTTAAACACCCAACTGTTACTCTGTGTTGTTGTAATAAAGCTGTGTCTTGCCTTGAAGCCAGGAGTGTCTGCCTGTTATGTTTAGTAGTTTGTGGATATTAAGTCTTTTTTTTAATTTTTTTTTTTTTTTTTTTTTTTTTCAGGGCAGGAAGAAATCTTGTACCAGGACCTTCCTGTAACATAGAAGAGAATGGTTTCAGTTGTTCTGCTGACGAGAGCTGGAATCAAGTTGATGTGCAGAGACATCACTTGAGGAGCTCTTTCTATACAGGAAGGGCAAGAGGCTGGGCTCACACAGTCTGAAGAGACTCTAGGAGAAACTTTCTGTTGGAGCTTATTTGGTATCTGGGGGGACTTCAGTGCTATTTGATAGAAGAAACATTGTCAGAAAGAGGTGCGATAGGAAACTTGGGTGAAAGAAAGAGACAGACCCCAGGGTCCCCAAAGAGGTGACAGAGCTTCAGTTCACCTGCTACATTAAGTAAAGCTAACTCTTGCCAGTAGTTTGAAAAAGGAACAGCCACAAAATGTCGTAGCAGTTGGGAACTACTGACAATATGATCCTTGGACATCAGGTTTGAATATAAGCAATTCAGCTGGTGGGACTGACAGCGGTACCTGCTGAGCCTGAGGAAGTTATGAATGTTTCCGCAGGCAGCTTGGATATTTCACTGCTGCAGTACTTTAAAAAGAGGAAATCAGACATCATTATCACCTTCTTTTCTGCACCAAAAGTTACTGATTGAGTGTACTGGTTTTAGCTGGGATAGAGTTAAATTTCTTCATAGTAGCTTGTATGCGGCTATGTTTTGGATTTGTGATGAAAACAGCATTGATAACACAGGGATGATTAAGTTATTGCTGAGCAGTGTTTACACAGTGCCAAGGCCTTTCCTGCTTCTTGCGTTGCACCACCAGAAAATAGGCTGGGGGTACACAAGAACTTGGGAGAGTACACAGCCAGGACAGCTAACCTCAACTGATCAAAGGGATATTCCATACCACATGATGTTGTGTCCAGCAATAAAGGGTGGGGGAAGAAGGAAGGATTGAGGGATATTTGGAGTTTATCTTCCAAACATCATAGTGTTTAACCTCTGAAGTCACCATTATGCATGATGGAGCCTGTTTTCCTGGAAATGCCTAAACTTCTGTCTGCCGACAGGAAGTAGTGAATAAATGCATTATTTTGCTTTGCTTGCATGCATGGCTTTTGCTTTACCTACTGAACTATCTCTACCTCAGCCTGTAAGTTTTCAGAGTCTTACAATTTTGCCCCCCATCCCACTGAGGTGGAGTGAGCAAGCAGCTGTGTGGAGCTTAGCTGTCTACTGGTGTTAAACCACAGCACGGCTGTACAGTAAAGCCTTTAACAGTATGTTTTGGCTCAACAAAGGTGTAGAGACTTTAGTCGCTGAATACAGTGACTGTTTTCTTCAGTCACTCTCAAAAAGCAGAAACTGTGGACTTGCAGGCTCACATCTGACACCATGCTTCTTTTCCGCTTCTTTATGGGGGGGCACATTCTGACCAAAGGAGCGGAGGGCTCGAGGGAAGTGCAGATAGGAAAGACTGGAAGATGTAAAGCCAGGCTGTTGCCCTCTGCTTCTTGGGAGCTTCTAGCCCAGGTAGAGTGCTCTACGTCACTCGCTATTTTGGAAGCCCTTCACTGGATTCTCTCCAGTTTTTCCACACCCCTCTTGAACTGCAGAGCCCAAAATGCAATACTGCATTCCAGGTGTGACTGCACCAGCTCCAAGTACAGGAGGGAAAGGAACTTCTTTCAGTCTGTTGGACACACTGTTCCTAATGCAGCCCATGATGGGATTTGCTTTCCTCACAGTGAGAAAGCACTGCTGGCTTACATTCAAACTGTTTCAAAACCCCGCCATGTCCTTTCCAGCAGGGCTAATGAGAAGACACTTCCCAGTCCATACGGCATTATTCTGCCCCAGGTGGAAAACTCTGCACTTCTTACTGAGCTTTGTGAGGTTTCTGTTGGCCTCACTTTCGGGTTTATCAAGGTCCCACTCTGCCATCTGTAACTTTCAGCCACTCCCCCTAGATTAGTGTTATCTGCAAATTTGCCAAAGGTGCATTCTGTGTCATCACTCGGGGCACTGATGAGCATTTTGAAAGATAAGGGCCTCATTGTGAAGCACAGGGGTACTATTCTCATTAACAGCCAGACAGCTACTAATTAGCTGTTGATTGCTACCCCTTGAACAGTTCAGACAATTTTCAATATGCTCAGCCTATACACCCTCAGATTCCAAAGCTGTAAAATATACTATGAAAATCTTACGCCTTTACACAGAGCCTGAAGTTGTTTAAAGTTGTATTTCATATCTCCTCATCCACACACTTACTTCAGCTAAAGTAAAGTTGTTTCCAGTTCATGAGATGAATGGCACCAAGAAAAAAACATTGGTAGGGGGTGTGGGGTGGGGTGTCCTAATGGGAGACAGACTAGCAGTCTTGAGATGCCTCCACTTTCCTACTCAACCTGTGCTGCCTTGCTGAGATGTGACTTCTGGCTCCTGTTCCCACAGACAGTCATGGACATGGGGGAGGGGAAGCCATGTCTTAAGGGGTGGAGGAGAGTGAGGCAGCTGCCTGGTCTCAAGAAGGGTCTATTTTCAGCAGGCCCAAATCCTCCCTCTTCCATGGGAATGTCAGCACTGCAGAGCCTTGCCCACACCGCATTGCTGTGCAGGACAGCCTGTATTCAGGGTCTGCTCTTGTTCTGCCTCTTCTCTTTTGACTCTGATTTGCTTCATATTCAGCTGCAGCCCAGACCTGCAGAGATGGAAATATTGGCAGAAAGTTAACAGAGGCAAGATCCATTTCCTTTCCCTTTTCCCATCAAGGTACTGTTGCTTCTTTCAACAGGTCCTTCCTTTCCTTTTACCTTTGTGGATGCTCCAAACCTTTCTACAGGAGCACTACAGCTACACTAGCAAATGAAACACATCCAGGAACTTAGGCCAACTGGCATAGGACTTATGCTTATAGGAGCAAACTATTTCTGTGTCAAGAATGGTGAGGCTGGATGCAGACTGTATTGGGAATGGTCCCAGAAAATGCCAGCTGTCCAGTTATGCCTTTGAATATGCTTAGGAGATTGGTAGCTGGCACAGGTCAAAAGCTTGACAGGGAATCTGCTAATATTTTATCAGTAAATGTGATTGGCTTCCCGTGCCTCCAAGTGCTCCCTGGTATAGTGCCAGATATGGATATATTATACTAGCAAAGACACAGTATGAGATGGAGCTTCTCCAGCATAACTCACCAATGTCTGTGAACTTAGAACAGGCAAGAAATAGGTTTGAGGACTTTGCATTATAGGCTTCTTTGCAAGCAGTTTACAGGACAACATGTCAGGAAATATAAATTAATAACTGGTGGGAGAAAGATCAACTTTGTGAAATAAAGCTGCCAAAAAGGGTGAGTAGCTCAAATCTCTACAGGGTATGCTCATGTGAGTGGCCAAGTAACTGAACATGAGTCTTTGCAATTGTACTGTGCTGATATCATAGGTCGTAAGTTCTGGCGAACTTCTGACATATGCCCAAATTATTCATGAAACTATGCTGTTCTGGAATGATTTTACCAATGCACTTTCACGTGAGATATTTAAATAAGCTACATTTTTCAGCTTGATTCTCTTCCTTTACACTTTTTGCTTTGTTTAGCCACAATGTCAAATGTTGGCAACATTTTTCAATGGTCTATAGCTCCTTCTTTCAAGGAACAACGTGTTTTACAGCTGACTAATAAAATATCAAGTAAAGAATTACCCCTTTTTATATATTCTTATTCAGGTGAAGGCAGAAGACAACTGGCAAATTAAACAACAAAAATGTTAACATGTCTCTTTTCTCGGTGTGTCAATTTTCATGTCAGCAAGGGAATTCCTCTGGAACAGAAAATGAACTGTGAGGTGCCACTGAGGTGGGGCTGTCAGCTGTGATCTGTGAGAAAAAGATGACTGATGTGCAAGGACTAATGAAGTTCCTCTGTCGTGGTTTAACCCGACTGGCAACTCAGCACCACGCAGCCGCTCGCTCACTCCCCCCCC
>NW_009259452.1:466043-474343 GCF_000687185.1 Egretta garzetta | reverse complement strand
TCCCGAGCCGCGATCACTCCCCCCGAGCCGCGATCACACAGCTCGAGCTGCGACCACTCTGCCCGCGACCGACCGAACCGAACGAACGAACGAACGAACTAACCCCCCCAAGCATGACGTTATATGGTATGGAATAGCTCTTTGGTCAGTTTGGGTTAGCTGTGCTAGCTGTGCCGTACTCCCAGCTTGTTATGCACCTGGACGAGCAGAAGAAGCTCAAAAAGTCCTTGAGTAGTCTGAGCACTACTTGGCAACAGCTGAAAACATCAGTGTGTTATCAACATTCTTCTGGTACTAAATCCAAAACACAGCACTATGCTAGCTACTGTGAAGAAAATTAACTCTATCCCAGCCGAAACCAGGACATCCTCCTAAACAATGAATACAACAAATGTCTTTTATATTGAAAGTTTTTCTAGTAGCTTGTGATGTAATTATATGGTGGTCAAAAATACTCACAGCAATGAGATTTTCTTCTAGTACCCTTAAAGTGAACGGTTATATATGCTTCCTGCCCATGACTTTTCAGTCTTCCTGGTCTGTTGGAGCTTATAGGGAACTGATGATGGCTGAGCTTCTGATTTTGGCATCTGTGTCAGCCACACAATGTTGAATAAGATAATTCTGGACCAGTGAATTTAGCTTTGCATTCTAGCTATTTAATTATGCTGTTTCTTTGTTCTGACATTGAAACCATCATTATTTAAACCTCATTCCATGAGGAAGTTCTTGCAGCTTAAGAGGGAGTCAGAGTTTAATTGGTCCCTGAGTTAATCAGATAGTTGAAAGTTTCCTCTAAGGCATGAGGCTGATTTCCTCTCAAGCTCTTAGCTAAGCCATCTCTAAATTATCACCTGCTTTTAGAAGAAACAGAGCTTCCCATTCCTGCCAAGATGCTGGATGCATTGCAGGAGCATGTTTGCAGCATTGCTTACCGAAATGGCACAGTTTCTTTCATGTGATACGTCTTTGGGATCTGTGGCTTTCCTTGCTACTCACATGGACAGAGGGTGCTGTTACCAGAGCATCATTAAGATACTTCTAACTGCACTGACTTTTCTCTTTGAATTATAGCACAGACCACATTCCACAATACACATAGTACTGCCCCAACTGTACCTATTTGAGTGAAAAAAAAATAGCTGCTGTTGAGTAGGATGAGAGTTAGGCCAAGAATAAACACACTGGAGAATTTCAGTTATATTAATGCATCCTGCTGTGGCCACATCCATTACCTTGGATCCTGGATCTTATGAAACAAAGACTGCTGCCCTACAAACTTTTGCCATGCTAGTTCAAAATGGTGTTATTTCCCTCAGAAACTATGCTTGTTCATGGAAGGAGACTTGAGAGGGACAAAGAAAAGGGTTCCATTATATGTCATCCGGGGAATGGGGGCAAAGAACAGGGGACATTAACATCAGAGAGAGGACATATGAAGGAATTAATTTCTCCAGCCATCCAATGCTGAGTTTCCATTAAGTCCTGGCAGCAGTGGGAATCTGCTACTTCTTTTCTCAGCTGTTGCTGTAATGTGAAAAGAGCCCTGAAAGGCTCACTTCAAGGTCATATTCAGAAGATAGGTCAGTGCTGCACTAGACCCTGCAGCTTCTGGAAGAGGCAGTGGGACAGTTTCTTTTGTGAGAAGCCTTCATATTTTAGATGAGCTTAGTATATTGGCATTTTCCTCAACTTTCCTGGCAGAGCACAGATAATTACATTCTTCTTTCCCCAGATTGAAAATCAACTGCATTTGACTTTGTGCCTGAGTGTGCATACATATCATCAAGTTTAAATTGTTATTACTCCCTCCAAATCCATTTCACTCAATATGTAGAAATTGTGTGAAGCTCCATAAGATAAGCAGAAGTTCTTCATCACATTTTACTTTGAACTTTTTGCATTGTCTTTGAACAATGTAAGACAACCATAGTGGGGAAAACCATCTATAGTTGAAATGTGATAACACAATTCAGTAAAAAGATAGTTCTGTAAAGCAGACTTTTAAGTAAAGATGAAGACTGGAAAAAATTCCAGATAATTTAGAGTATTTGAAAAGACTGAAAAAAGCACTGTAACTCTATTTGTAACAATAGAGAGTGTCAACTGAATTTAGGACTGTTGAAATACATTGGCAAAGAGCCTGTTGCTCATGAACAGATAGGTTATAAGGAAATATAACAGTTAAGACCTGAATATCCACAAATACTCACATTGTATGGTAGGACTGTGGCATACAACACTTACGGATACAATATTATCACTATTTTTTCAGAATTTTTATGAATAATATTTCAATTATCTTCCCTGGTATTCATAATGTATTAGACAGAAATGTACACAATACTACAATTTTTCCTTAAGTAAAATCTGGAATTGGGTGTATCTTTCATGTGCCTTTAATGCAATATCTTCATAAAAGTACATATGGATATTTTCTGCTATATAGCTGTGGAATAGCACACAGGGTACATTTATATCCTCCTGGGAACATTGACCAAACCTACTTGAACTTCAGCTAGAAAATCCTGAATGATTTGCAGCTGGAGGAAATGTCCTCTGAGTACTGAGAGGATACTAGGGCTCAAGGAAGGAATGCTTCTTTCCTACAGCCTGACTCACATGTGGGAAGCTACCCTGGGATTGGGACCAGTTCCACAGAAGGCTTTTGGTTTCTAAATTCTTTTGTGAACAGACCTGATGCTACATCAAAGCTCTCCACCTGAAAAGCACTGCTGAGTGACTGTCAACACCTGGAGACACCTCGACTCAGTGGCCTCTTCCATTTTAAACCAGACCTTCCCTCAGCGGACTGCATGCCCAAAGCTGCCTGGCCATACACCTCATCTCTGCCTGTTACACAGCTGGGTCCATATCCTGCACAAACCAACAGCAAAACCCCCTAAAAGCTCTACTGAGAAGACTGACTTTGTCACTGGCTACTAGAAATTCAAAGTTTTTCAGTCCCCAAAGTCACACATAGCTAGACTCTCCATATAGTCCCTGGAGATCCAGGCACATCCTAAGGGCACTTTGACCCAGCCTGACAGCACTGCATAAGATAGGCTTGCTATGTATCACTGAGAGCAGGAACCCTCAGAAAAGCGACAGCAGCTACTCAAAGAACTCAGGGATACTGGCAGATGAAAAATTGGACATGACCCAGCAATGTGCTCTTGCAGCCCAGAAAGCCATTTGGATCCTGGGCTGCACCAAAGGAAGCATGGCCAGCAGGTTGAGCAAGGTGATTCTCTCCCTCTACTCTGCTCTTGTGAGACCCCACCTGGAATACTCCCTTCAGCTCTGGGGTCCCTAGCACAAGACAGGCATGGACCTGTAAGAGCAGGTCCAGAGGAGGGCCATAAAAATGATCCAAGAGCTGGGGCAGCTGTCCTATCAAGAAAGGTTGATAGAGTTGGGGTTGTTCAGCCAGGAGATGAGAAGGCTCTGGGAGACCTTCTTGCAACGTTTCATTACTTAAAGGGGGCTTATAAGAAAGACAGAGAAAGACATTTTATCAGTGCCTGTAGTGACAGGACAAGACGCAACGGTTTTAAACTGAAAGAGGGTAGATTTCAAATAGATACAAGGAAGAAATATTTTATAATGGAGTAAATATTTTACAATGAGTTTTCCAGTAAGACACTGGAACAGATTTCCCAGAGAAGTTACAGATACCCCACTACTGGAAGTGTTCAAGGTCAGGTTGGATGGGGCTTTGAGCAACTTAATCTAGTGAAAGATGTCCTTGCCCACAGCAGGGGAGTTGAAATACATGATCTTTGAAGGACCCTTCCGAAGCAAGCCTTCTACTTATCATTCTACTTAATACTTAACTTGTGCTGCCAGAGGATGCTGCCTTTACAGTTCAGATATTAAAGCTTCCCTGGGAACTGGTGACCAGAGCTCTCTCCCCAGCCTGATGAGAGAAAAGCCCCAGCTCTCACATCCCAGGAGAGGTCTCAGCCATCCCTGTTCCTCCCATGGGCTTCTTAATCCCATGTTCTGATCTGCCAAGGCTCTCCTGTCCCCTCCTCAGCCAGGACCAATAATAACCCTCTGGGCTGCTGGACACCACGTGGCACACCAGATCCTTAGTTTAGAACAGGTTTGGCTTCCAGGCTGGGGCCCAGCCACCCAAAATGTGGGTGCTTCAATGGCAGAGCCCTTCTTGCAGCAGGCTGTTCGTGCACGGGGTACTGTCTGGTGCTGGATATTACCTTAGATCCCATGCATCATTTTTATAACCTTGTCCTTGTGTTCCTGACCTCTTTCAATAACCAAAATGCAAATGGCCAGAAGACTGTTTACATCTGACAACATTTAAAGCAGCTCAAGTGACAGTGCCCTTTCCCGATGAGTTACTCTCCAGGACTACCAGCAAATCCCCCTTTGGGTATCAGGACTGCCTACCACCCCTAGTGCCCTGATACAGGAAGCAGCTTGTCGATACCTTTTGTTGCAGGAACTGCATGAATGTGTAAATGTGCAAGATACCAGTTTGTGGGAGTTGTGGGTAGGGACGGGCTGAAGGGGTCTTTGCTTTTTTTCTCAGTTGGTGAATTTGACAGTGGGAGTATGCATATGGAAGGTAGGCTTTAGCTGAAACTGTGGTTTGTTTATGTTAGAGGATTTGGAAAGAAATGCTGTGTATTGATGGATAAACTGAGGACTGCAAGTCTAGGTTGTCTTCTGGATGTGTGAGTTGAGCTCTGGGGTGGTGGAAGGGTTCTGGAATTCTGCAGGAGCACAAATTACTGTAGGAATGGAAAAATCTTGGTCGATACATAGATTCTGTAATGACCTGTAACCACTCCTTGTTGAAAAGGTTTATGAACATTCAAATGGCATAGATTTCTACAGGCCAAAACTTTATGTCAGCTATTTGCTTTATTATGTACAGATTGACAGGTCAGACTTGAAAAAAATACAAGAAAGAACTGAGGTCCTTTCCTCAGTTGCCAAGATGGGTACTTTCTGATTAATTAAACATTGTCAAGAAAAGAAAGGACCATCTGTTCTTCACCTGCACTGACCTACACAGCAGAAATCACAGCATCCCTTGTGACATCTCCATTAGCATGAATTCATGCATAGCTTAAAACAGTACTTCTTTGAGAAGCCCCCACTTTTTTGCAATTTCAAGTGTACATCTGGGCACATGTGCATGAGTGTATGTATGCTCTTCTTCATACATCAGAAGTGACCTCACATATCTCCCTCAGACTCCAACTTATTAGTTCAGCAAGACCCCAGTCTCCTATTGCTGTGACCAAATCTTTATGTCTTGGCCAGTCATCCTGCTATGTCTGTGACTCTCAGGCCCCAGCACTATCACACTGAAGGACCCAGATTACTCCTCTACTTTCAGACTTTTACCAATACAACTGCCAAATTCTTTTAGTAATACTTTCTTCCCTCTTAGTGGCCTGCTTAATGTATTGCTCTTAGGCATTTCATATAAGCTTCACACCATCACATGGGGAAGATAAATGTTGTTGTCCCCATTGTACAGCTGGGATAGCTGCAGCACAGACATACCAAGCAATCCACCCTGGGTCATACAGTGAGTCGGTGGGAAAGCCAGCAATAGAATCCATAAGTCCCGCATCCAAGTTCTCTAAGTGCCTTGACTAGTCCAGATTCCCTCCTTAACACCCTTGTCAGATTGTTTATAGATGTATTCATATAGTCAGTAAGACATCAAGATTTTCTAATTATATCTAGTCATGTCAAATGACAATTATGCCCTTAGTTCAGTTTGCCAGACAATGCTTTACCAAAGAAGGTTTGCCAAAAATTTTTTGACCGAAGAAAGAGTAGGCATCTGTAGCATCTGCAGACTAGATCGTATAAAATGTCCCTGTGACAAGTGTGCCCTGTCTCCACGGAAAGCTTGAATTCCTGCTGCCTTCAGTGCTCATTTCCAGGAGGGCACTTGATTTCTCATCTCAGGTTTTAAATCTGCTTTCAAGACACCTGCACATTTTCACTCCGGATTTCTGTGCAGCAGCAAGTAGGGAAATGCCATTTCTGTTTTACAGTGCTGACCAGCTGCCAGCCTGCAAGCCACCCATCTGGTGTCACGAGAGGTAAGAACCTGATTTATTAGTTCTTAGAGGGCAGAGAAGGATCCTTTTGGGTGGGATTTCTGTGCAGCTGAGTGAATGATCACTGTTTCACCCCATATTTTCAAGCCCAGTGTGGTCACAATAGAAGGTGGTAGGGTGCCCAAGGTTGGTTTGGTTTTCAATCAGAGAACAGCCCAGGTTGGAAGGGACCCCAGAAGATCATATGGTCCAATCTTCAAGTGGCTATGTTTGAAGTCTCTGACCACTGATGGCAGACCAGAAAATACGCATTCTGCACTTCTGCTTAACTGACCTAACAGGGAGCGAGGCATGCTGTCTTTCCATCTTTGCTGTAGAGCTGGATAAGCACACTAGGAAAAAGTGCAAACTTCAAAATTTTATCTCAGAGAATGTGAATTAATATATTATTTTGTCCAAAATTTGCCATTAAATCACTAAAAAAGTAAGAGTGGAAAGAGCTGTAATATGAGCAATCATCTCTGTAAAATGCAATATTGTCATTTGTTCCCCTTACTGCTCTGCCTGTTCTTTACCTCATAAAAAATGGAAGCTTCAGTCTTCTGTAAGCCACCACCTGTTCCTGCAGGGGCAAATAAAGGATTATCATGTTACTCACTTGTTTTAGTACAAATATAACACAATATTAAAACTTGCGTAAATATTAGGTGCCATGTCTATATAGGTTAGAAATAAATATTTGTTTTCCTAAGCTGCCCACTGTTTATTTTGAGGGGAAAAAAAATTAAAAATACAATTTTTCAGATAAATTAATCCTGGCTTTAAGATTCATTATTTTTTCAAATGCCTGACTTGAGCTTTGAATCTTCGTGTTTAACTTTGTTTTCTCTTACAATTACATTAATATTAAAAAAGGAAAAGAAAACAGAAATGGAGCTATGTCAGTGTGTTCTGGAACAGCATTACTCTTCTTTTTACAGGCATTGTAGCCATTTATGCCTGGATTGAAAAATTCATTAAAATTAGCAAATAATTGTATCATTAATACAATGATACAAATGTTTTAGAGACTGAAACTGAGCCATTAACATGCTTGAGTTGTCTGTATGCCACTTCAGACCGTGGTGTACAAGCCTTCTGAGCTTTCTGAATTAGTATCGCTTGGGAAGAAACTGCATTATAATAATTTCAAGGGAATATTAAAAGAGCGTCTAAGCAGCTGAAAGGAATTTGGAGGCTCTTACCTCTGCAGAAAAGTGCCTAAATACTTGACTGCTAAGTGACTATGGAATATTTCAAACGTAGTTTCAGTACAGTGGACCCTAAGTCAAATGATATCCCAAAATATAATTTTCACATTTTCTATAAATGTTGAATCGCACCAATACAAAAATATGCAATTGTTTCCAAAACCACTATTATGTATTAATGCAGTATCTTTCTTTTCCCATCTGTTCTTCTATTAACAAGCGCTTACTTTTTCACACATTTGGCTAGTGTATCTGCTATTCCACAGTGTTCTCTACTGACAAGGCCCTCCATAAAGTGCAGCCATGTCGTCAGACTCTGAGATGGCCATCTTTGGGGAGGCAGCCCCTTACCTCCGAAAGTCAGAGAAGGAGAGAATCGAGGCCCAGAACAAGCCTTTCGATGCCAAGACATCCGTCTTTGTGGTGCATCCTAAGGAATCCTTTGTGAAAGGAACAATCCAGAGCAAAGAATCAGGGAAGGTCACCGTCAAGACTGAAGGTGGAGAAGTGAGTGAAAAACAAGGCTGAAGGACACCATTTGATTCCCACACTGAGCTTTTAGCTGACATACAACATACAAATCTTTCCTTTCCTTGGCAGACCCTGACCGTGAAGGATGATCAGGTCTTTCCCATGAACCCTCCCAAGTACGATAAAATCGAGGACATGGCCATGATGACCCACCTCCACGAACCCGCTGTGCTGTACAACCTCAAAGAGCGTTACGCAGCCTGGATGATCTATGTAAGTACCAGCAGCAGTCTTCCTTTGGGTAGCTGGAGGAACTGCTCTGCCAGGCTACGTGGAAGCCAACGTGCTGCCTCCCTTCCTCGCAGACCTACTCGGGTCTCTTCTGCGTCACTGTCAACCCCTACAAGTGGCTGCCGGTGTACAACCCGGAGGTGGTGTTGGCCTACCGAGGCAAGAAGCGCCAGGAGGCCCCTCCACACATCTTCTCCATCTCTGACAATGCCTATCAGTTCATGCTGACTGGTGAGTG
>NW_009259452.1:437081-461466 GCF_000687185.1 Egretta garzetta | reverse complement strand
AGGAATGCCTGCTCTGGAAAAAAATTGCATTGTCATTGTGTAGATATTTCTTTGGGGAGCTGTATATAGGTCCTGCTATGGTGTGGTCCTGCTAATACAGTTGTCTTTTAACTGGGGAGATTTATAAAGGGTTGAGAATGATCAAGAACTGTGCATGTTGACCATGGGTGGTTGTTGTTTTTTTTAACACCGGCAAGTTCAACAGCCTGGAGCAGCTGTGCATCAACTTCACCAATGAGAAACTGCAACAGTTCTTCAACCACCACATGTTCGTGCTGGAGCAGGAGGAGTACAAGAAGGAAGGAATCGAATGGACATTCATTGACTTTGGGATGGACCTGGCTGCCTGCATTGAGCTCATTGAGAAGGTACCTTTTTAATTCAAAATATCTTGGTTTTTTTCAGGACCTCATTGTTTTAGATTGCAAAGGGTTAAATGCTGTTAAAAAAAAAAAAAAAAGGTCTCTTCCATGGTTAGTTTCATGCATTCAGTTTTAGTTGTTGAAATATCTCTCCATCTGTACTATTGCTCATTATGCACTAGAGATATTACAAAGTCCACAGATAACTATGGAAGTAATTCCTCACACACCTTCTGTGTGTGAAAGGTACCTCCACTTGCTCCATTAGAGGATTTAAACAAAAACCAAAAAACCACAGAGCAGCTCCTGAAGTAAAATCAAAATATTTTCTTTAGGTTCTGGAATAAAATTATCTGGACAATACATTTTTTTCTAGATGGTTCATAGTAAACCTAAGCACAGGCCAATACAGTCAGTGGCTGACCTCTGCGTGCAAGGAACTGAAAGAGAATTCTTGTAGGTCCGTGCAATTTAGGGAGTTGATTAAGAGTACAGACACTGAAGTAAATAAACAATGGACACATTTGGGAAAGACATTCTTAAATATAATCTTTCTCCTCCTGATTTTTTTAACATGAGTTTTGGCATCAAAATAAATCCTGAATCACCATGCAAAGTGTGAGTCAAGCAGGTGAATCTTTTAAAATGACTATTTAGAAAGAAACTTGCTTCATGGCAAGGGTAGGGGTTTGTTTCTCAGCCTCCTGTCTTTTACTACATTCCTTTTAAGACCAAGTTGTGATCATATTATTCTACAGGCATTCACTCTTTTTTTGTTGTACTGTCTTTCAGCCCATGGGCATCTTCTCCATCCTGGAAGAGGAGTGCATGTTCCCCAAGGCAACTGACACCTCTTTCAAGAACAAGCTCTATGATCAGCATCTGGGCAAGTCCAGCAACTTCCAGAAGCCCAAGCCTGCCAAAGGCAAGGCTGAGGCCCACTTCTCCCTGGTGCACTATGCTGGTACAGTGGACTACAACATCTCTGGCTGGCTTGAGAAGAACAAGGACCCCCTGAACGAAACTGTCATTGGGTTATACCAAAAATCATCTGTAAAGACACTGGCCTTACTCTTTGCCACCTATGGTGGAGCAGAAACAGGTTAGTTTTCTAAAATCCTCTTTTTCCAAAACTCATGATATGTAAACATGTGATAAAAAGATTGAAAAATTCTTTTTTTTTTTGAAGAGGCTAGTGGTGGTGGTTCTGGTGGTGGTAAGAAGGGTGGGAAGAAGAAGGGTTCTTCTTTCCAGACTGTCTCAGCTCTTTTCCGGGTAAAGTATGAATTTCATTATCTGTAAAGTGACATTAGCATAGTTTCAATTCTGAACTATCTAAACTGTTCTTGTCATGACCTTGGTTTTAATATGAAACAATAATAATTATGAAGTGAACGTAATTTATTCACTGCCTTTTCCTAGTAATTATTGTTCACATTTGGGATTTCTTTCAAGCAGTCTTCAGCTGAGCCCCCAAAATTTCTTTTAAAAGTTCACTTACATCTTTGTGAAAAACATTTTTCAGAATCTGGGTTGTATTATCGCTATTAATCCTATAAAGGCTTTAAAAAATATCTTTATATTCTAGTGTTTTAGTTCCTACAGATTAAGGTGCAGAATTTTAAACTTTTTTTTAATGACAATACCTAGGTATATAGAAGGTTTGATTAAATCTATATTTTGAATTTGAAAGCTTATTCCTCCTAAGATTCACTATATTAGTTCCTTGGCATCTAGATACAGAGCATACAGAAGCAAATTCTTTTAATATATGCTGTTTCACATGATCCCACAGGAGAACCTAAACAAACTGATGACCAATCTACGGAGCACCCACCCCCATTTTGTCCGTTGCATCATCCCAAATGAAACAAAAACACCTGGTAAGATGCTTAAGCAGAAAGAGAACTTCCTCCAATAAATCTCTGCCCCTCCACACTGGGAACTGTGGTATTCATTTATGCTCTGAATTGCTAGGCGCCATGGAGCATGAACTGGTGCTGCACCAGCTGCGGTGCAACGGTGTGCTGGAAGGCATCAGAATTTGCAGGAAAGGTTTTCCCAGCAGAGTCCTCTATGCTGACTTCAAACAGAGGTAAGAGCACTGCACCTCTCGGCATCCTTAAAAGCAATGTTGGTGAATTCATAGAGGTTCATTCAGGCTGGGCTCTGTTGTCAAAAATAGCTACATATGAGCTGGTGGAGTTCAGTAGCTAGTGTGCGTTGGCTGGGGTAAAGCAGCCTTAACATCTTCTTTCTCTTTTCACAGATACAAGGTGCTTAATGCCAGTGCTATCCCAGAGGGACAGTTCATCGATAGCAAGAAGGCTTCCGAGAAGCTTCTTGGGTCAATCGATGTGGACCACACCCAGTACAAATTTGGGCACACCAAGGTACAAACCCTCCTTGACTCACTCTCTGTATGCTTGTGCTTTGCTGTACCTGCCAGTGATGTGCTGCAATGTTCCCTTTCTCAAGGTGTTCTTCAAAGCTGGGCTGTTAGGACTCCTGGAGGAGATGAGGGATGAAAAGCTGGCACAGCTCATCACCCGCACACAGGCCAGGTGCAGGGGCTTCCTGATGAGAGTGGAGTACCAGAGAATGGTGGAGAGGAGGTAGACATTCCTCACCTTCAGTTAAAGTAGCTGTACTAGGGGGAAGTGTTAACACTCATCATACTGAAAATATTCAATGTACGTTTTAATTATGCTTCAGGGAGTCCATTTTCTGCATCCAGTACAACATTCGTGCATTCATGAACGTGAAGCACTGGCCCTGGATGAAGCTGTTCTTCAAGATCAAGCCCTTGCTGAAGAGTGCAGAATCTGAGAAGGAGATGGCCAACATGAAGGAAGAGTTTGAGAAAACCAAGGAAGAGCTTGCAAAGTCTGAGGCAAAGAGGAAGGAGTTGGAAGAGAAAATGGTGAAACTGGTGCAGGAAAAAAACGATCTGCAGCTCCAAGTGCAAGCTGTGAGTAATGTTATTTTAATATTATTTATAGGGGAAATAAGTAAATAGAATCTAACTCTTCTTTCATGCTACAGAAATCCCAAATTGCACACTAAACTGCAAAATATTTTAAGCTGAATACCAGGAAACTAAAGATAAAATTCATGTCACATTTTTTCCCTACTCAGTCTCCCTATTATGAAGTGGAGTTTAACCTAAAGAATGACTTTTAAATCTTAATGCCTACATGTACTCCTCTCTACATGAGTTCATGACATAAAGCCTCATTACCATCACTGTGGTGTATTTAGTGGAGTGGGGAGAGTCATTCTGTTGACCAACAACTCTGCCTTAATTCAGCTGTTGAAATGAAGAGCCTAGCACTATTTCATATGGCAAATCCCACCTGAGCTCTCGCAGGTCCAGAACATAGCAATCCCCACTACAACCCAAGCGCCATGTTGTATGTGTGCCTCCAATACCATTTCACCTCTCGGAAATTTAGGGAGCATTTAGGCAATATCCTTGAGTTGAAGTGTCTATTTCAGGGGAAGATGAACCTTGTTCTAGTGTCCACTGACAGTTTTGGCTTGGTATAAATATATTAATGCCAGTTTCAAATATTTTCTCAGTGGTGGAATTATTTACATTTCTCAATATTTCCAAATAAATTAGAATATGGTACATTATAAAATACAAACACTTTCTAAAGGAGGAAAATGAAACCTCAGTCAAATCCAACTAACCCACTGACATACCGGAAATAAACATGGTGAAACGTAATGGAGTTATAGACTGTATCTGATGATGAAAAAGGTCAGAAAAAAAACCCTGAACAAAAAATTATTCTAAATTTGTAATTTGTAATGTAATTGTACAGTAACATTTTCCCAAAAAGTAATACCAGAGACCTTATTGACACACATCAGTTCCTTCAGCATTAAATAACCTTTCCTGTATTCTCCTACCAGGAAGCTGATGCTTTAGCTGATGCTGAGGAAAGATGTGACCAGCTCATCAAAACCAAAATCCAACTGGAAGCCAAAATTAAGGAGGTGACTGAAAGGGCTGAGGATGAGGAGGAAATTAATGCTGAGCTGACAGCCAAGAAGAGGAAACTGGAGGATGAATGTTCAGAGCTGAAGAAAGATATCGATGACCTCGAGTTAACATTGGCCAAAGTGGAGAAGGAAAAGCATGCCACTGAAAACAAGGTACAAAAATGGGGAGTCACATAAAGGGCCAAAACATCAGTGACTCTCCGAGTTATAGGCAGCTACCGTAAGACATTTTGGATTTGGAAAATTTTGAGCTGGGCCTTGCCTGAGCATCCAAAGGATAAATGAAACCTTGGAATAACACTGCAAAGGCAAAATGTCACCACAACAGCAGAAAAGTTTCTACCAAATTTTAAAACTTGCTCATATTTGTAGGTGAAAAACCTCACAGAGGAGATGGCAGGACTGGATGAGACCATTGCCAAGTTGACAAAAGAGAAGAAAGCCCTCCAAGAGGCCCATCAGCAGACACTGGATGACCTGCAGGCAGAAGAGGACAAAGTCAATACTCTGACCAAAGCTAAGACCAAGCTGGAGCAGCAAGTGGACGATGTAAGCCCCCAGGCATCCAGCAAGAACAGGACAGGCATGGCGTTAGACCTGGCTGGCAGGGCACTGATGGTCTTGTTCTTTTTAGCTGGAAGGGTCCCTGGAGCAAGAGAAGAAACTGCGCATGGACCTTGAGAGAGCTAAGAGGAAACTCGAAGGAGACCTCAAGCTGGCCCATGACAGCATCATGGATTTGGAAAATGATAAGCAGCAGCTGGATGAGAAACTGAAGAAGTAAGTACCTCTGTGGGGCACCCGAGTGCTGGGTGGGTGCACTTGTCTTTGTTCTTTGAGCTCTAACCTGGTCTGCTTTGTGCAAAGGAAAGACTTTGAAATCAGCCAGATCCAGAGCAAAATTGAGGATGAGCAAGCCCTGGGCATGCAATTACAGAAGAAGATCAAGGAGCTGCAGGCAAGTCTCTGTTGCTTCCCTTCCACTTTTCAGAAATTCATCAGGTAAGAGGAGGGCCTGGGTGTGAAGGTTCCCTGCTGTTCCCCAGGCTCGTATTGAGGAACTGGAGGAGGAAATTGAGGCAGAGAGAACCTCCTGCGGGATAAAGCCACGGCTGCCGCCCTGCGGAAGAAGCACGCGGACAGCACAGCTGAGCTTGGGGAGCAGATCGACAACCTGCAACGAGTGAAGCAGAAGCTGGAGAAGGAGAAGAGTGAGCTGAAGATGGAGATTGACGACTTGGCCAGTAACATGGACTCTGTCTCCAAAGCCAAGGTATTCAAAAACATATTGAAAACTACTTAAAACCACATAATGTTGAAACATACCTTTTAAAAATATGTTCAGGTTGCAGTCTGATCTTTGTCTTTCTGTGGCACTGTATTTCTGACCTTCTAGCACAAATGAGCATTATATAGCTTGCACTTCGTTTCACATTTTCTGATGAGAATCATGCTGTTCAGAATAAGAAGGAGTCAAGATAATAATCTTTCATTTTCTGTAATCTCCACAGGCAAATCTGGAGAAGATGTGCCGCACACTGGAAGACCAGCTGAGTGAGATTAAGACAAAAGAAGAAGAACATCAGCGTATGATCAATGACCTCAGTGCTCAAAGAGCTCGTCTGCAGACAGAATCAGGTGAGAGAGCCTCCTCTGTGCTGTGGAATGGGAGAGCATCCAAAAGCAGGTTTTTTGCATCATAAATGACAACGAATATAATTCCTTTCTGTGTGCTTTTCCAGGTGAATATTCTCGCCAGCTGGAGGAGAAGGATGCTCTAATTTCTCAGCTGTCAAGAGGCAAGCAGGCTTTCACCCAACAGATTGAGGAACTCAAGAGGCACTTAGAAGAAGAGATAAAGGTGATGACTTTTCCTACAGCTGGCCATTGAAAACACTTCACACTGCCTAGTGGGATCAAGGTTGGGTTAGCATAAGCCATACTGGGAGAAGATTTTAATTTCTGTGGGGAGTGTGATTAGTAGGTTTTTTTCCTCCAGGTTTACATCTGCCTTCACTGCAAACACCTACACCCTCCCAGCAGTCATGTTCACAGTGTTATATTAATTCATTGGAAGAGATTTCCATTATTACCATTCCTTGTCCCAATACTACTCTCTACCTAGGCCAAGAATGCCCTCGCCCATGCCCTGCAGTCTGCTCGCCACGACTGTGACTTGCTGCGGGAGCAATATGAGGAGGAGCAGGAAGCCAAGGGTGAGCTGCAGCGTGCCCTGTCCAAGGCCAACAGTGAAGTGGCCCAGTGGAGAACCAAATATGAGACGGACGCTATCCAACGCACAGAGGAGCTGGAGGAGGCCAAGTATGTGGGGAAAGCAAGGAAGACAAAACAAGGGGTAGACTAACACAGGAAATTTGAAGACACAACTGCGATATTATCCTAAAAAGTTAAAGTTGTGCTTTGGGCAAGGGTAAGGGCTGAGGTAAAGTAAATCCTCCAAAGGGTGTGGTCTAGGAAATGTAGAGGACCCAGAGAATGTTACAGAAAACCCATGGAAGGGAGACACAGAAGGCACACTGGTTTTTCAAGCCTGGGAATCAGAACTGGGAAAACAATGGGAGAGGACTTGAACTGTCTGTGCATATAATACATGCTCAATGAAGTGACAAAAGATACTGTTTTCAAAAGCCCATCAGCTACACACCACAGCCGCCCCTTTGCTCTCAAACCATGAGCTGTGCTTATGCTCTCCCAGGAAGAAGCTGGCACAGCGCCTGCAGGATGCAGAGGAACACGTTGAAGCCGTCAATGCCAAATGTGCCTCCCTGGAAAAGACAAAGCAGAGGCTGCAGAATGAAGTGGAGGACCTGATGATTGACGTGGAGAGATCGAATGCTGCCTGCGCAGCTCTGGATAAGAAGCAGAAGAACTTTGACAAGGTCTTCTGGGCTCCAGACCTGGGGCTCATGGGCAGAGCTTCCCCTCCTGGTTGCCACATCCATACTCACGCCCCGTTTCTCTTCAGATCCTGGCAGAGTGGAAGCAGAAGTATGAGGAAACGCAGGCTGAGCTGGAAGCCTCCCAGAAGGAGTCTCGTTCTCTCAGCACGGAGCTGTTTAAGATGAAGAACGCCTATGAGGAGTCCTTGGATCACCTGGAAACGCTGAAGCGTGAGAACAAGAACTTGCAGCGTAAGTCCCTGGCCCTCTGCTCCTGGCAGGGCCTTCTCACTCCCCACCGCTCACCACCACTCCACATGGGTCTGTGCCTGAAGGTCTGCAAAGACGCCTGGCACCCTGCTGTGGCAGGGCCCTTCCCATTTGGCTGTGCGCCTGACCATGCCGCTGTTCTTTGTTCCCACAGAGGAGATTGCTGACCTCACGGAGCAGATTGCCGAGGGAGGAAAGGCGATCCATGAGCTGGAGAAAGTCAAGAAGCAGATTGAGCAGGAGAAATCGGAAATCCAGGCTGCTCTGGAGGAAGCTGAGGTACATGCCCATAATTACTGTTTTCCAGAGAGGGGTACTGAGGAGCAGTGTGAGAGAGAAAAGCTTGGGACTGTCAAGGAAAGTCAAGGCCTCAGTTTTCACATCATCCAGAGAAAAATAGTCCCAGGAATGAAGCCCTGCGGCTGAAGAAGAAGATGGAGGGAGACCTGAATGAAATGGAGATCCAGCTGAGCCATGCCAACCGCGTGGCTGCAGAGGCACAGAAGAACCTGAGAAACACACAGGCAGTGCTTAAGGTATGTTAGGCTAAGGATATGCACACAGGTGCCTAGCTTGTCTAATATCATATAATCATTGGATCATAGAACAGTTTAGGTTGAAATAGACCTTCATTGACCATCTAGTCCAGCTCCTCTGCCATCAGAAAGGACACCTTTCAGTAGCTTAGACTGGTCAAAACCCTGTCCAGCCTGATCTTGGACACTTCCGATGGTGGGGCATCCACAATGTCCTGATACTGGATACCAGAGAGAAGATATCAGCACCTACCTATTCACTTCCCCTCCTCAGGAAGCTGTAGAGTGCAATGAGGTTGCCCCTCTGCATCTTTCTCTGCAAATTAAACAAATCCCATGTCCTTGTCCTCAGCTGCTCCACAGAAGACATGCCTCCCAGCACTTTCACCAGCTTTGTAGCCCTCCTTTAGATGCATTTAAGTGCTTTAACATCCTTTTTAAGTTGTGGGGCCCAGAACTGCACACAACCTTCAAGGTGAGGCCACACCAAAGCTTAATGCAACAAGGATTCAGCTCCAACTGTGCCTTAGCTTTTCTTATCCTAACCCTATACATCCAGGCAGCATGACTATATTCTTCCCAGGACACACCTTTGGTTCCACTGCCTATGCATTTCCTTCTTACACTTCAGTTTGACCAGGATGTCCTTACTCAGCCATGCTGTTTTCTTGCCTTCCTTGCCTGATTGCTTACACATGGGAAGTGAGAGCTCTTGCACTCTAAGAAAAATGTTCTTAAAGAGCTGCAAACTCTTTTCTGCTCCTTTATCCCTGAGGACAGGTTCCCAAGGGATCCCACCCAGTAATTCCTTAAACAACTGAAAATCCGCTCTCCTAAAATTCAGTATCTTGACCATACTCTTCACCTGGCCCGTATCCCTCAAGATTGTGAATACCATCAGGGCATGATCACTGCATCCCAGGCTGACACCAGTCTTGACATCTCTAATTAGATCCTCTGTGTTGGTAAGAAACAGGTCCAGTAACGCTCCTCCTCCCATTGAGCTGTCTATCCCCTGGATGAAGTTATTATCTTTGATTCACTCCAGGAGTCTCCTGGATTGCTTACAGCTTGCTATGCTGCTTTTTCAGCAGATGTCAGGGTGATTGAATTCCCCCAGCAGGATCAGTGCCTGCAAGCATGATGCCTCCCATACTTGAAGGAACAGCACTTTGTCAACAGGCTCCCCTTGGTCAGGTGGCCTCTAATAAAACACCAGAAAGGAGGTTTCCTTTGTTGGCTTGGCCTCTAATTTTTACTCATAAGCTCTCAGCCTGGCTTTCCTGGATCCTGTCAGTTACTTATGTGTCTAGATTTTCCAACCCCAGAGCATTGTGTCAGTTATGTAGGGGCGCTTCAGAGGATGGGGAAAGATTCTCTCTTCTGCCAAAAGCAGGGACAAAGGTCCAGTTTCCTTCATCTTGTAAGTCACTTGAGTCAGTCATCTAGAGTCTGAACTCAGGCTTGCCTTCCTTTGCACAGCCTCAAATTTAGTCAGAGCTGTCACTCTATAAATATATATGTTATCCTGACATTATTAGATTGGTAGTATTTCCCATTGCGCAACAGTGCTGTGCTGCTTTATAATTTCTCTTTCTAGGACACCCAGATACACTTGGACGATGCTCTCAGGTCACAGGAGGACCTGAAGGAGCAAGTGGCCATGGTGGAGCGCAGAGCAAACCTGTTGCAGGCTGAAATTGAGGAGCTACGGGCAGCCCTGGAGCAGACAGAGCGGTCAAGGAAAGTGGCTGAGCAGGAACTGATGGATGCAAGCGAGAGAGTTCAGCCCCTCCACACCCAGGTTAGATTCATGAGATTCAAAATCTCAAGAGATATTTTTATTCCCTATCCATATTTTTCATCTGAGTAAATTCTTGAATCATCTCTTGTAATAAAAAGCTTAACCTGGACCAGAATTATTACCCTTGTATAAAGAACTGAATAGTTAAATGAGAAGGATTGCATTAAGAAGAGGCAGAAGTGCTTCTTAAAATTTTAAGAACTTTCCACTGTCTAGCTGTGTATGACCTGACAGGATGCATCATTTGAAGGAGGATGCTAATATTAGATATATAGAAGATAACGTTAAATTTAAGCAGTAAATTTCTAAAATAGGTGCTCTGTTTTGGAACTAACTAGACAATATTTTTTGTTGTTCAACAGAACACGAGCTTGATCAACACCAAGAAGAAGCTGGAAACAGACATTTCCCAAATTCAGAGTGAAATGGAGGACACAATCCAGGAAGCCCGCAATGCTGAGGAGAAGGCCAAGAAAGCCATCACGGATGTGAGTCGGGGGCTCCTTTCACTGCTTAAGATGAGTGCCTTCTCCCCAGACAGCCTCCAGACCCCAAATGCCTTTGACCCGTTGCTCTCCTCAGGCAGCCATGATGGCAGAAGAGCTGAAGAAGGAGCAGGACACCAGCGCCCACCTGGAGAGGATGAAGAAGAACCTGGACCAGACGGTGAAGGACCTGCAGCACCGTCTGGATGAGGCCGAGCAGTTGGCTCTGAAGGGAGGCAAGAAGCAAATCCAGAAGCTGGAGGCCAGAGTGCGTAGGGCTGGTATTCGTGCACGAGTGAGCACGTCACGTAAGTAACCACCAGGGAAGCTCCAAAGATGGGCCTCTCATTGCAGGTGCGAGAGCTGGAAGGGGAGGTTGATGCTGAGCAGAAGCGCAGCGCTGAAGCCGTGAAGGGTGTGCGCAAGTATGAGAGGAGGGTGAAGGAGCTGACCTACCAGGTAAGGCCGGAGGCCTCCTTGGGCTGACAGAGTTTTCCCACAGCAAGTCAAATCTTGCAGACAGCATCCCCAAGGGGAATTGTTAAGCTCAGCTGGTGGGGAGAAACCAATAATTCACTCTCTTCCCCGCTTACCCACCACTCCAGTCTGAGGAAGACCGGAAGAATATTCTCAGGCTGCAGGATCTGGTGGACAAGCTGCAAATGAAGGTGAAATCCTACAAGAGACAAGCTGAGGAGGCTGTAAGTATGGCTTGGAGCACGGGCAAGAGCAGCCTTCCATCGGGGCAGCACGCTCATTGAGATGAGTATGGATACCAGGAAAGGGGCATGACAGAAACTCCCAAGACACAACGGTCTTGGCCACGCCACTTTGCTATTGTGTCATGAGGCCTCGCTGAGTTGTGGGCACCCTACAGCAGTCGGGGATGAACTCAGGGAAGTTCTGCAGCCTGTTTTATACAGGAGGTCAGACTAAACAAACCTGGGGGCCACACCCACAGGCTGAGAAGTTCAAGCAGCTCTGCTAGTAATCAAGAGCAGGTGGCTTCAGGGTCTCTTCCTTAACCTGGTGAATCACACTGATAGTTGGGCAGCTAGCAGTGGGAGAATAAGTACACAAACGACAAATCCAAGTGACAAAAGAGCTCCTTGAGAGTGGCTCAGTATTGGTGAAGCTTTTCAGAGTGGGGTCCAGAATAAGGGAGGATGAGGAGGTCTGTGTGAGGCCTATGCGTAAGGAGCGGGGTAGTGGTTTGTGCCTTCTCCCAGGGAAGAGCTGCAGCCCCGCAAGGCTGGGGCGCAGGAGGAGTGAAACCCCTGCCCTGAGCTCCTCACTGATGACTCCCTCTCCCCGCACAGGAGGAGCTGTCTAATGTCAACCTCTCCAAGTTCCGCAAGATCCAGCACGAGCTGGAGGAAGCTGAGGAGCGGGCTGACATTGCAGAGTCGCAGGTCAACAAGCTCCGAGTGAAGAGTCGGGAGTTTCACAGCACGAAGATAGGAGAGGAAGAGTGAGGATGTTGTGAGGCAGCAAAGTGACCTGAGGGCTGCACAAAATGTGAACCTCTTGGTCACTTTCTTCTGTAATTAGTCATTGTAACCATGTCAATTTCTAGAGAATAAAGACCATAGATTCCTTTGCTTACACAGCACAGGCAGTGCTTTTGGCTGTTACAGTTCAATTCTGCCATCACGTAATTTTGGGGCATTTTCAAATGAAACATTTTATTTCACCTTAGCCCTTGGATAGCAGTAGCGGTTTAATTATACCATCTGCAGTACTTCTCCACCGTGTCCTATTATGTTACTGGGTAGGGAATGACACTAATTCAATTCTGATACTCGCAAGAGGATCAGGACAAAGGCAGGACGAGTACTTTGTCTGTTCTGACACAATAAAAATGTTTCTGCCTTGGGGAGTCGTCTTTCTACACAGGTGCAGCACATAGAGACTCTCTTTCCTGGTCTCATTCTCACTTTGGCAAGTTGGATTCAGAGGCAAGTTGCCTCACTGAAAAAAGTCTGGAGCCCCAAAAGGCATCTGGGTGCCTCTGAGTCCTCATGGAGGAACTTATGCAAGGAGGTGCTGCCTCCTTTGAACACAGCAAGCAAAGGTCACAAACTCTAGAGAGTGACTTTTTACTGAGCAAAATTAAAGATCAGGCAGAGCATTTTTTATGGGGTAATTTATTAACAATCAGTTCTAAAGCAAAACTAATATGTTTGGATAAGTTTCATTTCAGTTCCTTACATTCTCTGTTAGACGGAATAGCCAATATTAAGACAGAAGGCTCCTGTTGTAAATGAAACAGAGATTGAACAAAGGTGTCAACAAGAGGGCTGACTATGGGATAAACCTCAACCTATGTAACATGTAGAGCCACCAGAACAAGACAGGAACTGCTGCAGTTTTCTGTTACTGAAATATTAATATCAGACTATAATAAGCTTTTGTGCCAAGAAATAGTTTAGACTTAGGTATAAACAGAAAAAAGCTGAAGAAATTACTTTTGTTCATGTAAGATGAGGCTTCAAGTGGGAATAATTCTGAGAACATTACAGCTTTAAAAAAATCACAAAATCTAGCACTTTATAGAGGAAAAAACACATAGATGATAATGCCAAACTGTGTCCTACCTGTATTACTCCTGCAGCAATGGATGAGTTGAAAATAGATACTAACTGCATCGTGGCTGGACAGAGAAGAAACAAATCAACCACACAATGTGTGCTGGTCTGCAGTTTTAAACAAGTGACAGCCTTCACTGCAAGGCAAGAAGCAGTACTCCAAATACAGAATAGCCATTCTGGCAGCGCTGGACCCTGATGCATTGTGTAGCTGCTAAGGGCAGATTCTACAAGCAAATGTCAGGAATGGTGAAGGAGACTTCTCTCTCTCACACTATAGGGACACTTCTGGGTCCCTCAAGGTTCCTGGCTAGCTCTACACCACTGCATTTCCAGGGAGTACTTCAAGAAGCTGTGAGGTTGGTGGGGAAGGGAGCTGGAGTTGTTGGAGGGGAGGTGGGGAAGAGGCAGCACGAAGGAAGCCTTTTGCAGTGACCACAACGGTCAGTGTGTTTGCAGCAACGGCCTTCAGGATTAGGAGGACCTCCTTCTCCCAAGCACCCTGAGGTTTACACCCAAGGAATCCTCCCATGTTATAACTAAATATGGAAGTACTTGCTAGGCAGCAGCTAAATATATTTAACGAAAACATGACACCCTGTTTTGACTCTTGTGTCACTGTAAGTGATGCTCTTGAGAGACAGCATCTTCATGTGTGAAGCTGTGAAATCTGCATCAATGCCAGCGATATCTGGGCACCAGAGAAGAGAAACCACCCCTCTCCACTCTTCCTTCCCACAGTATGCTCCCGTGAAATAGGTGGGATTCTTTCTTTCCAGACAAAACCTTTCTTTCCACACCTTGAAAGGAAGCAAAAGGGGTTTGTTTGTACTAAGCACATATTTTTTCAACTGAGCAAGCAAACAAACTATACCAAAGGCAAAAGCTTAATTACAAAGTCAGTGTATTGCAGCTGTGGCTCAGTAAAAGCGTGGAGAAGTATTTCTAGCTCCGTGGACACTTTTTCAACCTGCTGACTGTCTAGCAAATACCACAACAACTTTGGGGACCGTATTTTGATGTCTAAAACGCCTGTTCCCCTTGGACACTATTACAATGACCACCCAAAACGAGCAACCTGGCCTGACTGTGGAAGAATCATGATGCACTTGAAGCACTTGAAAATGTTGGGGCTCTTCTCTCCCCTGTGAGAAATTATGGCTTGAGAATTTGTTCCTAAATGCTCAACTGATGAAAGGTTCCTTAGATGACAACATCTTGGTCCGATTATCTACTTCAAACTGCATGTGTGGGAAATGGAGAGAAGTGCCACACGTTGCACTGGGCTGACCAGGCTTTGCCACTGGGCATCCTGGAAAGCATGATCGGAGACTTCTTGGAATCAGAGTGGAATATTAATGGGAGGGGTAAGGAAAACTAGTTTCTCCTCACTTTGTGATTTGCTGCCTTAGGTGGAGGACAGGAGTCATTTTGCATTGGCACACTATTTCTGGAGTGAGACTGCTTGTGACCTGATAAGTGCTGATGCAAAGGTAACTGATCTTGGGAAAAACCATGATTACCATCAGATAGTTCTTGTCAATAACTTGTCATAATAATGTTCATTACTGCTCTTCTCCAAGCACTTCCAAGCCATACACTCAGGACCCAGAAACATTGCCTTGACCAAAAAGTGCTTTCCTCCCCAATGACAGAAAAGGAGAGGAACAGAGACTGAAAGAGAGAAAGCAAGATCAAAGTAAAGGAGGGAAAGGGAGAGGGAAAGGGAGGAAGAAGGGAGAGGGAGGTGGAGAGGAGAAGGGAGAGGGAAAGGAAGAGGGAGAAGGAGAGGGAGAGAAGGGAACAAGGCGAGAGAGACAGCAATGGAGAAAGCAAAAGGTGAGAAAGGGAGAGGAAGGAAGGAAGGAAGGAAGGAAGGAAGGAAGGAAGGAAGGAAGGAAGGAAGGAAGGAAGGAAGGAAGGAAGGAAGGAAGGAAGGAAGGAAGGAAGGAAGGAAGGAAGGAAGGAAGGAAGGAAGGAAGGAAGGAAGGAAGGAAGGAAGGAAGGAAGGAAGGAAGGAAGGAAGGAAGGAAGGAAGGAAGGAAGGAAGGAAGGAAGGAAGGAAGGAAGGAAAAAAGAAAAAAGAAAACAGAAAAAAGGAAAGAAAGGAAGACAAAAACCAAATTAACATCATCTATCTTTTGGTGCCTAACCCTGGACTTCAACTCTGCTACTTTTGATCATCTGTGAGAGCATTTGCTAGTTACAACATCATCCCCCTTCAAGCACTTGGGTCACGGTGCAGGTAGCAAGGTGCAGTGGCCAGAGGTGTGATAAGAAGAAGAAAGGGATGCAGGGAATTCATTTGGGAGCGACTGTAACAGCCATACCTACACTCCAGTAGGGAGATCCCCACTGCTCCTGTGAACCCACTCTCCATCCACCCATTTCATGCCCATTGCCTTAGTCCCCTAATGCCCATCTCACTGGGTAAAAGTGCCTTGGGAAACAGACCCATTTTCTGAATCTCTGCTGTGTCCTGGCACAGCAGGAGGGGCGGGCAGGGAGGCTCTGTCTGGTGCCTCCTCACAGCCCAAGTGCTTGTGAGCAATGGTGCCAAAATAAATGGTTGAAAACATTGAAGAGAGGTGCACCTTGGGAAAGCAGAGGTACTGGTGAGGACTGGGAGGGCAGGTAGAGTGTGGGACACTCCTGGGAGAGCTGGGAGAGTAAGAGCACACTGAGCCCTGCATGAGATGCTGTTTTACAAGCAGGTAACTCTTTCAGATACAGTTAATGTGAATGTGACCTTCATGCAAACAACTATGAAGTCTAGAGCAGTGAGGCCCATGGTCCTTCTCCTCACAGCTCCAACTTGCTTACAGCATTGCAGGACGACTACACTGAATCCCAGACAATAGGCTGCAAGCTAAGAAAGAATTGTAATTCACATTTTAATGAAGGAAAATCTGATCCTGGGCTGCATCCATAAAGGCATTACTAGCAGTTAGAGATGTGATCATCCCACTCTACACTTGTCAGGCCGCACATGGAGTACTGTGTCTAGTTCTGATCACCACAATTCAAGAAAGACATGGACAGACTGGAGAGGGTCCAAAGGAGGACCATAAAGATGATCAAAGTTCTGGAGCTCCTGCCCTTTGAGGAAAGAACAAAGGAGTTAGGTCTTTTCTCCCTGGAGAAGAGATGGCTTGGGGGGGGACCTCATCACAATTTTCTAGTACCTCAAGGGTGCCACAAAGAGGACAGAGGCTGTCCTCTCACAAGGAGCCACAAGGAGAGGGCAAAGGGTAATGCGTTCAAGTTGCACTGAGAGAGGTTTCACCTTGATACAAAAAATAAATTCTTGCAGTGAGAACATTCAGCGGAGTGATGTCCCCAGGGAAATGGCTGGAGTCCCCATCACTGGAGGTGTCCATGATGTGACTGGACAGGGCGCTAGATAATCTCATCTAGGCTCCCTTTCCCATGAAAGGCTGGGCCAGATGATCTGTCAAGGTCCTTTCCAACCTGGCTTGTTCTATGATTCTATGATTTTTGAGATTTTTCATAAAGAAGGTTCTGAAGATGAAATGTCTATATAACTTCCATTTATATCCTCAAAAGAGTCAGGTTCGAAAATGAGGCTGATATACTTCCATAGAAAGATCTTCAAGTTTCTACCATAGATGAATAATAACTCTTTTTTTTCTTTCTTTTCTTCTCTCACTACAAGTCGGTTGTTTCCTCTTTCTAATATGGAGCTCTGAACACTGATTTCTGTCATTTTTGCTTCACTCTCCAACACCTCAGACATTTCCAAACATCCTCTTCTTCCCATCAACTTCTCAGTCTTTCCCCCCTACCCATCTTCTGTGTATCAGGAGCTCCAGTGTGTGGTAGAAAAACTCTCCTCTATATTACCCTCACCTTATTTAAAATGCTGCTCAGATGTCATCCTCTCAGGTTTGCTGTGATGGTAGGAGGAGGATAATTAACTAACTTTGATACACTTTCAAGAACTGCTTATCCTAACATCCCAGGTTTTTGCCTTCCTGTCCACTGCTCAATGAAATGATACCTTCCACTTAACTGCAGATTATCTGTCACTGTAGCTTTTCAGGAAGACGCTTGGAATCCACACTGAAAAAGGATGGCATCACCTTTACAAAAATGTGATTTCTGACATTCCATACCAGGAGAAGTAACCACTTTGATTTCCATGAATTGAAGCAAGATCACAAGTATACCGAGCACTAAGAAAAGAGTGACAGAACTTGGAGAGAGAAAAGCCAGCCAAAAAACCCCACCAGCAACTCCCCCCAACCTTCACCAGCAGCACTATCCTGGGGCTTATGCGCTAGAACCATGGATTTTAGCTTGCATCTCTCACAGCCCGTGCAATCAACATTCTGAACCACTTTTCATCCTAGAAGATTCATTCAAGTCCCTCATTAGTTATGATCATTAACAACTTTCTTCCAGAGGTCAGTTCATGTTTCCCACTTCTTTTTTTCTGCACCAGCATGGAATTCTCTATTAAGGATGCCAGAGAAGTTCTCTCAGACACATTTCCTTACCAAGCAACACATCATACCAGCCACAGTATGACACACAAACAGCCTGCAAGAAATAAAAAAGGATTCCCTCTCTTTAATTTAATCTGACCTAATTCTTAATGATTTTTATATGCAAAGTATGTCCTTACCATCGCCACAGTCCAGCACTCAGCTGCATCTTAGCAGAAGGGTAAGGATGAGTTTTGCTCTAGTAGATTAGAGCACTGGCATTTCTTTTCGGCTTGTGCTAACATTCCTGGGAGCTCTCGTTTTACACAGAGGGCAGCAGAAATGCTGTTGCAGCAGAGGCTGGGTTTTCCCTGTCAGACAGTTAATTGGGGTCCATGGGGCGCACCGATGCCTCCAGCATGCCCTGCTCATACTGAGACCATAACTGACAACAGCACTTGCAAGCTGCAAATCCCATGGGGAACACTTTTGAATAAAATAATTTGGTGTATCAGATAATCCAGAGGTATAAAACTCAATTTAACTGGAAATGTTGCTGTATTGTCTGTGTTATCCGTGAGCTTTTAATGTCCCTTATTACATAGCAGACACTCTGCATGTCTGAGTGTTTCAGGGTTTGCTACATTTGTGAATTTCAATATTTAACCTTGAAAGTGACAAAAACTGTCACTGAAGAGTGATCCCATTAACTGTATCACTGGGACTAATCTGTTCCAATGTGAGAAAAGGTTCTAAAAGATGATCCAAATGGTCTCGTCTCGAGCATCAATATATGTCTATATATTTGTATGTCTATTATAAGCACTTCATAAACAGAAGGTCTGCATGAGAGAATGCATAAGAAACAGCAACAACTGAAGTAGAAAAAGAGCACTGAAGGAAAACAAGCAGAAAAGCTAAACAATTTGAGCTGGTTTTGCTTCAGAAGGGAGGAAGTTTTCAGAAAGAACATCTATTAATAGAGTAAAATATGAGGAGCCCTGTTAACTTAAGCTCACTGTTGGATACTTCAGGTTGGAGGGGAAAATAATGTATTGAACAGTAACACATCTGTTGCAGCAAATTTTGTATAGCTGGGAATATTTTAAAAAAATGAAAACAAAAAGATTGAATTGTTGCAGAAGTGACCTGCTGTTTAAATCATTAGTACCAGAGGAATATTAGACTGTGATATGAGACTTTTAAAATTTTCCTGATTGTGAGGAAGTAGATCTGTCAGTGTGACATCTGTGCAAGACACATTGGTAGAAACCACGATTAGAACAGAATTTGAAAGCAAAATCCATGTCTCACAATACATTTGACTTCAAGATGATCAACAGGGTCATGAATAAGAATGATCTAGTCAATACAGTATAATGAGATTTTGAAAAGTATGCACATGCTTCTACAAGACATGGGCAAAAGTTGCTTGGACTGGAAAGAAATATTTACCTTGTGAATTAAAAGACAGGACATGTAATGTGGAAATAAATGCTCAGCTGAGGCAGGAAGCCACCAGCAGATGTACACAGAGATATCAGTTAGGACCTGTGAAGTTCAACATATACACAAATGGCCTGGAAAAAAAGGACTTCAAAAAAATTACAAAATCATGGTAAGATCTGCTTGTGATACTAAAATTGCACAGAATGTCATGACAGAGAGTAATTGGATGAGTGTCTAACAGGTCAGCTGAAATTTAGCTTAGTGGCATTTAACATTTATAAAATAATAATTTCCCTACATCCTGAAAAATTGTTTATTCACGAAAAAGATCTCAGTATGTCCTACATCTTTAAAAATTGTTTATTCACGAAAAAGATCTCAGTATGTTTATGATGGTTCTCTGAATTGTCAGCCCAAAAGCAGATCGACAACATGGATGGAAAAATAGGAGGTTTTATGGAAGAGACTGATTACAGATCAGAATATATTGTTATGTCATGGTATGAATCTTTCATGTGCCCAAAGCTTGAATATTGAATTTACTTTTGGTAACCAAGTCCCAAAAAGGGACAGAGAAGGGTCTCAGGTAGTATCAGAAACAGAGAAGTGCTCCTATACAAGGACATCTTCAGATGGAAGAGATGATTGAGGTAGGATTTGATAGACATCTATAAAATCAACAGTTGTGTGGAGAAGGGGAAGATAAATAGTGTCATGTGTAGACATGAAGCAACCAGCAGCAAGCAAACGTAATGCCTCTCTGCATTTCTTTGTCAGCTGCTAGATGAGGGAACAGCACATAAATTTTCCTCTGCCATCTGGCACACATAAAACAGTACCTCACTTGACAGTTCACTGTGCTGAACTGCAGTGCCTCTGGGAGACACAACAGGATGTATCCTGACAGTCTATGGCCTGGCTATGCACCCAGGAGACCATCCTTCAAGCATACAGCCTCCTTAGGGTAGTTACTCAACAGCAACATCTACATTGTCTTTGTACCCAAGAGAGCACATCTTGGGCACAGGAGGATGTGGTGCAGCTTTGGTAACACCACTACTGTGGCTCTTGAGCAATGGCCTCTGGGCATGGTACACTGTCCTACTTCTGCGCATGGGCTGCAAAACACTGTGGTGTGACAAGTGTTCCACAACTCTCTGGATTTCCAAGGCCTTGATCTTTATTGCACACAGTGTGCACATGACTCTTCTGCCACTTAACTCACGAGCACACCAGCATTCACTGTAAAAGGGGCTATTGCCTAAACAAATCCTAGCTTCTGCTTAACACTTTTTGCATCACCTTTCTGCCTGCTTATCTACTTCTTTCCATAGAGACCCAATGATATTGAGGATTTGATACCCACCTTCATGCAGCGGCCTAAGGCCAGGCCAGCAGTGGCGTTAATGGCCTGGTTGCCAACTCAGACATCTCTTAGTAAGGAAAAGTACCAAGCCATGAGACTACAGATCTGCTATGAGCAACACAAGGTATGGAAATGTGAGTTCTCCTCTGGAGCCTAGGAATGTCTTTCACAACAACCTGTGCTGAACTAACTGGATGGGCAAGTTCACCATAAACCTGCTGGTGGCTGACTTCTTGCGGACCACTCTTTTACCTGTGGTCTGTTTGAGTTTGTCAGGAGTTTCACTTAGAAAGGATTCCCCCACTGTGGGATATACTCCTAGATTTGCAGCACTGTTGCTTTGTTCTTGTAAATAAAGGAAAGAACTTTTGTTATCTTTTTTTTATATGGCCTTTGTTCATTACAGAAAATTCATGGACAACGCAACTAGTTAGAATAGCTAGTTCGTGAGAATGATGCTTTGCATTGTCTGATCAACTTCTTCCAGAAATAGGTCAACATTACCTTCCTCCAAGAATGTCTGCAGCCCCTGTAATTGCTGAGTGCCACAGTGTGTGGTGGTGACAGCACACATACCCTCCTTCCCTGAGTCACATGGAGTTACCAAAACAGGCATTGCCCCTTCAACAAGGCTCTCTGTGAATCATGAGAGGATGCAAGTGCTGCCCATTGAAAACTCCTTTTTCTGGAGTGCTTAAAATGCAGTGCTCCTTCTGGGACCTATTGCGGCCATTACAGTGGCCAGGTTGGAGTTCAACATTCTGTGGGGCCAGATGACAAGGTGGGGAGAAGTTTTGTTCTACTGGAACCATACTTTGAGGTGACATTTGCCCAGTGTGAAAGAACCCTCTTTAGAAAGTTACCTTCATTTACCAGGTATTGCATTTCGCTTCATTTTCAATACTTCATAAAATATCAAGGGGTGAAAAAGCACTTAACCACATTTCCAACCTAATTTTTAAAAAGTCTTCAGGAAGGATTTCCAGAGCTGCTTTCTTACACTATGCACACACCATGCCATGGGCTGGAGGAAGGCCTAGGAATGGCAAGGTCTGGGAAAGGAATGACTGTCCAGAGGGTCAGGGAATGTGCTCTGGCCTTTAGCAAGAGCCAATGCTCTGCAATAAGGTCTGCACTACAAGGAAAAGTGGGTGAAAGGCAGTTTGTCAAAGGCAGTCCAAGACAGACTAACCTGCCATCTTCCTCAGGTAAGTCGCCCAACTGTCCAGGCAAAGGAGCTGTGACATTTCTGATCTAGCTGGACTAGAACAGCTGGGCTGTGGAATAAATCCAGCGGGGAAACTGCTGTTAAGGTGGAAAACAGTCAGGTTTTGAGCATTGTGAGGTGTTCCCCTCCCGGACAGCCAGCCTGCTAGCTGACCCCCTTCATCTGGCAGGGCTGCAGGGGCTTTTGCTGCTCAAAATATTCTGGCAGTCTCTGAGATAACAAGTGAATAATGAGCATATTTGGAAAGTTCCTGTGGCTGATCTGGCTGGGAAGGCACAAACCTCACTATTCCTTTTCTGTATGAGCCACATGTGTTACTTGCTTAACTCTGACAAGGAGAAAGCTTGATGGAAAGCAAATTTATCAAAATAAGAAGGAGGGGAACTGACAAATATGGCATGTTTGTGATCAAAGTGTCCAGCCCAATCTGTCCTCAGAGGACTATTGGTAAAAGCCTTTTGCCATAGGCCAACCAGCCTTGTCCATTTGGGACATTTCCCAGGTCCACATGAAGAGAACAAGCGCTCAAGGGGAAAACACAGTAAAATGTAATTTCCCAAGTGAAACTCAGATCCATTTTCAAACAGAGCTCACCCTCAGATTGCAGTGAAGGTAGCAGGGGAGACGAGAGGGCATTTGTTTAAAGGCAGTAGAAGATGTAGAAGGTATTTGCAAGCACTGTTCTACATTGCCACACAGCCTCAGACACCAGCGAGGCTCTCAGCCAGTGCCAGGGAGACATTGATCTGGGCTGGCCTTTGGGCTGACCCAGAGCTACTGCCATGTCCTGACATGCCTGTCACCACCAGCTGACCTGCAGCAGCAAGGCAGGGAGGTACCCCTCGGGGTCAGCACCTGGCAAAGAGGCCATGCCATGGAGAGCCTGGATCCCGGGTGCTGCTGCTCCAGAGCCAGGGCAGGCTCTGGTCCCTGGGAGGGAGGACGCTGCTCTGTGTGCATGGGCAAGCAGGCTGAGCGCTGGCAGCACCAGACACAGCCACCGCTTGTGGCTCTGGGCACAGCAGAGCATGCTGTGCATTCATGGAGTAGGTGTAAAGCTGCTGGAGCGAGGGCTAGCTGGGGCCCTCTTCTTGTCTGGGCAAGGCAGTTTGTGCCACACCCGGTGGTACTGAGTCCAGGCTGCTGTTGGTTTCAATTTGGGCAAGTCTTTGAAGTGAAGTGCACCAGTCAGCAAGCCTAGAGAGGCAACACCCTATCAGATTGCTTTGTAAGGATCTGTCCCATCTGAAAGCGAAGTGGGTGTCTTGTCAGTGCCTCCTGGTCACCGGCCAAGGCCCAGAAGTGAGGAACAGCTCCAGAGGAGGGATGCTATGCTGACACATCATGGAGAGAGGAGGAGCTGAATGACTGGGACTGCTGGCAGGCCTGAGACATGTTCAGTTGCCTTTGGGAGTGTTGGGGGGCCAGCAAAGTGCCGTATCAGACAGAGGCAGGAGCAAGTATGTTGGCATGAATGTGTGGTTAGATATGGTCACCCTGCAGCACATTGCCCTGGGTCTGGAGCTGAGCAGGAGTTTGGTGAACAGTTCCTGTATGGGGTCAGTTGAAGCTCAGTGATGTTTTGTCCCTCCAGTAGGTTTAGCTGAGATTTTAGAGTATTTCTGAGCAGGTGTCATCAGGTTTTTATGCAGTGCCACTACTGCTACATCAGCAGTTTCCAAAAGTCATCTGATGCACTCAGCATCATCTTTGTGAAGCCTACAGCCCTCCCATGACTTCCACTGGTGCTCTGTCTCTCAGACATTCTTGCTGATGAGCTCTCATCTTACCTCAGAACTGATATAGGAGGGTAGTATTTACCCCAGCATCACACAGCTCATGTGGATCAAATACCTAATTATCATTTCAGCTCATTTAGCCATCAGTACACACACATTCCAGGAAAACCAGAATTTTTATTCTAGGAAGCTGTTTGTGCCTTATTTATACCAGTGTACTCTTCAGACATGGTGACTGTCAAAATCCCAGTGCCTGGGAAACAGGAAAAAATGCCTACTTTCTTATCCCAGAGACTGCAATGAGATTAATACCTTAATAAGAATCACACAATTTTAATGTGTCTTCATTTCAAGCTGGAGGTAATGTGCCCATGTCTGGAATTCTGATTTTCTTGACATTTCTTGAAAATATAATTTCAGTGTTGACTTCTCTGAATCTGTAATGGCTATATTTATGAACAATTCCATGCATTTTTGCCCTAAAATAATTACTATTTTTCATCTCATTATTCTTTAGGTTTTCTTTTCATCATTTAGAGCAGGAAGCTCAGTTATAGCTCTCCAACAGCAATACCTGCTGTCCTTTTTTCTTCTTTCTTTTCTTTTTTATTTAAGGCATGTCTGTATGTCTCAGAGTTGCATAAATAACTGTGAACTGTGTATAAGGCGATGTAGTGAAAATTCCATGATATGATTTCTGGGGCAAGAATTCTGCAAAATTACTTCACCTATGGATCTGATCAGACCTCCGCTTCCAGGGTTGCCTGAAGACATTCCCACGTGCACTGGCCCATCATTGTACCTGTAGTGGCAGAGTCTTTTTTAGTGTCAACAACCACTGGCTCTTCTGGGAGCTTTAAAAAAATAACGCTGCTAGGTACAGCACTACCTCTTCATCTCAGTCAAATCCCCATAGAATCATAGAATCACTTTGGTTGGAAAAGACCTTCTTGATCATCGAGTCCAACCTTTAACCTAACCCTGCCATCCCACCACTAAACCATGTCCCTAAGAACCTCATCTACCCTTCTTTTAAATACTCCAGGGAGGAGGACTTGACCACCTCCCTGGGCAGCCCATTCCAGAGCCTGACAACCCTTTCGGTGAAGAAGTTTTTCCTAATGTCTAGCCTAAACCTGCCCTGGCGCAGCTTCAAACCATTCCCCCTCGTCCTATCATCTGTTACCAGGGAGAAGAGG
>NW_009259452.1:434876-436498 GCF_000687185.1 Egretta garzetta | reverse complement strand
GAGCAGATCAACACTCCCACCCAGTTTGGTGTCGTCTGCAAATTTACTGAGGGCACACTCAATCCCCTCATCCAGGTCATTGATAAAGATATTAAAAAAGACTGGCCCTAGAACTGAGCCCTGGGGGACACCGCTTGTGACCGGCCGCCAACTGGATTTAGCTCCATTCACCATGACTTTCTGGGCTTGGCCATCCAGCCAGTTTTTAACCCAGAGAAGAGTACATCCATCTAGGCCATGAACTGCCAGCTTCTCCAGGAGAATGCTATGGGAGACTGTGTCAAAGGCTTTGCTGAAGTCCAGGTATACAACATCCACAGCCTTTCCCTCATCTACCAGGCAGGTTACCTGGTCGTAGAAGGAAATCAGGTTGGTTAGGCAAGACCTGCCTTTCATGAACCCATGCTGACTGGGCCTGATCCCCTGATTGTCCTCCATGTGCCTGGTGAGCACTCTCAAGATGAACCTCTCCATAATCTTCCCTGGTACTGAGGTCAGGCTGACAGGTCTGTAGTTCCCCGGATCCTCCTTCCGGCCCTTCTTGAAGATAGGCGTCACATATGTTGTTTACCATGCTGAAACTGTGATTTTTGTCTTTTTTTTTTTTTTAACCAGGTCACAAGATAGAGACTTTTTGCTGTGGAACATGGACATGTCCCTCTGGTATACAACCACCCATCTCCAGAAAATGGACACATACATAGAATAAAAATTAGGTTTAGATGTAAAATACAAAGGCACTATCGCTGGCTCAGAAAGTCTCCAAGCAACAAGTCAGAGGGGCTGTGGGAGTATTCTCAGCAAGATCACTACACACTTGCTGTGTTCACATATTCTAACTAGGAATGTCCTCCTGGCAACTGTCCAAGGCAAGATCCTGGACTAGGAAAATCTTTCCCCTCACTACAAGAAAGACATTGCGTTGCTGGAACATGTCCAGAGGAGAGCAACGAAGCTGGTGAGGGGTCTGGAGCACAAATCTTACGAGGAGCTGGGCTTGTTTAGTCTGGAGAAGAGGAGGCTGAGAGGAGACCTTATCGCCCTCTACAACTGGAAGCTATCATGCTGCTAGAAAGCTACAACCTGCTTGCCATTACGGAAATTTGGTGGGATGAATCCCACGACTGGAATGTAGCTTTTGATGGCTACAGGCTGTTCAGAAGGGACAGGCGAGGAAGGAGGGGCGGAGGCATTGCCTTTTACATCAAGAAATCATTACAGTGTGAAGAGCTGACCCTGAAGAACAGCCACGAACAGATCGAAAGCTTATGGGTAAGAATCAGAGAGAGAGGCAACAAAGGGAACCTGGTGGTTGGTGTCTACCACAGGCTGCCAGATCAAGAGGAGCCGACTGACGAAGTGTTCTTCCTCCAACTCAGGGAGGCTTCGTGCTTGCAGGCTCTCATCCTACTGGGGGACTTCAACCACCCCGACATCTCCTGGAAAACCAACACAGCAAGCTGTAGGCAATCCAGCAGGTTTCTCGAATGCATTGAGGACAACTTCTTAAGCCAGGTAATAGACACCCCTACCCAAGAGGATGCAATACTGGACCTGGTGGTCACCAATGCAAGTGAGCTCGCCAGAGACATCAAGATCAGAGGCCGCCCGGGCTGCAGCGC
>NW_009259452.1:426399-433049 GCF_000687185.1 Egretta garzetta | reverse complement strand
AATGAGGGTAGTGAAACACTGGAAGGGGTTGCCCAGAGAGGTAGTGGAGGCCCCATCCCTGGAAACATTCAAGGCCAGGTTGGACGGGGCTCTGAGCAGCCTGATCTAGTTAGCAGTGTCCCTGCTCACTGCAGGGGGGTTGGACTGGGTGACCTCTAGGGGTCACTTCCAACCCAAAACACTCTATGATTCTATGGTAACTATCTGAAAGGAGGCTGTATCAATGGGGGTCAATCTCTTCTCCCTGATAATGGGCGACAGGACGAGGGGAAATGGTCTGAAGTTGTGCCAGGGCAGGTTTAGGTTGGACATTAGGAACATTTTTTTCAATGAAAGGGTTGTCAAACACTGGAATGGGCTGCCCAGGGAAGGGGTTGAGTCCCCATCCCTGGGGGTATTTAAAAGATGGGTAGACAAGGTGCTTAGGGACATGGTTTAGTGGTGGGTTGGCAGTGTTAGGTTAATGTTTGGACTTGATGATCTTAAAGGTCTTTTCCAACCTAAACAATTCTATGATGCAGGTATTCTGATGTTCATTCCCAGAACATGAATAACTACTAGGACTCAAATGTGACGGAAGGCATTTCCCGGGGTCAGAGACAGGCGTTCTTGAGACATTTCTACTTACTTCCACAATTCAAACTGCACTAGAATGGGGCCTCTCACTCCCAGACTCTTTTCAATAATCACAGAACATGTGGGAGAAGCAGTTGTATCATGAAGCGTGGCAGAAAGTGAGGCAGCTGCCTGACCTGGCTCTGGGTGGGAACTAGCTTTAAGTGGCCCTGCTTGAGCGGTGGGGTTGGACCAGATGACATCCAGAGGTCCCTTCTAACCTCAGCCACTCTGTCATTCTGTAATTTTGTGATCTTCTCAAGAAGGATCTATTTTCAGCATGCCTGAATCCCCTCTCCTCCATGGAAAATATCAGCATTCCAGTGCTTTGCCCAAGCCACATTGTGGTGCAGGATGGTCTGTATCCAGAGATGATTTACAGGCTGCCTCTTCTCTTTCAGCTGTGCTGTGTTTTGCTTCCAGCATTGGTGGCATCGAGCCATGCAGAGGTGGATAGAAAGGAGAATGGCAGAAAAATAATGGTTGGCAGGAACCACTTCATTTTTCTTTTTGCTTCAAAGTTTGTTTCATTCATTAGATATTTCCCATAACAGAGGGCTGATATACTCTTTGGCCGCCCTTTACTTAAGTGCATTTTATAAACATGGTAAGTCAGTGCTTTCCCAGTACTATCCCACTGTACTCAATCAAATTGTACAAGTGTGGAAACAGGAACAAGCAGTGGTAGTTTCATTTTTCATTTCAGCATAGTAAGAGTGCAAACTCCTCTCAAACATCTAACAGAATTTACCTCCTCCAATTTAACAGAACTGAAAGATGAAAGGAAACATTGCTCAAATGAATGCATCAGTTTTAAGTGATAAATGTTTGCCTTTTTTTTCTTTTTCAGTTGATTTAGAAAAAAACCTAAATGCTTCCTGTTTCAGTGGGAGCCCTCATAAATTAACCTGACTTGGCCTTTCAACCTCACTTAGTTGCTTAAAGCTGACAATGTCAAAGATTTGTAAACACTGAAACTTTAGCTGAACATAAAGAAGCAGCTTCCTGAGATGAGGTGAGTTGAAATGACAAATTGGGTCTCTATATGGTGGGGGATCCCACCTCTCTCCAATTCCTCCTCTTCCAGGATTGAATAAAAATTAAGAGAAGGGCAAAAAACAGGGACAACAAAATGTCCTTTTTTCATCAGAATTAAGCTGTTCCAGTGGCTCGGTAGACTGTCACAATTATCTTAGCAATACCTAAGTTTATGCAATGGGGAGGTAAATAGATAGTGTCAGACAGTGACAGTGGCTATAGAAGCTCTATGCTGAACAATCTGACTGAATCTTCCCAGGAAGAGAAGAGAAAGCCAAAATCACTTTTTCAAGCATAAATAACCGAAAGCTGTAGTCCTTCATGTGAGAGGCCTTAGGGATTCCTGGACTTTTGCAAAAGACAGGAAAAAGAAAGGATCCTGCACTGGCATAACACATATTGTCAGGGAAGCAGGAAACAAAAGACTTGAGTCACACCCTGTGAAGAAAAGACACATGTTAACAAGTAGCAGAGAATTCCTTGGGATTGAAATTGCAAGCCAAGCAGAAAAATGTGGTTTAGGGTTCATCTAACCAAAATGGTGGTAACTATAACATCCTAAGCAGGAACAAGAGGTTTCAAGGCAGGAAACACTGTCATGTAGATTGGATATATGATATATCAGAGTGTGATACAAGGAGTGAATGTTGATAGCAGCATATAGCTTTGATAGCTGAAAGGGTGCATTGGCCATGCAGCAGGAGACTCATAGTGAGGTGTATCACTCTGCTGGAAGTGTTTGTACTTCTTCTATGGTTTTCAAGGGCACATCTGAGGGATTTCCCTTTGCTTGGGAAGAAGCAGTTCCAGGTAACTTAAACCTCAGAACACCAGTAATGGTAACCCATCTTATCCATATTGTTTCTTTCAGTTTGCATGACACCATCTGCCAGAACTGTTCAAGCACCAGTTGTCTTTGTCTCTCGGCCTTTCCCAACCCTCCAGGCCTTCCTTGTAAAACATGAGGAGAATGAAGCTATTGCTCCCTACATCCCTTACTAACAGCAGCTAGCCTCTTCCATATTTTCTGGCTCTGAAATGATGGCTGGATGCAGTGCCTAGATGCTAGGAGAGACATATTTATGTTACTTTTGAACCTTGTAGTTCATGCTGAGGAACAGAAACAACATTGACTCCCTTAGGTTATGCAAGATGGTCATGGGCAACAAAGCCAGGCTGCTGCAAGAAATGACAACCATGGAAATACCGGTGCATTTAGATCAAATTGTGGGCTAAAGGATCTGAAAAACTGCACTTATTCCTTGTAATTGATAGTTGAGTGATGTCTGGACCAATGTGAACACCCCACAGAGAATGTCCAAGTATAGAAAATGAGAAAAAGCTCCAACTGGTTCTTGCCACCTCTGGTGGACTGGACAAGCACCATTCAAATGTCAGTAAGCCCAGTCATGACTGGATGAACTGCTCAGCAGTCAACATCACCACCACCAATTATTGTTCCATGGAGAGGGGCACTATCTAATGTCAGAGGAATGAAAAAATGAAACCAGCTGCAGTGGTATGGCCACTTTTCCTCCATCGGGACACAGCTGAGGACAACAGTACTGGATGCACTGGAAAATGTATCAGATACTCATGAGTACATCGGGATCCACAGTCTCCTTGAGGACACTTATGTCTGACACCTCCTGTTCTTGGCCTGGCACCTTTTTTCCCCAAACTGGGCAGTCGTGGAAGGCCACTGAAGGTCACTACATTCAGCTATATGTCAAGCAAATCAACCAGAATTTTTATTTATGGGTATCTTGAATGCTTCTGTCATGAGCAAAATTTGTTGTTTCACTATTTAGCTGCCTATCACTTATAAAGAAGTACATAAAAAGAGCTCACTATGGGATTCTACTGAAAATGTTTCTCCACAGTGAAAACCAGCTCTATTCGATTTTATAATTTGATCTATATCCATTGTTTCCTACATCTTACGTGTCATCAAACATGAAAATAACCTTTCCTCTTTTCCCTTGATGTCTTCGTTCTTTAACTGATTATGATGAGGGACTTAATTGAAAATGTTTTGATTATCCAGCCTCACAATTTCAAATAGATTTTCTTCTCTATGTGCTTGTGTATTGCTTAAAAATATCCTCTTTTATGAGGCATAGCTTTCCTCTGTAAGGAAAATGTCTTCTTTTATATCTGTCCTTATTTCCATAAAGTGAGCTTTTACAGGTTTAACCAGCTTCTCAGGTGTTAACTCACTTTCACAGAATCACAGGATTACAGAATAGCTGAAGTTAGAAGGGACCTCTGGAGGTCATCTGGTCCAAACCCTCTGCTCAAGCAGGGACACCTAGAAGCTGTCCAGGACCACATCCAGATGGCTTTTAAATATCTCTAAGGACGGAAATCCACAACCTCCCTGGGCAACCTATTCCAGTGCTTGATCACCCTCACAGTGGAAAAGTTTCAGCTTGTACACATTGCCTCTTGTGCCTGTCACTAGGCACCACTAAAAAAAGCCTGGCTCCGTCTTCGTTACACCCTGCCTCCAGGTACTTGTATACTTTGATGAGAGCCTTCTCTTCTCCAGGCTCTCTCAGTTCCAGCTCTCTCAGCCTTTCCTCATTAGAGAGATGCGCCAGTCCCTTAATCATCTTCACAGTCCTTTGTTGGACTCTCTCCATTATATCCATGTCTCTCTTGTACTGTGGAGCACAGAACTGAACAAGTACTCCAGGTGTGGCCTCACCAGTGCTGAGCAGAGGGGAAGGATCACCTCCCTTGACATGCTGGCAACATTCCTCTTAATGCAGCCCAGGACACTGTTAACCTTCTTTGCAGCAAGGGCGCATTGCTGGCTCATATTCAGCCTGGTATTCAGCTGGGTCACTCCTGGGGTTGTTCTTCCTCCCCAGGAACAGGGTCCTTGATGAGTTGCATGAGATTACTGTCAGCCTATTTCTCCAGCCTCTCAAGGTCCCTCTGGATGGCGGGCTGACCTTCTGGCATATCAGCCATTCCTCACAAGTTTTGTGTCATCAGTAAAATTGATGAGGGTGCACTCTGCCACATCATCTTGATCATTAATGAGGATGTTAAATAGGACTGGACCTAGTATTGACCTCTAGGGTACACTGCTAGTTATTGGTCTCTAACTAGACTTTGTGCCACTCATCACCACACTCTGAGCCTCTGTTCATCCAACCAACACTTCAACAGCTTCTCTACAAGGATCTTATGGGAGATGGTGCCAAAGGGCTTCTGGAAGTCAAGGTCAACAATATCCACTGCTCTGCTCTCATCTACCAGGCCAGTCATCATAGAAGGTGATAAGGTTAAACAAGCATGACTGCATCTTGGTGAAGACATGATGACTACTCCTGATGATTTTGTTGTCCTTCAGGTGCCTGGCAATGATTTCCAGGATTAATTGACCACTGAGGTGAATCGTGTGAGGTTCAACAAAGCCGAGGGCTGGGTCCTGCACTGGGGTCACAACAACCCCACGCAATGCTACAGGCATGGGGCAGAGTGGCTGGAGAGCTGGCCGTCAAAAAAGGACCTGTGAGTGCTGGTTGACAGCTGGCTGAATATGAGCCAGCAGTGTGCCCAGGTGGCCAAGAGGGCCAACGGCATCCTGGCTTGTCTTAGGACTGGTGTGGCCAGCAGGAGCAGGCACTGATGAGGCCACCCCTTGAATGCTGGGTTCAGTGTTGGGCCCTTCACTCCCACAAGGACATGGAGGGGCTGGAGCATGTCCAGAGAAGGGCAACAGAGCTGGTGAGGGGTCTGGAGCACAAGTCTTATGAGGAATGGCTGAGGGAGCTGGGGGTGTTCAGCCTGGAGAAGAGGAGGCTGAGGGGAGACATTATCGCCCTCATCGCCCTCTACAACTGCCTGAAAGAAGGTTGTAGTGAGGTGGGTAGTAGTCTCTTCTCCCAGGTGACAGGTGATAGGATGCGAGGGAATGGCCTCAAGTTGTGCCAGGGGAGGCTTAGCTTGGACATTAGAAAAATGTCTTCACCAAAATTGTTGTCAGGCACTGGAAGGGGCTGCCCAGGGAAGTGGTTGGGTCCCCATCCCTGGAGATATTTAAAAGCTGGGCGGACGAGATGCTTAGGGACAGGGTTTAGTGGTGGATAGGCAGTGTTAGGTTAACGTTTGGACTTGATGATCTTAAAGGTCTTTTTCAACTTAAACAATTCTGTGATTCTATGATTCTATAATTAGTTGCTCCAACACCTTCCCAAGGATTGAAGTGAGGCTGACTGGTCTATAGTTCCCTGGGCCCTCCTTCTTCACAGAATCACAGAATGGCAAGTGTTGGAAGGGATCTCGGGAGAGTCCAACCTTCCTGCTAAAGCAGGTTCACCTAGATCATGTTGCACAGGACATCGTCCAGGCAGGCTTTGAATATCTCCAGAGAAGGAGACTCCACAACCCCCCTCGGCAGCCTGTTCCAGGGCTCTGTCACCCTCAAAGTGAAGAAGTTCTTCCTCACATTCAACTGAAACCTCTTATGTTTTGGTTTGTGCCCATTGCCCCTTGTCCTGTTACTGGGCACCACTGCAAAGAGTCTGGCTCTGTCCTCATGTCATCCACCCTTGAGATATTTGTATGTGTTGATGAGGTCCCCTCTCAGTCTTCTCTTCTTCAGGCTAAGCAAGCCCAACTCTCTCAGCCTTTCCTCATAGGAGAGATGCTCCAGTCCCCTCATTATCTTTGTTGCCCTCCTCTGGACTCTCTCCAGTAGCTCCTCATCCTTCTTGAATTGGGAAGCCCAGAACTGGACACAGTACTCCAGGTGGGGTCTCACCAGGGCAGAGTAGAGGGGGAGGATAACCTCGCTCAACCTGCTGGCCACACTCCTCTTAATGCACCCCAGGATACCATTGGCCTTCTTGGCAACAAGGGCACCCTGCTGGCTCATGGTCAGCCTGTCATCCACCAGGACTCCCAGGTCCCTCTTGGCAGAGCTGCTTTCCAGCAGGTCAGCCCCCAACCTGTACTGGTGCCTGGGGTTCAACCTCCCCAGG
>NW_009259452.1:415702-425150 GCF_000687185.1 Egretta garzetta | reverse complement strand
CCCTTCTTGTTATCCTTGATATCCTTTGCCAGACTTAGTTCCAGGTGAACCTTGGCCTTTCTAGTTGCTTCCCTGCATACTCTGGCAGCATTCCTGTGTGCCTCCCAAGTGGCCTGACCCTCTTTCCACATTCCATAGAGCTTCCTCTTTTCTTTGAGTTTTACTAGAAGCTCCTTGTTCATCCATGAAGGCCTCCTGCCTCATTTACTTGATTTCCTACTCATGGGGATGCACTGATGCTGAGCATGGAGGAAGTGCTGCTTAAATAGCAGCCAGCTCTCTTGGACTCCCCTACCTTCAAGAGCCTTAGCCCATAGAATTTTTCCAAGTAGGTCCCTGAAGAGGCCAAAGTTAGCTCTCCTGAAGTCCAATGTGGCAGTCCTACTTGTTGTTCTGCTTCCACCACGCAGAATCTGGAACTCCACCATCTCATGGTCACTGCAGCCAAGACTGCCCCCTACCTTCACATCCTCAACCAGTTCTTCTTTATTTGTTAGCACAAGGTCCAGTAGCACAGCTCTTCTTGTTGGGTCCTCCACCACCTGAGTCAAAAAGCTATCATTGATGTTCTGCAGGAACCTCCTGGACTGTGCACACCTTGCTGTGTGGTCCTTCCAGCTGATATCAGGATAGTTGAAGTCACCCATGAGAACCAGGGCCTGTGATTGCGAGGCTACTTTTAGCTGTCTGTAGAAGGCCTCGTCTATTTCCTTATCCTGGTTGGGTGGTCCATAGTAAACATCCACCACAGTGTCACCCATGCTGGCCTGTCCCTTAATTTTTACCCACAAGCTTTCAAGTTGTTCTTCATCTGCTCCCGGGTAGAGCTCTATACATTCCAGTTGCTCCTTCACATAAAGAGAAACTCTGCCACCTCGCCTCGTAGGCCTGTCTTTCTTGAAAAGTACATAGCCATCGATTGCAGCGTTCCAGTCATGTGTGTTATCCCACCACGTCTCTGTAATTGCAATGAGATCATGGCCCAGCGACCACATCCAGAAGTTTAGCTCTTCCTGCTTATTCCCCATGCTGCGTGCATTGGTATAGAGGCATTTCAGTGAGGCAACTGAGCACATGGGTTTCCCTGGAGGGATGAAAGAGGATCTGCCACTGCCAAGCCTACCTTTAAGGCAGTTGGTCTTCTGGTTCTTAAATTGGGAGGCAGCTATGGCACATTTACTGCTGCTCTGAACAGACACACTTGTTCCCTCACTGGATGTGACTGCCTGAGTGTATCCCTCGAACTGGTAAGATAGAAGAAAAGATAACCTGGGCCCCAATGTTTTTCACTTGTACCCCCAGGGCTCAAAAGTCTTCCTTGATTTTACCCAGGTTTCTGCTTTCTGTATTGTTTGTGCCTACATGAAATAGTAGTAGTGGATAGTAGTCCATTCTCCTGACGAGTTATGGCATCCTCTTGGCCACGTCTCGAACCTTAGCTCCCAGAAGGCAGCATACCTCTTGTGAATCCTTGTCAGGTCAGCAGATGGGTGCCTCAGTACCCTTCAACAGTCACCCACTATGAGCACTCGTCGCTTCTTTTTACAGTGTCCGCTATGTGTTGCTGGTACAGTTTCCCCCTGCAGGGAACTTTGCAGACCTTGCTCACGTGTGTCCTCAGCTGTTAAGACTTCATATCTGTTTCTGGTTGAGATGGTAGAGGGTACAGGCTGATGTGGAGTCCTGTTTTTGTGAGTCACCAGGGTCCAAGGTGCCTCCTTCTCGGTGGAGTCTGCCATAGGAGCATGGTTCTGAAACCACCTGTCTGTCTCTGCCTCAGCTCCTCTAATACTGTGCAGTCTTTCAACCGGTTCCTGCAGTTTGGCCACCTGGCGTAACAGGTCATCAATCTCTATGCACCTTGTACAGGTACTTACCTTTTCATTGGAAGAAGGGTTTGGGCACTTGCTACAACCCACCGCCTGTTCTGATGTTTCCTGTCTTGCCAGATCTGTCTGGGTGGATGCATCAGCTGTCTCAGGGGTTTTATCTGTAGGAACAGTGGTTTTAGCTCTGAGGCGAGTGCCCACCACATTTCCAGAGGCCAAAGCACTTCCCTGGGCTGAAGACCTAGATGTCCTAGAAGCGGGCTTCAGAGCCCCTCCCGCTTGCCCTGCCCACGCGAACTGCTGTGTGAACTGCTGTGCCATGCCCTTCTGCCATGCCACACCCTGTTTGCCCATCCTGTTGGCCACGCTCCAGGTCACTCGCTGTTTAAATCTCCCACCATTGCTTCTGGCGACGCCCACACTGCGTCAGTTGCACATCACCCCCCACTCACAAGAGCTGCCGGCTCCTGATGGGTCCCTCTGCTCACCCTCAGGCCTCCCGGGCTCAAGGAACCACCTTGCCTGCCCCAAACTAGAGCAGAGCCACAGGACTTGCCACGGCTCCTCACTTCTTGCCCTTCTTGAAGATAGGAGTGACATTTGCTTTCCTCCAGCCTTCAGGCACTTCTAATAATCACCATGACTGATCAAAGATTACCAAGAGTGACCTCACAATGACACCAGACATCTCCCTCAGAACTTGTGGGTGTATCTCTTCAGGGCCCATGGACTTTTGTACGTCCAGTTTGCTTAAGTATTCCCTCACCCAATCCTCTTCCACCAAGGGTATGTCTGCCTTGCTCCAGAATTTCTCCCTGCTCTTTGAGACCTAGGATTCCTGAAGGTCTTGCTAGCAACATTCAGTACATCAGCCTTTTCCATGTCCTGTGTCACCAGGGCTCCCAACCCCTTCAGCAATGGGACCACATTTTCCCTAGTCTTTCTTTTGTCACCTATGTACCTACAGAAGTCCTTTGTGCTCTCTTGGATATCTTTGGCCAGATTCAATCCCTTTTGGGCTTTGACTTTCCTAGCCTCATCCCTGAATGCTCAGCCAGTGTTTCTGTGTTCCTCCCAGGTTTACCTGTCCCTGCTTCCACCCTCTGTTTGCTGCCTTTTTGTGTCTTGAGTTTTGCCATGAGCTCCTTATTCATCCATACATTCCTCCTGGCATTTTCTTTACCTGAATTACTACTCTATCCTGACCACTTTCCTCACTAAAGATGAACAGTAAAATTACCTGTCCTTATGTATGGAGTTTCACATATTTGAGTTTTACATGTTAGAGCTCTGTCAGCTAAGAATGAAATACTTCTGGCCTTGAAAAAGCATGGCTAGGTATCTCAAGAATGTCCATGATGACACAAAATTCAGTGGGAAAAAGTAAACTAAGAAGACCTGTGGAAGAATTTTGTGATACTTACACTGGGCAAAAAACCATTAATCACAAAGTAATGTACATAGGAAAAACAACCCTAACAAATATAATGATGGACGATGTTCAGATCTATGGAGGTGCAGTATTAACACTGCATGTCATCAGATCTTGAGAGAGAGAAGGTAGAACTGGAAAATTATAGGGGAGAATGTCAAAGTTAATGAGACATAAATAATTATTTCCATACAAGGAGAGATAAAATAGATTAGTGTTGTTTGCCTTGTTATGTGGAGAGGGATTATTGGTTTATTTCCTGTTACTGGAAGAACTAGATGTTGACAGGGAAATAAGCATACCTAAAGTAAAGATTTTTTCAATAAATTAAACTATGAATCTCATTGCTCTTTGGATGACAAAAAGTTAAATTGGTCCTAAAGTGATTAAATCAAAGGAACAAAAATGTAGCAAAGGCTCTTGAACACAGTCATGTGTCCTTTTGTGAGTCTCTGATCTCAAGATTTCCGGAATGTTGGAAGATACACAAATGAATTGTATTTTATATATATATCCAGAGATGAATACAACTGAATGAACACTTAGTTTGGTTCAATGTGGCTATTCACCCTGATATATTGCACTATATTATGCTACAACTGAAAGAAGTGAAGCAGAGTAATATTTAATAATTTGATTAAGATAAGCAGTGCAGACAACAGCAAAATCCACATCTCGTATCCAAGGCCTGTAAGTAGAGAGCTCTGTAATAGGACAGCTGTCATCAGAGTTATGGTGGCCTCAGAAAAAGTTAAGGTATGTATCCAAATGTCACCATGCTTGCCCAGTGAATGATTGTCCCCGCTCTCTTAGCTCAGATTCATGGAGCATCTATGGCCTACAGTTATTAGTAGTTACCCTCATCCCTCTAGTCAGCATTAGTTGAAATTCCCTCCTTAGGAGTCTTCTCATATTATTTATAGGAGATTTAATCACATAGCTAGTGAGAGACCAAAAATTTCTAATTATATCTAGTAACATCACTTTCCAGTTTTCAGTTCGTTCGGTTTGCCAGACAATGCTTTGCCAAAAACAAGGTTTGCCAAAAATGCTTTGCCCAAAGACAGAGCAGGCATTTGCAGCATGTGCTGACCAGACTCTATAAAAGAGTCCTTGAATCTGGGCTGTCCTGTCTCCACACAAAGCTTCATGGTAAGTGCATGTCTGTGGCAGGCAGAAAGGGACAGCGTCCCTGCAGTCCACATGTCCCACTTCAGCCCTGCTTTCCTGGTGTACGTATCTGTGTCTGCAAGGATTTAAAAACTGTAAGATAAAGCATTTTGGTATTTTCACTTTGTGACCTGCCTGTGGAATTCTGTGCAGCAGTAATGAAGGATCTGCCATTTCTGCTTTACAGCACTGATCGCCTTCCAGCCTGCAAGGCATCTTCTCATATCGTAAGAGGTAAGAGCCTAATTTACTTACACTTAAGGGACATACAAAAAGGTGGCAGATTTCTGTAGAACAGATTTCTTTGTGGAGACAAACTTCTGTAAAATTTTGTGGGCAATTGCTGTATGCCCATATATTCCTAACCACTGCTTGGCTATGGTAAATACAGCATGCTGATGGTTGGGTAGGCTGCTCATGGCAAGCAAGCTTTCCAATGTGGCTGTGCTTGAAGCCACTAGCCACTGATGTCGTGTCAGGAAATGCTTCTTGGGGATTCCTCATGTTTAATTATGGATCAGTGAAGTAAATGATCTGTTCTGGCATGAAGTCTAGATAGACAGAGCCAGCAAACAGAACAGACTGTTGCAAAATCTTAAAGGTTTGTAACAAATTATATGCATTACAGTATATGATACTGGCCAAAAAATTACATTAAAATACTTTTCAGATGATACTGCCAAGGTTATAGTCTTCATGTGGGCCTTGTTCTAGGAAACCTGGTAAAAATGCAAAAATCAACTATCCAACTACACAAAGAAACAAAAAAATGAGATGTACTGCTCCTATTCCTCTGAAACAAAACAGAGTTAAGTGGAGGATCTGCATGTTACTAGGAGTTGTTGCAAATGTTAACATTTGGTTGGCTTATTTAGGTAACTAAAAGTCATGACATGACAGCTAAATAAGTTGTCTGCTTGTCTAACTTCCTAGGAACTCAGGTGCTTTCTATTACTGGACATGTGGTATTTCCTGGGAAATCCTCCATTTAGATATCCAGCTTTGATTTATAAATTCCTGAACTAAGGTTTACATAGGAACTTTAAATTCCTTTACAAAAGGAACTTTGTATATAATTATTTTCATAATAATTAGCATACAAAGAAATAATTAATGATGCAGTATTTCAACTTACTGTATTATCTGTCTTTGTATACCATTTGCTCACATACTACTTCCCAGAGTTAAGTCACTTGCAACAGATTTCTGCCATTGTTAAGGAAATATGAGTGCAGTTGATTTAAGGTGACAGCCATGCTAAAACTTAAGCATGAGATCAAATAGGAAGTTAACTATAGCTTATAAACTGAAGTTCTTGGACAAAGGAACATGAGAGAAAAAAAAAAAAAAAGTCTTGTTTCATGCAGACAGAACAGATCTCCAAGATTTCCAGTATGACTTTCTTAGATCATTGAAATTGTTCTATTGTCCACACACAGGATTATTTCTAATTTAGACCTGGGTATATCTTTCAGTCGTAAACCAGAAACAAATTTGTTTGTATCTCTAAGATTCCTGAAGGGCACAATTTGATAAGCAAAGGGGGCCCAGATAGTACTGGCTAATACAGCTGATTCACAGGTCATTTCAACAATATGCAAGTGGTTCTACACACCTTATCCCTACTTTATAATCAGAATCCATGCTAAAAAAAAGGAGGCTGGAATCCAAGCTTCCTTTAGCCTGAGGGGGTTTGATTTGCCCCACTCATGCTTTAGATGATTGCCCTTGGCTGGAAGACGTTCTTCATCACAGGACCCTTCTTTCTGTTGGAGGAACTGTGTTGTTGTGCAACCAAGAAGGCAACATTCATCAGTATGGCAGAAAGACGAGCAAGATGCAAATTGCTGGAAGGGCGTAGTTGTTCAGAATCTGCACTTGGTGTTTCTGGCCCTAAAACAGACATGACACAGAGTGAGAAGGTGCATTCCGTATTTCAAAGACTGATGTTACAATGCTGGGCTGCTTAACAGATTCTGATGAGAAGCAAACGACTCTAGTGAATGATTCAGAGTACCAGAAAAGACATCATTAATTAATTAGTCCTCAAAACACCTTCTGGACTCCCCTACCTCTATTTTGTGTATGAGCAAGCAAGGCTTTTAATGTGGGCTTTTTACTTTGGTAACTCCAGGTAAGTGGTGTGAATATTCTCTTCCTCTGGCATGGTTTCTTACTGCAATGGTTCAGTTCTGCTTTCAACTCATTCCTTTCCTTTTAAAGCTTTGAGCTTACAAAATTGCAAGTGCTTTACTGGTGTCACATTCAGTCACAGTAGCTTTGTAACATTACTCCACAAATACTTTCATTTAGAATTTTCCTGGTGAAATGCCCAATCTCCTGGGGCCCATCAATCTAACTGGAAAGAGCAAGTTTTTGAGGAAGGGTTGGGGACCCTAGAAAGAGAACATGAAAAGAATGTATACATTGCCCTACTCAGGCATATGTGACTTAGCCATTACCCAAAGTAATGTAGACGTCTAGAAATGTAAAAAGAAACACAAATCTTTCAATTGTCACTTTTCAAAATTTGAATCAGATTATAGAAGCCATCAGTGCTAGAAATATGTCAGTGCTAGGAACTTCATATTTATCTTCACCATTAAGCAACACAAATGATGGATGTAATGCATCCTCAGGAGTTGGGCAGATGAGGTCAAACAAAGGGATTCATGAACATGCTACAGAGCGATGTTACCCTTAAAAAGGCTCCAAAAGGTCTTCAGCCTGAAGCTCACAAGAACCTCATGTATTTTAGCAAAGGCAGTGTGAAGTGCTGCATGTAGGAAGGCCCATACCAAGGATAGGTTGGCTGTTATTTGGCTACAAAGCACCTTTGCAGAAAAGGGTCATGTGTTCTGGTGCACATGTGTCAGCAGGGTGCCTTTGGGGGAATCAAGGTCAACAGCACATTGTCAAGCACTCGTAATGATTGTAGCCAGCAGGTAAAGGGAAGTGATTGTTCCGCTGCATTCAGCTCCCACATCTGGACCACTCTGTCCATTTTGGTGCTTCCTGGTGACAAGAAAAATATTGACATTCTGGAGTGAGTCCAGTAGAGAGCTTCCAACATAGGTAGGAGAAAATGATGTATGAGGAGAGGCTGAAAGGGTGGGATCTGTACACTGTGGAGACAAAATAAAAATGTGGTTGTCTTATTAGTATCTTCTACAAAATGTGGACTCTTCTCAGATGTGCAGAGTGACAACAATGAGGGACAACAGACAGGAGTTGCAGCAATAGAAATTTTGATCAAGTATTAGGAAGAAACAAATTTACCAGGAGGGTGGTCGGACATTAAACAGGGATGAAGAGGGACTGAGGAATCCTCATTCTTGCAGATAATAAAAACTTCACTGGAAAAGGCTCTGGGAAACTTGATCCAAATTTTGCCCTGCTTTGCACAGGAAGGTGGAATAAAGAACTGCCTGAGATTCTTCCCAAGAAACACATTCTATGATGCTCTTTAAGTTTTTTAATAAACTGCACGGTAACAAAAAATGCTGATTCATTTGGACAACGTATCTGCTATTCCACAGTATTCTCTACTGACAAGGCCCCCCATAAAGTGCAGCCATGTCATCAGATGCTGAGATGGCCATCTTTGGGCAGGCAGCCCCTTACCTCCGAAAGTCAGAAAAGGAGAGAATTGAGGCCCAGAACAAGCCTTTCGATGCCAAGACATCCGTCTTTGTGGTGCATCCTAAGGAATCCTTTGTGAAAGGAACAATCCAGAGCAAAGAATCAGGGAAGGTCACCGTCAAGACTGAAGGTGGAGAGGTGGGTAAAATAAAAGACTTACTTACAAACAGCATTAAATTCCCACTCTGGGCTCTTAGCTGACGTGCATGTACCTTTCATTCTTCTGACAGACTCTGACCGTGAAGGATGATCAGATCTTCTCCATGAACCCTCCCAAGTACGATAAAATCGAGGACATGGCCATGATGACCCACCTCCACGAACCCGCTGTGCTGTACAACCTCAAAGAGCGTTACGCAGCCTGGATGATCTATGTAAGTACCAGCAGCAGTCTTCCTTTGGGTAGCTGGAGGAACTGCTCTGCCAGGCTACGTGGAAGCCAACGTGCTGCCTCCCTTCCTCGCAGACCTACTCGGGTCTCTTCTGCGTCACTGGGGCCTGTCTGCGTCTCCTGTCAACCCCTCCAAGTGGCTGCCGGTGTACAACCCGGAGGTGGTGTTGGCCTACCGAGGCAAGAAGCGCCAGGAGGCCCCTCCACACATCTTCTCCATCTCTGACAACGCCTATCAGTTCATGTTAAATGGTGAGTAGCTTGATATCCCTTCAAATGATATTGTGTGCACTTCAGGAAAAAAATCTTCCTTTTCTCTGCAGATAATCTTTGAACATATGGAGTCATGTTTACATCATCTATGACAGCTGAGTAACCTAGAATGGCCATCTTTAAATGGCACATAAGGCACACTGGGAATGTTGTAGAAGGAAGACTGGAAATTAAGTTTTGTAATTGCAGAGTACAAAGTCTGATGGAAAGCAAATTAGCAATGTTACAGAAGTGCTGGTGCTCTTATCTTAACCAAAAGCATGGAATGAAACATAACTAATACGATATCCATGCCAGAAAGTAAGAAAGAATTGCTATAAATTGAAATTCCAAATCCAAATAAGTGCATTATCAGAGCTTTCTTACTGCCTTTGAACCCCAAATGATCAGGGATTGTCAGATGAAGGAGACAGAGCCTAAAAGGCAGGAGATACAAAGGAAAATGGAAGACTGGCAGAATGGTTAGCTAAAAAACGGCTATTACCTCTGAAGAACAAGATCTCAGACTTACAATGAATAAGGCTAGAGAAATTTTGGCTCAGTGCTTATTAGGGCAGAAGAAAACAAAATGAACTTTAGGAATTATTTGTGGGAAAAAAAGAAAACAAATAGAGCAATAGTTCCATGACACAATATTCCATTAAAAAGTGGAACTTTTACATCTGGAAAAATGCAGTCAGTTCCAGTTTTCTCCTGGTAAAAAAGGAAAGA
>NW_009259452.1:412433-415665 GCF_000687185.1 Egretta garzetta | reverse complement strand
GGTGCCAGGGGACCTCCTGCCTGACCATGCGCTCTCTGTTTCTCTCTTTGATTTGGCAGCGGAGAATCCGGTGCAGGGAAGACTGTGAACACAAAGCGTGTCATCCAGTACTTTGCAACAATTGCAGCCAGCGGGGACAAGAAGAAGGAAGAGCAGCAGCCGTCTGGCAAAATGCAGGTAAATTAAGAGATGCTGGCTTGAATCAATGCTTTTCTCTGTTCTTGACATGATTATTGGAAAGGAAAACCAGCAATAATTATCATCCTGCAGGGAACGCTTGAGGATCAAATCATCAGCGCCAACCCACTGCTGGAGGCCTTTGGAAATGCCAAGACCGTGAGGAATGACAACTCCTCACGCTTTGTAAGTTTTGATCAGAGAAGTTGACATTCATGGGCGAATAAGGATGTCAGAACAGAAACTGTCACTTTGGAAGTGTCATGGTCGGGTGATTGTATTAATTGAATTAATATTTTCCTCATATTTCTGTCAACTAAAACCTATCTAACTAGACTATCTAATAACAATGCAACTTTAAAAGTGTAGTACAGCACACAAGTATTTACAAAGGGGGGCATTCAAATATTTATAAATATCTATGTTATTTAATATTCATGAATATATATACACACACAGACTCCTGGTATACGTCATACAGACGGTAGATGCAATTTTTTGTAAACTGATACAACACAGAAGGAAGGGACGTAGGGAGAGAGGGAGGAAAACAGACAGACAGGATGTAAATTGCCTCATCAGATCAACAAAAAAATGAATCTCTTGCTTTTTAGACACAGAACTGGGCAGGTCTATTAATCTGACTTCAGACCTTGACACAAGATGTCTGGGAAGGGATAGGGACAAAGTTGTCTTCAGGACTTCCTATCAGAAACCAAACTATGACATGTCCTTTTGATAATTTTAATGCAAAAAACCAATTTGTAACTTTTATTAGATAAGCTGTGAATGTCCTTGAGAAATCAGAATATCAATCCACAGTCTCATCCTGAAGTTCTGTGTTCTGGGTGCATTGCTCTTATCCCCACAACTCAGAAAATAACAGCTGCCTTCTGTTTTTCCTCAAAATCAAACAAACTCATGTAACATTTACACCGCCAAAATCCACCTCCACAACACCCTATCTGATTACAAAAAGAAGCAGCTGCATCTTGGCATTCTCTATATCCATCATTTTGAACTGAGGCATAAATGACCTAATAAAAGGCTTACTTAGTGATTTCTTGTTCCTGTACATTCAGGGTTATCCGCAAAATAATAATAACATGGTTCAGATCTTTACCTTAGTATTGCCAGTACAGAGAGTTTCCCGACTTTTCTTTTTTGTTCTGTTTTGCTTTTCTTAAGAAAAATAAGGAAAGAAAAATCAAAACAACTTCTAAGTTTAAATCCTGTCCTCTACGGAGAATGTAAGGTTCCGTGCTTACAGTCTTAATTAAATATCAAAATGCATTTTTTCTTTGCCTTCTAAAGGGCAAATTCATTCGAATCCACTTTGGGGCCACAGGCAAACTGGCTTCTGCTGACATTGAAACTTGTAAGCAACCTCCTGACCTGATCACACTCCTTCCTCTCTTTCCACTTCAGTGTACTTGCTCAGGCCTAACTCTGTCCTACTGTCCTTGCCAGATCTGCTGGAGAAGTCCAGGGTCACTTTCCAGCTCAAGGCAGAAAGAAGCTACCACATATTCTATCAGATCATGTCCAACAAGAAGCCAGAGCTAATCGGTAGGAAGTATTATCAATTGTTTGATGGAATCTGAACACGTTTAACATTTATGTTCATTCTTATGCCCAGATACATCCTATTCCTCTTTACAGACATGCTCCTCATTACCACCAACCCATACGACTACCAATTTGTCAGTCAAGGTGAGATCACGGTTCCCAGCATTAACGACCAGGAAGAGCTGATGGCCACGGACGTAAGTAACACACAGAAGTTTTCTTAGGCGGACTCTGACCTTTACCAGGCATGGTCCTTACTCTAATGATCCTTTTGTTAGAGTGCCATTGACATCCTGGGCTTCACTGCTGATGAGAAGACAGCCATCTACAAGCTGACGGGGGCTGTCATGCACTACGGCAACCTGAAGTTCAAGCAGAAGCAGCGTGAGGAGCAGGCAGAGCCAGACGGCACAGAAGGTATTAACAAAATCCAAAACTCCAAGTAACAGAAACGGTTACGTAGCTGGCAGTTGGCAATCAGGTACCTTGCTCCAATTTACTTTCATATAGACATACATCTCAGCTTCCATGGTATTCATGCTCCTAAATTTCCCTTCAAGCTATCACAAGATTGCAGTGCTGAAACTTACAGCTACATCTTAGAGGACATCCACTTTCAATGATGACTTCTGCTCTGTCACTGTCTCTCTCTTGCTTTGTGTCTAGTGGCTGACAAGGCTGCCTACCTGATGGGTCTGAACTCAGCTGACCTGCTCAAGGCCCTCTGCTACCCCCGAGTCAAAGTTGGGAATGAATATGTGACCAAGGGTCAAACCGTGCAGCAGGTAACAACCAGGCAGTGACTGGGAACCTCTGTCTTGATCTAGTCTCTTGCTCTAGGTACTATTTTCCTTCTGCTGCATTCGTCTTTATTTTAGGTGAACAATTCAGTGGGTGCCCTGGCAAAGGCTGTCTATGAGAAGATGTTCTTGTGGATGGTTGTTCGCATCAACCAACAGCTGGATACCAAGCAGCCCAGACAGTACTTCATTGGTGTCCTGGACATTGCTGGCTTTGAGATCTTTGATGTAAGGGTTCCAGGTTTGAGGACTGGTCTTGCAGGGTGAGATTGGTATATCAGAAGACTTCCAAGTAGGTTTAAGGTTTAGGATGCTAGTCAATTGCAATTTTCTTGAAAAAAAAAATCCTTCATTTAATCTTGAAGCACAGAGAAAAATCTCCAGAAGCTTATCAGTACATGTTGCTTTTGTAGAAGTAGCAAACATAATTTTGATGTTTTAATAATTTAACAGTTTAAGTTTAGTATCATTTATTAAAAACACCCAACATAATTACAATTATTTTATATAAGAACTTCTAGAGCAGAACTAGGATTTGGAGCTCCATTGATAAGCATATAACAGGATAAAGATGTATAAATTGTTTAAAGGACAAAAGAATGAACACATGAGTGTTTAATAGGAGATATCAAGTGTTTAAAAATTGGAGGCCAGGGCACACATTCATCTTTTTGGCTGAAGAAAAA
>NW_009259452.1:406845-412390 GCF_000687185.1 Egretta garzetta | reverse complement strand
TGCTCTGGAAAAAAATTGCATTGTCATTGTGTAGATATTTCTTTGGGGAGCTGTATATAGGTCCTGCTATGGTGTGGTCCTGCTAATACAGTTGTCTTTTAACTGGGGAGATTTATAAAGGGTTGAGAATGATCAAGAACTGTGCATGTTGACCATGGGTGGTTGTTGTTTTTTTTAACACCGGCAAGTTCAACAGCCTGGAGCAGCTGTGCATCAACTTCACCAATGAGAAACTGCAACAGTTCTTCAACCACCACATGTTCGTGCTGGAGCAGGAGGAGTACAAGAAGGAAGGAATCGAATGGACATTCATTGACTTTGGGATGGACCTGGCTGCCTGCATTGAGCTCATTGAGAAGGTACCTTTTTAATTCAAAATATCTTGGTTTTTTTCAGGACCTCATTGTTTTAGATTGCAAAGGGTTAAATGCTGTTCAAAAAAAAAAAAAAAGGTCTCTTCCATGGTTAGTTTCATGCATTCAGTTTTAGTTGTTGAAAAATCTCTCCCTCTGTACTATTGCTCATTATGCACTAGAGATATTACAAAGTCCACAGATAACTATGGAAGTAATTCCTCACACACCTTCTGTGTGTGAAAGGTACCTCCACTTGCTCCATTAGAGGATTTAAACAAAAACCAAAAAACCACAGAGCAGCTCCTGAAGTAAAATCAAAATATTTTCTTTAGGTTCTGGAATAAAATTATCTGGACAATACATTTTTTTCTAGATGGTTCATAGTAAACCTAAGCACAGGCCAATACAGTCAGTGGCTGACCTCTGCGTGCAAGGAACTGAAAGAGAATTCTTGTAGTTCCGTGTAATTTAGGGAGTTGATTAAGAGTACAGACACTGAAGTAAATAAACAATGGACACATTTGGGAAAGACATTCTTAAATATAATCTTTCTCCTCCTGATTTTTTTAACATGAGTTTTGGCATCAAAATAAATCCTGAATCACCATGCAAAGTGTGAGTCAAGCAGGTGAATCTTTTAAAATGACTATTTAGAAAGAAACTTGCTTCATGGCAAGGGTAGGGGTTTGTTTCTCAGCCTCCTGTCTTTTACTACATTCCTTTTAAGACCAAGTTGTGATCATATTATTCTACAGGCATTCACTCTTTTTTTGTTGTACTGTCTTTCAGCCCATGGGCATCTTCTCCATCCTGGAAGAGGAGTGCATGTTCCCCAAGGCAACTGACACCTCTTTCAAGAACAAGCTCTATGACCAGCATCTGGGCAAGTCCAACAACTTCCAGAAGCCTAAACCTGGCAAAGGCAAGGCTGAGGCCCACTTCTCCCTGGTGCACTATGCTGGCACGGTGGACTACAACATCTCTGGCTGGCTTGAGAAGAACAAGGACCCCCTGAACGAAACTGTCATTGGCTTATACCAAAAATCATCTGTCAAGACATTGGCATTACTTTTTGCCTCTGCTGGTGGAGAAGCAGGTCAGTTCTCTGAAATGTCATTTCTCTGGTGCACAGTGGTTCTGCAAAATTGTGGAATGTGCCCCAAAGCCATAAATGTTTCACTATTTTCACTTTATCAGAGGCTAGTGGTGGTGGTGGCAAGAAGGGTGGCAAGAAGAAGGGTTCTTCTTTCCAGACTGTCTCAGCTCTTTTCCGGGTAAGTAAACACTTTACATTTTCATCTGTGTAAATTAGAATTAAACTGCACTTTCACTGGCTCAACCACAGTAAAAAAGCAAACAAACAACTTCCGTTCAGATCCTCATTAAAAAACCTATATCTTATGGAATGAAAATTGACACTGTGAATTCCTAAAGTTACACTTAAAATAAACATGACTTTTGTCATAAAACTGTGAAGTCCTCCCGCCCTTTCTCTCATTGGGTTGATGGGATTTTTTTTCTTATCCTAAAAGGTGATGTTCTATGTTCTGAATCAGAGGGGACTGAGATATTGTTTGAGGTATTATCAGTTCGTAATTTTCAGCCCATCTCCATTGACAGGCCTAAGTTCAAAGAACCTGAGAGTTAGTTTCCCCAAATTTCATATAAACACATACTAAATCATGGTCCCACAGGAGAACCTAAACAAGCTGATGACCAATCTACGGAGCACCCACCCCCATTTTGTCCGTTGCATCATCCCAAATGAAACAAAAACACCTGGTAAGATGCTTAAGCAGAAAGAGAACTTCCTCCAATAAATCTCTGCCCCTCCACACTGGGAACTGTGGTATTCATTTATGCTCTGAATTGCTAGGCGCCATGGAGCATGAACTGGTGCTGCACCAGCTGCGGTGCAACGGTGTGCTGGAAGGCATCAGAATTTGCAGGAAAGGTTTTCCCAGCAGAGTCCTCTATGCTGACTTCAAACAGAGGTAAGAGCACTGCACCTCTCGGCATCCTTAAAAGCAATGTTGGTGAATTCATAGAGGTTCATTCAGGCTGGGCTCTGTTGTCAAAAATAGCTACATATGAGCTGGTGGGGTTCAGTAGCTAGTGTGCATTGGCTGGGGTAAAACAGCCTTAACATCTTCTTTCTCTTTTCACAGATACAAGGTGCTTAATGCCAGTGCTATCCCAGAGGGACAGTTCATCGATAGCAAGAAGGCTTCCGAGAAGCTTCTTGGGTCAATCGATGTGGACCACACCCAGTACAAATTTGGGCACACCAAGGTACAAACCCTCCTTGACTCACTCTCTGTATGCTTGTGCTTTGCTGTACCTGCCAGTGATGTGCTGCAATGTTCCCTTTCTCAAGGTGTTCTTCAAAGCTGGGCTGTTAGGACTCCTGGAGGAGATGAGGGATGAGAAGCTGGCACAGCTCATCACCCGCACACAGGCCAGGTGCAGGGGCTTCCTGATGAGAGTGGAGTACCAGAGAATGGTGGAGAGGAGGTAGATATTTCTCGTATTTATTTTGTTCTCATGGTACTTGGCTAACGAAGTTCAAATTTATCACAGCAAAGCCATGTCAATTTCATTTCAGAGAATCCATCTTCTGTATCCAGTACAACATTCGTGCATTCATGAATGTGAAGCACTGGCCCTGGATGAAGCTGTTCTTCAAGATCAAGCCCTTGCTGAAGAGTGCAGAATCTGAGAAGGAGATGGCCAACATGAAGGAAGAGTTTGAGAAAACCAAGGAAGAGCTTGCAAAGTCTGAGGCAAAGAGGAAGGAGTTGGAGGAGAAAATGGTTTCCTTGCTGCAGGAAAAAAATGATCTGCAACTGCAAGTGCAGGCTGTGAGTACTGCCATTTATTTCCCACTCAGGAAATAGTCTTTCACACTGTTCTTTTGCAAGCAGAGGGCCAGACTATAGATGGCCAGATGTCAGATACTTGTTGAATTATGCATCATATTGACTGTGAATCTGAAGAAACTAGTGTCTCACAGTAGCATAGCGAGCACTCCGATAGCTAGTACAAAGAGGCAGGGAGCTCCAAGTGGGAGTCAGTGCTCTTGCTTTCTGAGGAAGAAGCTGTCTGTAGCTAGCCAAGATTAAATACTCAGGACGGCATTGTACCTGAACCCGCAACTCCCTTTGAACAGGTGAGTCCTGCAGGATGACCTGGATTAATTAATTTTGGACAGTAAATGCAACTAGAATTCAAACTTATGCTTGTAAATTCAGCCACTTAATAAATAATAGATTATTGTTTATTCAGGAAGTGGGAAATAGGGCTTGAAATCAATCTGGAGCTTCAGCTTCTGAACAAAAGTTTCATCTCCCAGGGTTGTTCTATGGTGTTTTATTGTGCTCAAGGGTGCTCAGTGTTCCCTGGGAATAGGAAAAGGAAAAGGTAGATACACCCTGATACAGGTGGATTTTGAACCTCCCTAGTTAAACGGCTGGCTGAGTCCTGCCCATCCTGCTTTAATCCATAACCCTTAAATGCAAAATATATATACCAAATTTGGAGAACATCTGTATGTATAATAATATTAAACCACCTCTGGGTGGTGACTCTGGGTAGGCACTTCATAGATCTCTATTATTTAGTCATAATTTAGTACAAAACAGAATAACAAAGGACATGAGCAATCAAGCAAAACATTTCCTTTCTGAGTACTGTAGTGGTTTGCACCTGCAACATGGATTTTCATATGTCATGTGGTAGATTTTGTATTAACATTATCCCAAGAAGCTTGTAGACACATCAAATTTAGAAAGAGAAATTATTAAAAAATACATTCCAACAGTATTTGATATTCAAAGCCCATCTTACAAAGCAATTCGTATTACTCATTAAATTATTGAAAGCACTGAAATTGCCAAATACATTATTCAGGTTTCCCCTAGTTACATAGTGATTTAAGTCTTCAGTTAGAAAATGGGACACCTAGAAGTTTCTCAGTCTAAAAGAGAAAAGTAGACACAGATTTTAATCTTCTTACTTACAAAGGTATCTGTCAGTTAAACTCATTTAGGACAAATCTATTAGAATAAAACACCAAAGACCAAAGGAATAGAACACCAGCAGAAATCAGCATTGAAAACCCAGAAAGACAGCCTGGAAATTTGTCAAGAACGCATGCTTTTAAAAAGGCAATTCCTCTATAGTGTGTGCAGTAATTATAATGAATATTTAAGAGCGATATTATTTCTTATCTAACAATTTTTCTCTTGAGAATAATAAATTTTTTAGATCCCAACATAACACTGGTTTACCAGCAATTACAAAAGGGAAGCCACTGATTATTGTGTAGGAAGCAAAAATTCTGCAAGCCCATTCCTTTGAAAAATTAGTTAGAGAGATGGTCATTTTTTATGATGCCTATAACTGCAGGAGGTATGTTCACAAGTACAAATTTGGACAGATATTTTTAAAAGAGCCAAAACAAGAGTGAAGCTCTTCCAAACTGAGAATGTGCGTAATTATTTCCCCCACAGAAAAAATGACAGTGTTGTTCAGCTGTTTGTGTGGAAGGGCTCTTTCAGACATAGCTGTTACATAGGTCAAATTAGTAAGATAAAAGATAAAGCAGAGAAACTTCCAAATATTATAACCAAAGAGAATCTGTGTCTCCCCACCAGGAAGCAGATAGCTTGGCTGATGCTGAGGAAAGGTGTGACCAGCTCATCAAAACCAAAATCCAACTGGAAGCCAAAATTAAGGAGGTGACTGAAAGGGCTGAGGATGAGGAGGAAATTAATGCTGAGCTGACAGCCAAGAAGAGGAAACTGGAGGATGAATGTTCAGAGCTGAAGAAAGATATCGATGACCTTGAGTTAACATTGGCCAAAGTGGAGAAGGAAAAGCATGCCACGGAAAACAAGGTACAAGGCGGAACCTGTCACTCACACTCTGGAACAGAGTGCTGTGCTGTTACAGGATTGCTGTATCTATGTCTTTTATTTACACTTGCTCCCTTCTTCTCAAAGGTGAAAAACCTCACAGAGGAGATGGCAGGACTGGACGAGACCATTGCCAAGTTGACAAAAGAGAAGAAAGCCCTCCAAGAGGCCCATCAGCAGACACTGGATGACCTGCAGGCAGAAGAGGACAAAGTCAATACTCTGACCAAAGCTAAGACCAAGCTGGAGCAGCAAGTGGACGATGTAAGCCCC
>NW_009259452.1:403884-406283 GCF_000687185.1 Egretta garzetta | reverse complement strand
CTGCGGAAGAAGCATGCGGACAGCACAGCTGAGCTTGGGGAGCAGATCGACAACCTGCAACGAGTGAAGCAGAAGCTGGAGAAGGAGAAGAGCGAGCTGAAGATGGAGATTGACGACTTGGCCAGTAACATGGAGTCTGTCTCCAAAGCCAAGGTACACAAATACCTTACAGGTATTTCTGCCCCAGTGGAAGTCTATACGGTGCAACTTTGTGCACCTCTTGTTATTGAGAGTGTTGATGGTTAACCATTGCCCTTCTGTATGTTGACACACAGGCAAGTCTGGAGAAAATGTGTCGCGCACTGGAAGATCAACTAAGTGAGATTAAGACAAAAGAAGAAGAGCATCAGCGCATGATCAATGACCTCAATGCTCAAAGAGCTCGTCTGCAGACAGAATCGGGTAAGACATACCCAACTCTGATGTGAAAATGTGTAGTGCCAGTGAGTTAATGCAGAAATGACCCTTCTGGGCACATCGTCTGTCCAACATGCGATGTCTCCTCTCTAATGACAAAGGCATGAAATGGGATCATAAGCTTCTACATAGTCTGCTAACTATCCAGTTTTGCATCCCAAAATGTCCACAGTCCTGTCATCAATGGCAATAAAAGCCTTGTGTATCTGTAAACTTTTCCAGGTGAATATTCTCGCCAGGTGGAGGAGAAGGATGCTCTGGTATCTCAGCTGTCAAGAGGCAAGCAGGCATTCACCCAACAGATTGAGGAACTCAAGAGGCACCTAGAGGAAGAGATAAAGGTGAGAAGGCTTTCCAAATTCTGTCTTATACATTGGATTCCTCCTTTCTAAGAAGTGCTTCAGAAAGTTATGCAACTACAGAATTATCATGATGAGGCAGGACAAAAAAACCACATATGTAATTCATTGCAAATTTCTCATGTTAGATATTTCCCAGAGTTTATGCACTATTCCTTTTGTCAATGCAAACTTCTTTCCCATTCGAAGTATTGTTGTCATTTTGCATAGAAGACTAATCCAGTGTCGAATTAAAATTTTTGTCAGGAGATTTCCCAGGATATTTACATCCATTGTCCCAATACACTTGTTGCTGCAGGCCAAGAGTGCCCTGGCCCATGCCCTGCAGTCTGCTCGCCACGACTGTGACTTGCTGCGGGAACAGTATGAGGAGGGGCAGGAAGCCAAGGGGGAGCTGCAGCGTGCCCTATCCAAGGCCAACAGTGAAGTGGCCCAGTGGAGAACCAAATACGAGACGGACGCTATCCAGCGCACGGAGGAGCTGGAGGAGGCCAAGTATGTGGGGAAGGCTGGCAGAGACTGAGAATGGAGATTGGATGAGATGACTGTGATATTGTCAGGAAGAAGTTAATATTCTGCTTTGGGATGGGGTGCCAGGAAGAGACAGCATAACTGAGAGCAGGTAGGCACTGGGGAAAAGCAGAAGCAGCAAAGCTCTTCAGAAACAGAAGAGCAGAGAGATGCTAGTGTGAATAGCAGAGTGAATATCAGAGGGTGAACTGCAGAAATTTCAGTAGACCACTGTGATATTGTCAGGAGGAAGCCAATGTTCTGGATTACAGTGGGGTGCAGGAGGATAGCAAAAATATTCTGTAATGCACAACTGGAAAAAAAAACCTCCAACAGGCAGAGAATGGCAGACAGAAACCATGTAGTATGTAGACAAATAGAAGGGGAATGTGGACCACACACTGTAAAATGGCTAAGCACGCTGTTGAGAAAAGCATCATGGTACAAATTTCCCTTTCATTGCTAACTGTGAGCTGTGCTTATGCCCTCCCAGGAAGAAGCTGGCACAGCGCCTGCAGGATGCAGAGGAACACGTTGAAGCTGTCAATGCCAAATGTGCCTCCCTGGAAAAGACAAAGCAGAGGCTGCAGAATGAAGTGGAGGACCTGATGATTGACGTGGAGAGATCGAATGCTGCCTGCGCAGCTCTGGATAAGAAGCAGAAGAACTTTGACAAGGTCTTCTGGGCTCCAGACCTGGGGCTCATGGGCAGAGCTTCCCCTCCTGGTTGCCACATCCATACTCACGCCCCGTTTCTCTTCAGATCCTGGCAGAGTGGAAGCAGAAGTATGAGGAAACACAGACTGAGCTGGAAGCCTCCCAGAAGGAGTCTCGTTCTCTCAGCACGGAGCTGTTTAAGATGAAGAATGCCTATGAGGAGTCCTTGGATCACCTGGAAACGCTGAAGCGTGAGAACAAGAACTTGCAGCGTAAGTCCCTGGCCCTCTGCTCCTGGCAGGGCCTTCTCACTCCCCACCGCTCACCACCACTCCACATGGGTCTGTGCCTGAAGGTCTGCAAAGACGCCTGGCACCCTGCTGTGGCAGGGCCCTTCCCATTTGGCTGTGCGCCTGACCATGCCGCTGTTCTTTGTTCCCACAGAGGAGATTGCTG
>NW_009259452.1:376205-400471 GCF_000687185.1 Egretta garzetta | reverse complement strand
GAGCTGGAAGGGGAGGTTGATGCTGAGCAGAAGCGCAGCGCTGAAGCCGTGAAGGGTGTGCGCAAGTATGAGAGGAGGGTGAAGGAGCTGACCTACCAGGTAAGGCCGGAGGCCTCCTTGGGCTGACAGAGTTTTCCCACAGCAAGTCAAATCTTGCAGACAGCATCCCCAAGGGGAATTGTTAAGCTCAGCTGGTGGGGAGAAACCAATAATTCACTCTCTTCCCCGCTTACCCACCACTCCAGTCTGAGGAAGACCGGAAGAATATTCTCAGGCTGCAGGATCTGGTGGACAAGCTGCAAATGAAGGTGAAATCCTACAAGAGACAAGCTGAGGAGGCTGTAAGTATGGCTTGGGGCACGGGCAAGAGCAGCCTTCCATCGGGGCAGCACGCTCATTGAGATGAGTATGGATACCAGGAAAGGGGCATGACAGAAACTCCCAAGACACAACGGTCTTGGCCACGCCACTTTGCTATTGTGTCATGAAGCCTCGCTGAGTTGTGGGCACCCTACAGCAGTCGGGGATGAACTCAGGGAAGTTCTGCAGCCTGTTTTATACAGGAGGTCAGACTAAACAAACCTGGGGGCCACACCCACAGGCTGAGAAGTTCAAGAAGCTCTGCTAGTAATCAAGAGCAGGTGGCTTCAGGGTCTCTTCCTTAACCTGGTGAACCACACTGATAGTTGGGCAGCAAGCAGTGGGAGAATAAGTACACAAATGACAAATCCAAGTGACAAAAGAGCTCTTCGAGAGTGGCTCAGTATTGGTGAAGCTTTTCAGAGTGGGGTCCAGAATAAGGGAGGATGAGGAGGTCTGTGTGAGGCCTATGCGTAAGCAGTGGTGGGTGGGGGGTAGTGGTTTGTTCCTTCCTGTGGGGAAGAGCCGTAGCCCCGCAAGGCTGGGGCACAGGAGGAGTGAAACCCCTGCCCTGAGCTCCTCACTGATGACTCCCTCTCCCCGCACAGGAGGAGCTGTCCAATGTCAACCTCTCCAAGTTCCGCAAGATCCAGCACGAGCTGGAGGAAGCTGAGGAGCGGGCTGACATTGCAGAGTCGCAGGTCAACAAGCTCCGAGTGAAGAGCCGGGAGTTTCACAGCAAGAAGATAGGAGAGGAAGAGTGAGGATGTTGTGAGGCAGCAAAGTGACCTGAGGGCTGCACAAAATGTGAACCTCTTGGTCACTTTCTTCTGTAATTAGTCTTAGTAACCATGTCAATGTCTAGAGAATAAAGACTGTAGATTCCTTTGCATACACAGCAGAAGCAGTGCTTTTGGGTTTTAAAATACAGTTCTGCGGTTACTTAAATTTTGGTTGTTTTCAAACAATTAATTTGTAAGCTCCAGAAATCATTTCATTTTCTGGAGTAAGATCCAGAAAATCTGTGTCCAGACGCTACCATCCCAGCTACTCTTACAGTTACAGCCATCAGAGGAAACAAAATTTTTTGCACTCCACTACAGTGTTTTCCAGCAATGGAATTGTAATTTTATTTAAGAATTTTTTTCTGTAAGAAGAGAAATTGTAAACGATTTTTTTACATGTTTTACCATGATACATGCTGACCATGAGCCAGCAATGTGCCCTTGTTGCCAAGAAGGCCAATGGTATCCTGGGTGTATTAAGAGGAGTGTGGCCAGCAGGGCGAGGGAGGTTATCCTCCCCCTCTACTCTGCCCTGGTGAGACCCCACCTGGAGTACTGTGTCCAGTTCTGGGCTCCCCAGTTCAAGAAAGATGAGGAACTCCTAGAAAGAGTCCAGAGGAGGGCAACTAGGATGATAAAGGGACTGGAGCACCTCCCCTACGAGGAAAGGCTGAGAGAGTTGGGCTTGTTCAGCCTGAAGAAGAGAAGACTGAGAGGGGACCTTATCAACACATACAAATATCTTAAGGGCGGAAGTCAAGAGGACGGAAGCAGTCTGTTTGCAGTGGTGTCCAGCGACAGGACTAGGGGCAACGGGTGCAAACTGAGACATAAGAGGTTTCAGTTGAATATGAGGAAAAACTTCTTTACTTTGAGGGTGACAGAGCACTGGAACAGGCTGCCCAGGGAGGTTGTGGAGTCTCCTTCTCTGGAGATATTCAAGGCCCGCCTGGATGAAGTCCTGTGTAGAATGCTCTAGGAGAGCCTGCTTTAGCAGGGGGGTTGGACTAGATGATCTCCCGAGGTCCCTTCCAACCCTTGTGATTCTGTGATTCTGTGATTCTGTGATATCAAGAGGAATGGGTTTTCATTATCTAAAACCAGAATTGAGAACAACTCTGGGAACATAACAACCTGATGAAAGAAATCTCCGTGTCTGACACTCTCAGAATAGAGGGAAACACTAAACATGGTAGCTCCATGGTTCCAACCACTGCTTCCTGTCTGCCTTTTGCAGCAATGAATGAGTTATATTGTATAAGTGAACTGAATGCTGGGTGGAAAGAAGTAGCCAACAGTCACTGACTTTCAATTCCTCCCATATGGGGTAACAATGCAAACAGTTAAAATGAGGACAGAATATGTAGGCAGGACAAAAATTAGGAAAAACTGACCATGAGGAAGACCTTCAAGGTGGACCCCGACACCAGCCATTCTTGCCAGTGCCACAAGGGCCGTGTGTCTGAGTAGATTGCATGTCTGGGTAACACCGGTTCCTTCACCCTGAAGCAAAGAGCACTGTACCCACTGGGAGATCACAGGGACAGCCATGGTAGTGCCTCATGTATCTGGAATAGGTGGCTAATTACCTGCACAAGAAGCAGCATTGCAGCTCAAAATATGGAACAGCCATTCTGGCAGCGCTGGACCCTGATGCATTGTGTAGCTGCTAAGGGCAGATTCTACAAGCAAATGTCAGGAATGGTGAAGGAGACTTCTCTCTCTCACACTATAGGGACACTTCTGGGTCCCTCAAGGTTCCTGGCTAGCTCTACACCACTGCATTTCCAGGGAGTACTTCAAGAAGCTGTGAGGTTGGTGGGGAAGGGAGCTGGAGTTGTTGGAGGGGAGGTGGGGAAGAGGCAGCACGAAGGAAGCCTTTTGCAGTGACCACAACGGTCAGTGTGTTTGCAGCAACGGCCTTCAGGATTAGGAGGACCTCCTTCTCCCAAGCACCCTGAGGTTTACACCCAAGGAATCCTCCCATGTTATAACTAAATATGGAAGTACTTGCTAGGCAGCAGCTAAATATATTTAACGAAAACATGACACCCTGTTTTGACTCTTGTGTCACTGTAAGTGATGCTCTTGAGAGACAGCATCTTCATGTGTGAAGCTGTGAAATCTGCATCAATGCCAGCGATATCTGGGCACCAGAGAAGAGAAACCACCCCTCTCCACTCTTCCTTCCCACAGTATGCTCCCGTGAAATAGGTGGGATTCTTTCTTTCCAGACAAAACCTTTCTTTCCACACCTTGAAAGGAAGCAAAAGGGGTTTGTTTGTACTAAGCACATATTTTTTCAACTGAGCAAGCAAACAAACTATACCAAAGGCAAAAGCTTAATTACAAAGTCAGTGTATTGCAGCTGTGGCTCAGTAAAAGCGTGGAGAAGTATTTCTAGCTCCGTGGACACTTTTTCAACCTGCTGACTGTCTAGCAAATACCACAACAACTTTGGGGACCGTATTTTGATGTCTAAAACGCCTGTTCCCCTTGGACACTATTACAATGACCACCCAAAACGAGCAACCTGGCCTGACTGTGGAAGAATCATGATGCACTTGAAGCACTTGAAAATGTTGGGGCTCTTCTCTCCCCTGTGAGAAATTATGGCTTGAGAATTTGTTCCTAAATGCTCAACTGATGAAAGGTTCCTTAGATGACAACATCTTGGTCCGATTATCTACTTCAAACTGCATGTGTGGGAAATGGAGAGAAGTGCCACACGTTGCACTGGGCTGACCAGGCTTTGCCACTGGGCAGCCTGGAAAGCATGATCAGAGACTTCTTGGAATCAGAGTGGAATATTAATGGGAGGGGTAAGGAAAACTAGTTTCTCCTCACTTTGTGATTTGCTGCCTTAGGTGGAGGACAGGAGTCATTTTGCATTGGCACACTATTTCTGGAGTGAGACTGCTTGTGACCTGATAAGTGCTGATGCAAAGGTAACTGATCTTGGGAAAAACCATGATTACCATCAGATAGTTCTTGTCAATAACTTGTCATAATAATGTTCATTACTGCTCTTCTCCAAGCACTTCCAAGCCATACACTCAGGACCCAGAAACATTGCCTTGACCAAAAAGTGCTTTCCTCCCCAATGACAGAAAAGGAGAGGAACAGAGACTGAAAGAGAGAAAGCAAGATCAAAGTAAAGGAGGGAAAGGGAGAGGGAAAGGGAGGAAGAAGGGAGAGGGAGGTGGAGAGGAGAAGGGAGAGGGAAAGGAAGAGGGAGAAGGAGAGGGAGAGAAGGGAACAAGGCGAGAGAGACAGCAATGGAGAAAGCAAAAGGTGAGAAAGGGTGAGAAAGGGAGAGGAAGGAAGGAAGGAAGGAAGGAAGGAAGGAAGGAAGGAAGGAAGGAAGGAAGGAAGGAAGGAAGGAAGGAAGGAAGGAAGGAAGGAAGGAAGGAAGGAAGGAAGGAAGGAAGGAAGGAAGGAAGGAAGGAAGGAAGGAAGGAAGGAAGGAAGGAAGGAAGGAAGGAAGGAAGGAAGGAAGGAAGGAAGGAAGGAAGGAAGGAAGGAAGGAAGGAAGGAAGGAAGGAAGGAAGGAAGGAAGGAAGGAAGGAAGGAAGGAAAAAAGAAAAAAGAAAACAGAAAAAAGGAAAGAAAGGAAGACAAAAACCAAATTAACATCATCTATCTTTTGGTGCCTAACCCTGGACTTCAACTCTGCTACTTTTGATCATCTGTGAGAGCATTTGCTAGTTACAACATCATCCCCCTTCAAGCACTTGGGTCACGGTGCAGGTAGCAAGGTGCAGTGGCCAGAGGTGTGATAAGAAGAAGAAAGGGATGCAGGGAATTCATTTGGGAGCGACTGTAACAGCCATACCTACACTCCAGTAGGGAGATCCCCACTGCTCCTGTGAACCCACTCTCCATCCACCCATTTCATGCCCATTGCCTTAGTCCCCTAATGCCCATCTCACTGGGTAAAAGTGCCTTGGGAAACAGACCCATTTTCTGAATCTCTGCTGTGTCCTGGCACAGCAGGAGGGGCGGGCAGGGAGGCTCTGTCTGGTGCCTCCTCACAGCCCAAGTGCTTGTGAGCAATGGTGCCAAAATAAATGGTTGAAAACATTGAAGAGAGGTGCACCTTGGGAAAGCAGAGGTACTGGTGAGGATTGGGAGGGCAGGTAGAGTGTGGGACACTCCTGGGAGAGCTGGGAGAGTGGGTTTCCACATTGGGCATTGCATGGCATACTGCTACTTTGCAAACTGGTAAAGCTTTTAGATACAGAGCCTAAATGTGATGATCTTCATGGCTGACACACTAGTAGTGAAGACGCTATTAGAATTTAATCTAGTCAGGAAGTTTTCCCTTCCTTAAGTGCTCCTGGAATTGTTCAGGATTCTCTCCTCTCCTGGGATCTGAGACCACAGCATTCCAAAAGAGTTTTTAATGTTTGTCCCATCCTTAAAGACACCTGCTGTGGGTAGCCAAAAATCTGACCTCAATGAAGGATGGACTATGTCTCTGCCTCCATATTGCAATATGGAACTACTGAAATCAAAGAAGGAATCACTTAGGATGAACACAGAGAAAATCTGGTTTTGCTAGGGGTGATCTGAGATTGTGGATGAACCGTCATGGAAGTGAGGGGGAAATGGACATGAAAAAGATAATACAAGATAACCCACAATAGTTCTGTATGCAACTGCATGCAATTTACTCTATTGTCAGGAGGTGTCCTCGGTGTTTGGATCATAAGTAATTTGTGATAGTACCTAAGAAGAGGTGCAGCTCAGACAAAGGATGATATGCATATTCCTGCCATGCACAGCATTCAAAACAAAGCATCAAAAACACATTAATCACCTGACATTATGGCACCTCTGTTATACATCAGCGATTGCAAATGATCAACATGTTCTCAGACCTTTTCTGGGGGAGTCAGCACTTTCTCAAGCTTACACTATACCAGTAACCCTGATTTCCCTTTGCTCTAAATCCTCCTTCTTCAACTCCTTCTACCACCTGTTGGCTCTCTTTTCGCCTGTTCTACCCAGTGGACACCCAGCATTCTCACCCCACTCACCTGCTCTGTAACAGGATCTCCTCAGCTGCTTTGGTGTGTGATGAAAAGGGCATTCTTAATGTCACGTCCTCATCCAGGACCCACTCTCCAGTTCTCTTCCATTGATGCTTGCTGGAAAGATAGGAGGAGCCTAAGTAACTGTGCAACTTTGACATCCATTCAGCACTTGCCCAGGTATTGCTTTTTACCTTCTTCTCTACTTCGCAGTTAAGTGGTGCTGAGCTATCTGTGGAGTCCCAGTTGCTCTCTTCCTGCTCTCTCTTCTGAAAGACATTATAAGTGTGAAACTCTACATAGTTGTGTGGCAAACTTCTCTATACAATTAAGATATACCACAAACGCATTGCAAAAATTAACCTTGGAGCAGAGTCAAGAGAGTACAATTAGGAAACAGAAAGATCTTCACAGACCCTCCATGCTTTGATGCACGGGTCAGGGCAGTCTTCACAGGTAACTTCTAGCCCCAGAAATGCTTGCTTACCTTTACCATGACCAATGTCATGAAGGGCCAAAATTGCCCTGTACCCACTCTGTATTTCTTCCCCTGAGTATTTTTAAGTTTCTGGTAGGTCTGTTCATCAATCTATTTTCCTTAAAAATCAATTAATACCTCTAGTCTTATCTCACACTCATTATGGGATTTTTTTTTTTAACTTCATAACACACAGCCACCACTTTGGAACAGGCACTTACTGTGGAGAATACTAAAACATGTATTTCATTAGTCAACAGGAGGAAGAGAGGTTTTAATAAGGAAAGGGTGTCCTACCATCTCCAGAGTCCAGTGCCCAGCTGCATCTTAGTGTTGGGAAGTGTTGGGATGAGAAGTCTTGCTCTGAACGACCAGTGTTTCAGCAATTCTGTTTCTTTGGCGCTAACATTCCTGGGAGCTCTCATTTTACACAGAGAGCAGCAGAAATGCTGCTGTGGCAGAGGCTGGGCATTCCCTGTCAGATGGTTCATCAGGTGCCCACAGGGCACACTGATCCCTCCAGCATGCCCTGCTCATACTGAGAGCATGGCCGACAACAACACTTGCAAGCTGCAAATCCCATGGGGAATGTTTCTCAAATAAAGTGTTGCACTGAATAATCCATAGCTTTATAAGGTCTGGCAACTTTATTTCCTTTTCTTCTGGAGGTCTTGATAGTTTTATTTCTTTCTGAGTCACAGTTTAGTCTTTTATCTGACAAGATTTGTGTCTGGTACAGGTAAGTGCAAAGAAGAAAAAATATTGTTTATAATGGGGGAGTAAAATTGCTTCTGTGAGTACGGTTGGCAATGGCTGGCTGAAGACATATTGGTTCTTATATTGATCATTCAGAGACATCTACTCTGCTATGACAGCAAAGGTGCTACACCAGGAATAATTTTTATCAATGTGATTTAGAGAGAAATTATTTTTAAATGAAAGCAGCTTGTGGTGCTAACTCTAGATTGCCAGAAACACCATAGGATATGCTTGTGAGTTTTTTGGTTACAGTGAAGATTTCAGGAGCATTTAAAAAGCCAACAGATGATCAGGCTGTGAAAAGAGCACAGAATAAAACAAGATGTCTGCAGAAAAGTTGATTTTTCACTAGAGCAATTGGGATAGTCCTACTTTTTTTATACAAGAGGTTTTGGAATAAATAGAATAACAATGCACCAAGAATAAGTGGTATTCACCCAATATTGACAAATTAATTAAAATCTGAAGAAACTGAATTAGTTTCTGGGGCATATAACCAGTGCTTAAATCAATGCCAGAGACATGGCTGCGTTTCTCTACATAGAAGAGCAGAAGCTTATTGCTACCAAAGCACCTCATGACCATTATCAGAATTAATCGAAGTCTTGAGTGTGGATCAGCCACAAATATCTTCAAACCAATGTTACTAACACTGTCATGGGTTTCTACCCTGATAAGAACAGTGAAAAGATTGGCAGGAATGGATTCCCGGCAGAATAACCTCAGAGATGAGGTAGGTACATGTAGCCCAGAAAGAAAGGAAAAAAAAAAAAAAGAAAGAAAAAGGACAGAGCCTACAGAGAAGTGTGGGGTACAGTAAGAAATCAAAACGAACTGCACCTTAAGAAAGGAATTTAAACAGAAAGCTTATAAATAAAACAAGAATAGAGAATTAGACTCTATGAAATGAACCCATGCAGAAATTAAAGATAAGTTAGTTAGCCTCTGGGTTAAAGAGCAGCATAAGCTTGCAGTGTCGAATGACCTTGCAACACCAAGGAAAAGTTTGTTGGGCACAGGGCAGCCATGGCACCAATTTGCTACACAATTCCTGCAATCAGACAGCATTATCACAAAAGACCTGGGAAAGAAAATCCCATGGGATACCCATACGAGCACAGCCTAAGGCTGTGTTTTCTAACTCAGAGATGTGTGAATGGAGCAAGGGTCCAGGTCGTCCAATTCCTGTTCAGAACTGAGGAAATGAATAATGTCATAATGTTTTGGGATCAGATGCCAATATACATCAGGCACCAACCCTGTCTGAAAATGGCAGGAATGGGACTGACCTCCATCAGGAACGTACACACTGAAGCCAAGTCCAACAAAAGGGAAAGAATATTCAACCCCGGTTCATTTGCTGCTTTGCATGATGCCGTTGCCCTTGATGAACAACATGGAAGAGTTTTACCGACATGAATGACAGCAACTGACCCATCATGCAGTACAGTCAAGCAACAACACACCTATCTTCGCCTGAGAAAGGCATGCCCAGAACAATGACAGATCTGGTGACAACTGAAAAAAAAAAAAAACAAACCAAAAAAAACCCCAGTCATCAGAGAATTGGAGCTCCTAGGCCCACGACATACAAAACACTTCTGGGAAAATCACAGGCTGCAGGTTTCTGGAGGTTTCAACAAGGAGTAACTCGAAGGAGCTGGGGAAGCCAGTATTTTGCACAAGAAAAAAAAAAAATAGCAATGGTTGTTAACAGAACTGTAAGAGAAAACATTGAACCACACCCTAAAACTAATATCTGTATTCAAAACAGCAAAACATTGCGTTGTACAACAGCAGTAGGTAGTCAAACATAGGTTACCTGAAGGACAGAGAGAAAGTCCTCTCATTCCTTCAGACATCTAACAACTCTCAAGTCCCTTTTCAGGAAGGATTTCCAGAGCTGTTTTTTACAAGCCATGAGTAACACGTCATGTAGCCCAGGGACACTGGGGTCCAGGGACAGCTACTGGGCACCCTGACTGTCCATGCCCAGGTACTGGCAGGTTCACGTTGTACATATGTGTACCTATATTGCCACTACCGACCTTCAACCTGAACTGTCAGAGGGGAACAGGACGAGGCCGTTTGTGTGAGTGCTGAGCATGTGCTGATCTGTGTGGCCAGCTGTGTATATATGTACATTATGCATTGCATATGTGTGCTCTGCGTGCATGTGCCTTCCAGGAATACATGCTCAGCCTTACTACTTGGTTGGACGTGGGCTTGGAACCATGGCAGTCACATGTGCCAGATTCATCCTTGTTCCCTTGACAAGAAACACCTCAGGAGCAAATCCAGCAGGGAAACTGCTGTTAAGGTGGAAATCAGCCAGGTTTTGAGCATTGTGAGGTGTTTCCCTCCCAGACAGACAGCCTGCCAGCTGACCCCCTTCAGCTGGCAGGGCTGCAGGGGCTTTTGCTGCTCAAAATATTCTGGCAGTCTCTGAGATAGCAAGTGAATAATGAGCGTATTTGGAAAGTTCCTGTGGCTGATCTGGCTGGGAAGGCACAAACCTCACTATTCCTTTTCTGTATGAGCCACATGTGTTAGTTGCTTAAGAAGAAAGCTTGATGGAAAGCAAATTGATCAAAATAAGGAGGGGAACTGACAAAAATGGCATGTTTGTGATCAAAGTGTCCAGCCCAATCTGTCCCCAGAGGACTATTGGTAAAAGCCTTTTGCCATAGGCCAACCAGCCTTGTCCATTTGGGACATTCCCCAGCAGGAGACACGGCACATCTTTTGGCTCAAAGCAATAGAAAATGCATGTGTGTGGGAACCCCTGTGCGTTGCCACAGAGACACTCACACTGTCACGCATACACACGTTCTCTTGCACACTCTTACATAGTCTAAAAAGGGCTCTTTTTTGTCACCTGCAATTTGACAGTCACAATTCAAGAAACACCTTTCCACCATTTTTTTTCTCTGAGTCTTAAGGTCAAACCCTCCCTTTCCCCTCTCCTTTCTGAGAAGACAAAGCTGTGCTAGTATCAGCATCCAGTCTGTACCCTGTCCCAGCTCTGAACTGCTTGTGCTGTGCATGCCTCTCCTACTGCACTGCATGGTTGACCTGTGCTGGAAGCAGCCCAAATGCTTTGCATAATGTGGAAGCCAAACTCTTAGGTGCCAATCTTCCTTGTTATGCAGATAATCCACTGTTTAGTAGATGCCATGTCACAGGCTGTTCCCAAACAATCCAAGCAGCCGTTGCATGTGTGGATTGTTTCCTGGGCGTGTTAACAAGCCCTTTGCTGCTGGCAGGACTGCCTCATGGACATCTCAGCTGAGGACACTAGGGAACTGCTGCTTTGGCAGGATTGAACTGATGGAAGCCCAGCACTTTCCCCTGAGCTAAATGCAAGCCACTGTTAACAACAACCTGGTCTTCTCCAGTCCCTGTGGTATATTGTCAAGTTCCTGATAACTCACTTTTCTGCAATACTTCTGTGACCACTGAGCACATGCTGATTTTTCTGACATTGATGTAGCATTCCTGGCTGAAGAGAAGGAGGACAGAACTCATTCGAGCATGAAGTAGGGTGCTACTTCATGGAATTCTTCCATGATAACATTCAGATATGGGGAAAAAACTTTCCCCCATAATTTTTCTGAGTTGTGGTTTTTAGGACCCCTGATACTGAAGACCTGGAGGACAGAGATGCTGCTGCAGACATGGGCTCTCATGAGTCCAACACATGATGATCTTGGCTCCCCATGGAAATCTCCTGACACATAGGAGACCTCCCTCCTGTTGTATTTCAGAGAACAGGTACGTGCTAGTCCAACAAGATACAAGGACCCTTTTTCTGTGGTTCCACAGCCCCCCACTTCCGCTGCCAAGGAAGAAAATGAGTCCACCTCCCAGTGAAGAAACAGCAGTGGAGAAATATCTCTCTGGGGAATAATTTTATCACATAAGGAGAAGAAGATGTTTACTTTCTGGCACACAGGAACCTCTTTTACTATGTCAGCAAGCTGTGAATATGGTTTTGTATACTTACACGAGAACTGGGATGATGAAACAAAAAAAAAGGGCAAACATGGTCATGGTCAACAGTATCCATAGTTCTCTGAGGAAAAACTAGTCTGTCTACACATTCACGCAGAGATTCTCTCTCAGGAAGGCTTCAGACTCTGCACAGCAACAGCAAGGCCAATGCAGAGGAGAAATGTTAGAATACCATAAATGGCGTGGGACTGGCATATGTGAGTATGGCTGTAAGGAGAACCACCACTTTAAATGAACTTCTAACATCTAAAACAAATGTATAAATCCCCGAGTTCTTATATTTGGCCTAGATCATATTCCCTGTGCAGCTGGTGGAGCCAAATGCTTCACTTACTCCCCAGAGACCTCTAACCTCCCCCTCAAATTTTACAATCTCAGCGAAAAATTAGATTCTTTCTTCTGAAACCTGACCCCTGAGAGCAGTGATAGCAATAACCATAAAAATAGGCACTTCAGCTGGGGTCCTCAGAGATGTGTTTGTACTGGAATTGCTGAGCCAAGAGATTTTCATACCAAATCAGGCTCCACTGGGTTCTCCCAGTATAGGTGAGTTCATTTTGAGAAGAACATCATACGCCTTATGTACACTGGGGAGAGAGACAACCTTTTCATCTCTTCAACACAAACACGAATCTGAATGAGAGGTATTTTCAAGCACCCCGCACGGGTCCCTCCCACTGGAAAGAGCATTCAGTGTAATCTGGCACAGGCATCTGAAATGTCCTTCAGCACTTGAAAATGCCCAGTCAGCTTTGGGCCCTTCAAGCTGGAGAGGAGTCAGCCAGCAGATGCACGATAAGGTCTGTAAAATCAAGAGAGGACTGAATTTCCCTGCACAAGAAGTAGGGACATCAAGTGAACGTAGCAGGTGGCCAAAGGCAGAAGGATGGGATTCCTGAAGCCACTTATATGTTGCCATTCAGTCAAAAAGCTGCCACACAAATCCACGGGAGGAGAACCAGGTGCAGACTCCTGACCCCACACACAAGAAACACATTGGGATTGGGATGAACCTGAGCCAGGAGCACCTGGGGAATGGGGCAGTGTTCAGGGAAAGCCCCAGTGCATCTGCCTCTTCTCATAATTCCTGTACATTGCCACACAGCCTCAGACACCAGCAAGGCTCTCAGCCAGTGCCAGGGAGACATTGATCTGGGCTGGCCTTTGGGCTGACCCAGAGCCACTGCCATGTCCTGACATGCCTGTCACCACCAGCTGACCTGCAGCAGCAAGGCAGGGAGGTGCCCCTTGGGGTCAGCACCTGGCAAAGAGGCCATGCCATGGAGAGCCTGGAGCCAGGCCAGGCTCTGGTCCCTGGGAGGGAGGACGCTGCTCTGTGTGCATGGGCGGGCAGGCTGAGCGCTGGCAGCACCAGACACAGCCACCACTTGTGGCTCTGGGCAGAGCCTGCACATGGGAGGCAAAACACTCCATGCATCTATCCCATGGCTGTCAAGACCCAGCCTCTGATGCTCACTGGGTTCAGATGTTGAGGTATGACTGCAGCAACAGCTGGGCCTGCTCACAGCTGAGCAAATCCCACTCACAGGCTCCTACAGACAGTGGGGATACACCAGCAGGGCTTTCAGCAAAGCTGCTGGAGTTTATTATAGATTCTGGGTTACTTCTTCAATTCCTGGCCCATGACTTCGGTGTTAATGCTATCTGACTAGCAAGACACCAGCTCATGTGGGTGTGTCATGCTGTTACCACATGCCTGTACTGCAGTCTGCAATGTCATGCAGAGGTGCCTCAACCAGCTGCATGCTGCTGCTTGCCTAAGCAGAAGAGCCTCGCTGTGCTGCTTAGTCTGGGATCATGAAATCATACAGAATAGCTGAGATTGGAAGGACCTCCACAGGTCATCTAGTCTGAACATCTCCACAGATTGAGCCTCTCTGGACAATCTGTTACTGCCTTGGATCACTCTCAGGGTAAAAATAATTTTCCTTATATCTAATCTGAATTTCTCATGTTCCATCTTGTGTCCACTCTTTCTCATCATATCAGATAGCTGTAGATATCAGTAAGATATCCCTTCATCAGCTTGAACAAACCCATTTGTTTTAGCTTCTCCTTATACATTGTGTGCTTCAGTCAACTGACCATCTTGGTGGATCAAAGACAAACAAAGACCTTAGAAACAAAAATGTCACCTAGAGTTATTTGTGGCCATGTTGTGCTCTTGGTAGTTTTACAGTGCTTTTGTAAAAGCAGTTCTTTAGATCAAGACATTCTTTCCTTCCACTGGAATAAGCCCTCTTCACATATCCTTTTTCACTGAAAGTTTTGGTTTTGACTAGACCAAATAAACAAAGCTCTTTTATTTGCTACTTCTGAAGTCAGTAGTTAGTTTTCTAGATCACTTTTTTTCCTGCTCCAGTTCCAGCCTGAATAAGTCTCTTTTTTGTGTGCAGAAGTCGCAAGTACCAGACCCAGTATTCCAAAGGGGCTCATACAGCAAACTTAACACTTCTACAGCTGTATCAGAACCATTTCAAACTCCTGTTCATATTATGGATTATGCTAGTGACAATTCTGCTTTGACCTTCTAGGGCAGTGGGGGCTGGTGCATCTTCTTTATATCATATCTAGAGAGGTGACAACATCATCTTCCAAGGCCTGGGATCGCAGTGCTTGAAAGACTGAAAAAGACACTGTGTACTGAGATTTGTTCCCATCTCCATAACTTTTTCTTGTCTCTCTATCACAGAGAAAAAACACCACTGGACACGATGCTTACACTTCCATCTTCTTGCCATGAGCCTTCTGCCACTTACAGCTCAGACAACAGCGTAACCATGCCAGGAATGATCAGTGGGTAGGGCTGCCCACACAAGTATCTCTGGCACACCAAGGCAGGACCTACAGAGTATCTGTGGTTCCTTTAATGTCAGAAACAAAGCAAAACTAAGCCTGTTGTCCTCTGGGTCAAAGGATGGGTTGTGCCACATTCTTAGTTTAATAACACAGAAAAAGTCTGAGTTTGTATCGAGGATCTACACTCTTTGGGGACCATTGCATCACCTCTTCTAATATGATATCCCCAGAAAAGAAACTCTGCTGCTTGTGAGGATTCCCAAGCACTGCATTCCTGTAAGGCACTTATGTGCTTGCAATAGAACTGCAAGGAATGCTGGGAGAAGGGAATAATGAAAATTGTGAGTTGTAGCTCATAATACAGCATCTAACCAACCACTCTTTCAGACAGCTTGTCAGGAAAGACCAGAGTTGAGTAGACTGCTCACTGTCTAACACTGTCATAAACTTGCTCAAACCCAACTACAAGTTTTGTTCTAACATCAAACTTTTTTCCTCACAAAAGACCCAGTAAGCTTTGGGAAAATATGCAGATATGCAAGCCTAATATCCGGCAAAGTCTCACAGAAAAGCTGTGCGAGTGGGTGATGTTGAAGAGTGCCTGAGGCAGAACAGCATTTCAGGAAAAGGGCAGAGGAATCCTACAGGCTCTCACAGCATCCCCACCTGGGTCACCTCCACCGGCCCACCAGTGCAGCTGCTCAGCCAGGCTCTTATCCATTTGTATCACACCCTGATGGATGTGATAGAGTGGGGAAACAACTCGCAGCAACTTAGGAAGGGTATTCCTTCCTAGTGACTGGGGACACCCAGCAATAGGGAGTATGTAGAGACAGATAACAGGAATCACATTTAGTTTGTGATTAAAGTCTATATCGCAATTGCTCTATTGTGTTTATATTATGATTTCATCACACTGCTGCATCACTCTGCTAAATCAAAACCCCATGGAACATCAAATATCATATAATAATAATAACAACAACAATAATAAAGATAGGGACAGGAGGGGATAGACAATGCAGGTTTCCTTCTGTTTCTCAGTAAGAAAGATCCAACAACAAATGGCTCAATAAAATAGTCAGTTGGATAAGATAGGATAAAAAGAGAAACATTGATGCTGAGTAAATCTTATATCTCTTCAGATGCTGGGCACCCCATGTTCATGCAGCATTGGATATCGGACCCAGGATGGATCTTCCCATGGTACACTGCATAGATCCCACCTGTGGAGAGGTTCCTTGTTTTCAGGTCATTCATGCTACTACAATTTTCTTACAAAAAGCCAATTCTATTGATAAAGGATGTCCACATGAGAACTTCTTTTTGCACTTTTAGATACAGGCAGGTGGTGTAATCACTGGTATGGAGGGGGAGTTGCCTGCAGAATTCTCCCTTACAGTGAACTGGCTGACTGTGCCCTGACACCAAGGGATCTGTGCAGCACAGCACAGCCCAAAGGCCACGCTGGGTGGGCAGCACAGTGCAGCACAGGCCTGGGCATGCTCAGGTTAACTGTGATGTGGATCACTGAATCTCTATGTACAGTGGTCTCCTGGTCAGGATCAAGGTATTCCAGCCCTTGATGCAGACACAGTTTACCTTTCTCATAAATATTGTAAGTTAAAGCTTATGTCAATAACATATGGATTTCTCCAGCCCTAAGGACAAGGACCAACAGACTAGACATGGCTTGTTCAAGATCACTGACTCCTTGAGTACAGCGTCTTACACAAGGCTCCTAATACATACCTCTAATATGGTTCATATTTCAACCCATCACCCCAAATCAAATCTCTGGCACAACTCTAAGGTGAATTTTCACTGGAAATGAAATGTAACTGAGTTTGAAAATAAACAAATTTCACACATTGGCGACTGTGACTTAAAGGTTGGACATAGCCTATTTTTAATCCCTATAAGGCCAATTAACCCCATCTGGATTCAGAGACAGATTCAGTTTTAATCTTAGTTACCATGAAAATCTGTAGACTCCAAACCCTGGGACACAGAGAGTCACTCTTGCACTTTTCAGTGTCAAGAGACTGTATGAAATGCAACTGCTGCATGACTGCACCATAGTCACATAAATAAATCCATGTCATATAATCACTCTATTAGTGGACATGAATTTGCAACCACATTTTGTAGAGGATGCTCTTTATCTCCTCCTAATTCAGGACTAAATTCACAGTTGCACTTGAGTGTTACAGAGCCTGAAGGGGACTGGTAAAGTAAGAATAAGAACAGGGACACAAAGAGGCGGCCTTCCAGTGTTGTAAGAGGAAAAATGGAAAAATCTACTACCTCAACACATTCATGATTTCCTTTTTCAATTAACTGCAAGAACACAGTCTTCTTCCACTTACTTGAACAGACTTTTTCTCTCTTCAGTAAAACACTTTTGTCCCTTGGTCTGGCTCCCCAGAAAGACTCGCTTCCAGTGAATGGCAGTGCAAAGTTCTCCACTGAGATGAAGGTGCTGATGCTATCATACAGTTGTGGCATCCTCTGATGCATCCTGGAACAGTGAGATTTTGAAAACTTAACCATTTTAAAATTAGAAAAATGTAATTAAGGTCTTTCCATAGAATTACAAAACAGACCACCACATCTCCTGATTCCTCCTATAGAAACAGAGAAACAGGCTGAGTAATGGCCTAAATGGACTTTATTGGACCTTGGAAAGGCCCAGGGGGAGGGATGAGTACTGACAGAGCCAACACACAAAATTTAGATGCCCAGATTCCCACTCAGCTTCTGCCTAATTCTGAAACTGAGTCTTACGGGAACACATCCAAAGCATGCAGGATTCTGCACCCCAAAGTGGAGAACCCTGCAGAAACCCTGTGCATTATACCAGCAACCAGCTATCAAAGTTTAGGTTCTTAAACCTCTGTCCTCTCCACAAGCTTTCTGCACCCCACCAGACACTACTGCTCTACTTCTGGCCACTGTTTAATGCAAGTAAAAATTATGGCCTCCTTCAGCTTGATAGGAAATCTGGAGATAGTAATGGAAGCAATGACAGTGAGAAATGATCAATGAAGAATTACATAGTGATGCCAACTTACACATCTTAGAATTCACAATTGCTCATTTAGATGTTGAAGAAATGCAGCCTGGAAAATGATTTTGGGTTTTGGGGGGGAAGATCTCTTTGTATACTTCTAAGATGAGCTCCTCAGGTGAAGGTTAATGTTCTTCAGTAATTAATCAGGAGAATATCAGAAAGGAACTGTCATTGAATCTACATAGGGTGTGAGTGAAAGGCATAAAAGTGCATCATAGACTTGTGCGCTACTAAACCAACATGGGGAACAGCATTGGACGAGCATATGCATGTGGACATGACTTCCAAAACATCCATTTCTGCTGTATTTTCAATGGCATGCCCTATGGTGATTCCATCTTGTGGTGTCAAAGGTAGGTAGCCTGCTACCTCACACTACAGTGCAACCAAACCTCATCTTGTCTCCATCAAGCTTCGTTCAGTGAGGGCCCAGGTAAACTTTACTTTCAGGTAAGCTTTCTGGTACTCAGATGTACCTCAGAGACAATATCACATCAGTCAGAAAACAGCACTTGCACTTGGCCAGTGCCAAAACACCATTGAAATGTTGCTTGCATCCAGTCCTCTCCACATTCTGCATATCATGTGCTCAACTGGAAGTTGAAAATGGAGATTCATGTATATGTTTCAAGTGCCAAAACCCCTGTACCAAAAAGTGGGTTCAAGATCTGAAAGCTATCATACCAAAATAGCAGGTCTAGTGACTGACAACAAAAGTGGGCATGTGTCATGGATGGAGAGAGAGGGAGGCAAAAAAACCTCTGGTTTATTAGTGTAAAACAGTGAGTTAACAAAGTTCAGTGGTATATGCAACAGTAGTCTATAAGATTCCATGGGAAGGTACACTTGGTTATTTACTGCACAGAGGACAGGGTCAGACAAAGCTGTCAGGGAGACCCATTGGGTCATGAGGTTCAGAAAAGATCCCCTTGCTTTCTACACTTCTTCCTCAGAGAGGAGCTGAGGTGCGGCTGGATCCAACCCTAGTCCCATACTTGGTTAATGGTTTATGTCTAAAGGACTAGATATGTGCAATCAATCTTTTATGTCACTTAGCCAAGGTTTCAGAGTTAGCAGGCTGTTAGCCACTTACTGTTGTGGTAAGGAATCTCTCAAACTCAAGGAGTAACCTTGAGAGGAATCCCTGCTCAAGGGGAGATGCTGGCGTGCAGCCCACTGATATGTGGAAGAGCTCCAAGGGCTCTGGGGCTGCTCAGCATTGATGGGGGTAGGATGGTTGGCCCATGGTCATATTTGCATACCGACCACTGTGTTTGGTGGGCACATTCCACAATAGTCCTTGGGTATTGTACTGTTATCTTCCCCACATCCACTGGGTGCATCCTTCACGACCAGACACATCTTATCATGACCACCAGAAGCGGTTATTGCTTGAAAGAGGTCGAGGAGGGGGTGAGTCGATGCAGGACAGGGGATGGGGGATGGGGAAAGCACACCTCCACAGCATGTTGTGGCAAAAGGTCTGCAGGTGCCTAATGTTTTATCTTTGGGAAGAATAGGTGCCATTGGTGTGGCACTGCTAAGAAGACTGAAGGACTCTTACAGAGATCCTGTTAGATGTTCCTGATATCAGAGGGAACTTGTTGTGATTATGTCACCTGATTATGAAACATGTTGTGTGGTGGTGCTTGTTTTCAAGGTACTGTGTTATGCTATCTATAGAACCGAGCACTGGCACTTAAAAAAAATAGGCCTCTAAAAAGGAATACCAGCAGCTCTTCATTTTTTTGCCCATACACCCTCAAGATAGCTATAGTTCATGTATTTGGCTGTCTGAAACCTGACTGATGTTTCCTGGACAGAGCTATGTTTGCCAGTCTGTGTTGCACAGTAGTGCAGGGAAGTGGAAGGAGAAAACAAGAGTTGAAGGCTAAGAATGTGAATCTAAAGAGAGATCAGAGACACAAGAGCTTATTACTGCATTTTCATTCTGCCCAAGAAAACCTAGAAGGCTGCACCTCAAGGATATTTTAGCAAGTAATTTTGTCCAAAATTTCCATCTATTTATGGTTTTGAAGTTCTGTGGGGTTTTGTTATTCAAATAAGAATTATGCAGGCAGGAGCAGTTCAGATTTCTGCCAGGAAGCCACATTAGAAGATCTTCTTAGTGATGTCACTTACTTCTTAGTGATGTACTTACAGATCTTCTAAGTAATGTCTGTCCCCTGTCACACCCTCATTCTCCACGGTCTGTAGCTAATGGGAGTGGGGAGGGGAAGAGGGAGAGGAAGAGAGCACATGAGAAGATATGGAAAATGGTCTGGAGAGATGGAATGTAGAGTTTGAAGGCTCTGCCTAGGAAGAGGCATTCAATCACCATTCAATGTTGCAGCTGCTTTCTCACATAGAGTAGCTTTCTCCTGCCTCCCAGTCCCAGACCTTCTCTCTGTACAGACTGCTAGGTGTCACCAGCTGCTGGCAGGTCCTCTCCTTATTGCCTTTCTCCCACTGCTGTTACTGCTCCTTTTCCCTGATGTGTCTTGGCAAATTCATATAGCATGAAATAAACCCCTCTTTCTGAGGTCATGAGTTTCTTTAACATGATTGCCAATCTCTTCACTGAAGTTCTTCAAGTCCTTTTATGTCTCTGCCTGCACCCAAAAGCAGTAGAAAATTTTAAATAAAACCATTAAAGTCTTTCCCTCATCCTGTTTATGAAAGGACATCACCAGTGCATCTCCTGGTCCAAGCCAGCACTAGAGATGGCATGATCTATTTTGCAGTCCCCCTGATATAAAACATTCTCACACAAAGAAAATATCAGCCAAATTCCACTGTTCAGAGAGAGCACGATGGCTTGGGGAATGAAGAAATGAGAGAGGAAGAAAGAACTGATGCCCAGTACTTTGAAAACTGGATACAACAACGGGTAACTGTCAAGCAAATGAAGAATCCATGTCAAACTAAACGCTCAAGGTTATTGTATTGGTCTGATCATGGCAGGTCAGCAAAAGAACCCATTCAGACCAGAGACATATCCTACTGCTACTTTGCAGTGCCTACCTGCAGTGGGTTAGAGCTGTCAGCTCTTCTGGGACAAGTGTGCGCTTCTGGAGTCGATGCTGAGGGAGATGCTGCTGCAGTCTTACGGGCTCAGGCTTCAGTCTCCTCTTGGCAGACTTGCAAACAATTAACCATGAATAGACACCACTTGGTGTGGATTGCCCCAAGGAATGCAATGGTTACTGATCCTGTGAAAATATCCTGCCCAACTAAAACAAAGGAAAATAATTTTCTATTCATCAAAGCTGATGGAGATGGAGGAGGGACAGGACCCAAAGCCAGGTAAATCAGAAGCATCCGTAAGGCTGGAAGTTTCTGCTTTGCTGTGGTGGAAGCAGAGATGCCAGCCAGTCCAGAAAAGATTCAGCCTGGGAAATGCCTAAAGTTACCCACTCGGTTAGACTGGGCAGAGTAGAGAAGGTTCAGACCACACCAGTGAAGGGCGGGATCGGAATTTACAGCCTGGGACAAAGAGCCAAAGAGGGAAACTCTAGGAGCCCAGCAATAACATCAGACATGGAAAAAAAGGAAAAAGCACCTAATACAATAACCAAAAAAGAGCTTAATACAGGCTAGCACCCAAGCACCAAAATGCATCAGTGAGAATTTTACAGTTACAGAAAGTATTGCTGTGGGCATACCACGGCCTGCACAAGTTACTGTATTGAGCCTACATATCATTAACCTTCACAGAGTTCTTGCAAGTGTTACAGTAATGCTGACTTTTCTGTCTTTGCCTAGCGTGCTACCTTAAAATCAATGGGAAATACTGGGTGAGGATAGTAGCATAAAGGCTGTGTTGCCTATGAGTAAATACTCCTTCCACAACAGTGTGTTGTTCATACCAGTTATTCCCACCTGAAATGTAAAATTCACCTCCACAGCAGAATGAACAGGGAGAAAATAATTTATTTCAGAGGTCTTGGAAAGGGCAGACCATAAACTGAAAATTTTGACATATTTCAACGTATTTCACCTGAACTGCTGAAATTACCTGTCTGTCCTTTCTGGCCCCTCTCAGCATGGGGGAAGGGAAGTCATATCTTCGGAGCTGGCAGAAAGTGAGACAGCTGCCTGATCTCCATCTCAAGAAGTATCTATTTTCAGCATATCCAAATCCCCTCTCTGTGGGGAATCTCAGCACTCCAGTGCCTTGCTCACATCGCATTGCTGTGCAGGATATTCTATGTCCAAAGATGGCTTTCAACCAACCACTTCTTTTTGGCTGTGCTGTGTTTTGCTTCTAGTGCCAGTGGAGTCCAACCCTGCATAAATGGAAACAGAAATGGCAGAAAGTCAATTATTGGCAGGACCCTACTTTGTTTTCTTTTTGCATCCAAACATTGCTGGCTCTTTCAGGACTGTCCCTCTGCATCGTCTAGCTGACTCTTGATTAGATATGGCATGTGGATTCACAGACTGAATGCATTCCTACTGTAAATTTCAGAGGCCATTCTGCATTTCTGTTCATAATCACCTTCTCTTTTGTAGGAACAATTTTTCTGTTTTGTTTTGGGATTGGTTTTGGTTTTTTTTTTCTGGTTAAAGCAAACAAATATATACACCATTCCTCTCTCCCAGAATTGTACCTAGCTGACACTAACCTGTGCACATTATTCACATTTTTCTTTGTTGAATATTATGAGATTCCTGTCTTCCCATTTCTCCAGTCTGTCAAGGTCCTTCTGAATAGAAGCATACATTACAATAAGAACATTCAATAACATCAATTCAAGCAACAGTGTGTGTGACCAACCAACACACCCCCACAAGAGAAGAAGGCTCAGAGATGGTAAGCAAGGATGTTGTGCTCAAGCAGCTCAGAAAAGAATGTAGGAAGTGATCACAGCTATCCTAAAGGGAGCTGAACTTATCTCAACACAAAGGGGACCTTTGTTTCAAGATAAACAGCTGTATCGGTTGAGTGGCATAACTGGTTATGTGAATTATTTTCCCTAAAACAACCAGTAGAAGGTATAACCCTCCTGAGCTAGTCATACCGGGCAGGAGGGGAGAAGGGGTGGGGGGAAAGTGTGTATGTGGCTCAGGCCAGCATAGAGTATAAAAATCAAACAATAAGCAAAATGAACTTTGAATAGGGCAATGGGCTTGGGCTGGCTTCAACCCACATATTCTTTCCCAGTGACTGGAGATGCCCAGCATCAAGATCGTGAGCATCTAGAGACTGGTATTGCAAATCATGCTTGTATTGTGATTCAACTGTTTAATTGCTATAATACGTTTGTGTTGTGATTTCCATATTTTGTGGTATCACACTGCTAAATCAAAATACTGTGTAATGTCAGATGTCCTCAAATAGCTGCACCTGGTATCAAAACTTTAAACCCTCTTTGTGTGGAATATCAAAAAGAGCCTGGTCAGAGAGTATTGGAACCCGGCAGTCTGGAAATTTCCCTTTAAAACACTTTCTTTAACAAAATGGAAATTATAATTATTGAAGTGCTAAAGTAAAAAAAAAATTGGCTAAATGCTTTATCAAATTAACCTTTTTAGATACTGGCTGTGATAGCAGAGCTAACAGGATCAAGTAAGTGCATACCGTAGCATTTGGCATGATATGCCCCTGGCGCTGAAACGCAGTAACTTTTGCAGTTTTCCAGTTCATAGGCCTTGGTATGATGAGGGCTAAGCTGCAGCTCCCTGCGATGACATCTAGGTAGCGTGATGAGGAAGGGGTGTTTTGCACTACACTGCATTCGGATATAGGTGGCCTGGTCGGTAGCTATATCGTCTGTCTGGGACAGATCCTGGGGTGAACGAGCATATCACTGCCAGCTGGAAACAACCAGCTGGTGTGCTCCAGTTTGGATTCTGGGAGCAAGGTGTCATGTCTGTATGAGGAGTCATACTGGAACAAAACAATGAGACATGCTGTCAGTAACAATAATTTCAAAGAAATCTTGCCAATTATCTCCGTCACCTCTGCTTGTCCCTGCAAGAATAATGTGCAACTGCTCTAAGCTATCCATTTGACAGCTATTAATATGAAAGGTTTAGTATTTCCAGAGATGAAAGCCATGATGATGCCATGCTGACTGAGGTGAGATGTATAAAGATCCTAGGAATCCAGAGTGGAAAATGGCATTGTAAAGGTGGGAGTGAACTGCAGGCTGTTTTAGACTGGCAGGCAAGCTGGCATCCTGATGAAGCATTAGCTGGCACAGAAGAAGCATTAGCACCAGCTCTGGATAGTCCCTTGTTACACATGGTAGCCAGTGACATTGCTGAGATACAGAAGTTTGTCTGGGATCCCGTAGTTTAAGAAAAGACATGGGCGCAACTGACAAAACTGCAAATATGTAATATAGGAAATACAGGGCCAGAAAATACAGGTTCAATATTGTTTAACATCATCATTAACGAACAGAATGATGGGAGGGAACACACTCTCAGTGAGTTTTCACACAGTGCAAAATTGGGAGGAGTAGCTGACAGGGACCTGCGTAGCAGGTTGGAGAAAAGGGCTGACATGAAGCTCAACAAAGGAAGGCATGAAGTCCTGTACCCAAGAAAAAACAGCCACATGCACCAGCACAGGCTGAGAATCAACCGCCTGGAAAGCACCTCTTCAGAGAAGGACCAGGCAGTTCTAGTGGACAGCAATGTGCCCTTGCAGCAAAGAAGGCCAAGCATCCTGAGCTGCATTAGGAAGAACATCACCAGCAAGTCGAGAGACGTGATCCTTCCTCATTGCTCAGCACTGGTAAAAGGGTAAAATAAATTGCAGAAACTATCTGGAAATGGAATAGGAAAAAAACCAAAAAAAGTCCCCAGATTTTTGCTGCATAGCAATATAAGTCTACACACCTGAATACAGTGGCTGTTCTTATCCCTCATCTGAAAGAGGAGATCGCAGAACTGGGTAAGGTCCAGAGAGAACAATAAAAATAGTGATT
>NW_009259452.1:319781-375638 GCF_000687185.1 Egretta garzetta | reverse complement strand
TGGCCTACCTGGACTAGTGTGAATAATTGTTTCTGGTGGACCAGTTCTCCAAAAATTAGTCTAAATATTTATGAAATTTTAAAAAGTCAAAACCAAACCAAAATAAAAACCTTGTTAATTCTTTTTAATTAATTTACCCTTTGGCCTACATAGTGTTCTGTGAAAATTATTTTTACAGTTCAGTTGTGTACTCTGAGGAAAACTCCTTCTTTGGCTCTGGGTGTCCCTTAGCTCTTTTTCCATATTCACCTTTGCACGCCTGTCATTATTTTCTGAATTTTTTGAGACCTAGGTGTCTCCCATTCGAGAAAAGAAGGGTCCTGTCCTATGTAGTGTCCTTTATGTGCAGGCCACTCCTGATCCCTGATCACTCTCCCCTTTTTTTTGGTTTCTACTACATACAGACTTTTTTAAGTGGAATAATCACATGGACTCCCTAGGTGAGTTCTGGGTGCCGTACCAATTTAATAGCATAGCACAGTAATGTTTCCTAGTTTTATATTGTATTAATGTTTTGAGCGTTGCCAAGCTCTGACCTTTTTTTTCTTTTTTCTAAAGCTTCTGAGGTGTCTGATTGTGCCAGGACCCTGAACTGATCCAACTTTGCAGCTGATCTGCACAAATTATTTTTGTAAGGTGATGAAATCAATACTATTATAGGACTATTATACCCCCTGAATGGATCCTGCTATGAAGGACAGTTTGTAAGAACACAAAAATTCAGAAATAGACAGATCAGAAGCACCAAGACTTTATAAATAAATCTCCCCCGTCCTTTACATCCTGTTAGGTTGCTTCTCCCATTCATTGACTTCCAGATTTGATGTGAAGAACATGGGATCTGCTGTAAGAACATGGGAAAGATATATCCAGAGTCAAAAGTCATTTCATATACTGCAATAAGTTACAACCTTGGGTGAAGTAAGCCTGGACAAAGAAGGGCCATAGGAGCATTTGGGAAGTTTCTTCAGCAAGGACTCCCTGTGGTCATGGTGAAGAGGGGATATCAGTGGAAGCTGTAGAGCTTCTTCAAAGAGTAACTTTGAAGGAGCTGTGAAGATTGTTCATGGCCAGGTGCAGTTAACAGCATGGCTAGCAGCATGGAGCTGCTGCAAGGGACAGTGAGCAAAGAACACTAACTTGCAAGTGGCTCACACTTGTGGGCATTCATGTCCTAAACTCTGACCCCAGGAAATGCAGAGTCAGGTAATAGCCAGAGAGTCCCAAGAGAAAGAGGACACCAGTGACTAATTGTGCCCTTTCACATATTACTCTGTTTTCCTATCATCTTTCCAATAAATTACTCTTCAATTAAGACTGTTTGTTTGTTGATATGCTAGCAATAGAAAGGGAGTGTGCTCAGATCAGCTGATCAAACTTTCCTAGGCTTCTGAGTGGGGCTTTGAGCTGTTGTTTTAATAAAGGCTCTTAGAACTCAAAGCTCATTTTTTCCACCAGTCAAGTCATGGTCATAGGGTTATCACTGCTCTTGTCTATCCCTGGAGTTGCAGCTGAGAAAGACAGTTTAATTAAAGGCATTTTCTAGCAATTTTTATGGCCAAGGTATACTGGTTTCCCTGCCTACCTTCAACAAGCAGGGAGTCAGGAATTACCTTGCCAAAACCAAAAATTTATAGAGGAGTTCTTAAAGATTGAGAGAACATAGAAGAGCACGTAATTTGGGGTGAAGTTCTGCTGTCCTCTTTTCTAAAATGTCAGCAGGCCTCCCAGCTGTCTTCACAAGCATCTGTTTTTAGACCAGGTTACATACTCCTTTGGAGGGCACCAAGCATAACAAGAAAAGGTAAAAGCTGTCCCAAAAGCAATGGTGTGGTACATACAGTAACTCTTCACCTAAGGTTTGCCAGAAATTCAGCCCACCTGGCAGAGTATCTAGAGACATACAGACAGCTGCAGAGTGCTGAAAACTAAGAAATACTGGACAGGGTCTTCTTTTGGTAGAATACATGTAAGTATGGCTTCAAGATAGAGACAGAGAAATGTAAATGATGGGGGGTGGATGTAGGAGAGACATGGGGTGAATGTAGGAGAGACATAAAGGTGAGAACACACACCTGAATTTCCTGAATTCCCATCATAGTTGGACCCAAATAAATGTCAGTGACAGATTCAAGCAGTTAATGATGCTGGGAATCTAAGTACGGGCTCAAGGAACTAAAAAGGAGGTCGCACACGAACCAAGGAAAAGCAACAGGAGCAGATGTCTGTCCCCTGCCTTCTCCACACAGCTAGAGGAAAGCCCTGTGATAGACACAGAGTCTGCCCTCCCTTCTCCCACACACAGCATTTCCAGCTCTGGGAAGCAGTGAAGGAGCCAGGAAATCCAACAAAGGCTGGCCAAGATATGGTTCAAGTGTCCCTAGCAAACTACATCAGCACACAGGATGGACGATCATGTTGCCACACACTACAGAGGGCCCCATCCAGACTGCAACATCCATTGCCCCAGTACCTTATTCCTCTCCCCTTAGATCTCCCCAGAGGTATAAAATGCCCATCAACCTTTCTACCCTTACTACCTGTTTCTGTTGTATATCACCTGGTTTTCTGGGTTTACTTGCCAGTCTGTTATTCTGTGGATGTTCTAACATACAACATCAGCCCTGTGGACAGTCAGGCATGCCTGTCTTGAAACAGTGTCAATCTAGCAAGCCCGTGGTAGTGAAAAACCAGGATCACTAGTGGAGTAACAGGGAATATCTGCCCTTAATAAAAAGAAACTCACAGATTCTTGTCCTCATGTATGCCAGAGTAAGGCTATCTAAGCACCTCTCTCTAGTCCTTCCTCTCTCAGACCCACCATTGCAGGAGAGGTCCATGCTACTTAACACAGCATCAAAGAGCAAATTGCTATATAAAATGAATGAGAAGCACCATACTCTAATGCTGCACTCGATGCTATACAGCTACTCCCACATGCGTGAAAGCAATTCTCCACCATGGCAGAAAGAAGAGCCACGGGAAGCTTTTCTGCAGACTCCTGGAGAGTAGGAGCATACAGCTCCACACTCTTTACCCACTCCACACACAAAAGCAACATGGCAGAGACCTGTGCAGCAGTAAGACAGGGCCAGACATTTCTGTTTACTGGATCTGACTGGTTTCCAGTCTGAAAACTGCATTGGGTTGGCTTATCAAACTAAAATCAAAATCTGACGTATGAGTAGCCTGTCTGACTAAATTCCAAAGAACACCAATGTTCCCTGTTACTGAACATGCAGCGTTTCCTTAGGATTTTCTAGCTCTACTTTGGAAATTCCTGAATCCTGCGTTGTTTTGCCCTTTTCTGTTTTCACAAATAATTGTGAATTTCATAGGGAAATACTTGGAGGTGAACTGTATCAGTGTTTTAACTTACAGCATTATCCACCCTTATGTGTAGTTTGCTTACATTTCTTTCTAGAGTGCAATAGGTTAGCCCTGGCTAGCAGCCAAATGCCCACTCAGGTACTGACTCCCCCCCCTCCACCACCACCACCACACTCACTGGGACATGGGGAGAAAATAGCAGCCATAGAGCAACCTCCTCCTCCACGTTCTCTGACCTTGGTGTTCCCTCTGCTGTTTCTCACTCCTTTTGTTCCCACCTCCTCTCTCTTTATGACATTTTCTATTCTTTAAAAAATTGTATTTGGTTTCTGTGGCAAGGTCTTGGCAGTGGGGGGGAGCTACAAGGGTGGCTTCTGGGAGAAGCTGGTAGAAGTTTTCCCTGTGTCCGCTGCTGGCCAAGGCCAAGCCAATCAGTGATGGTGGAAGCGCCTCTGTGATAACATATTTAAGAAGGAAAAAAAAAATGGCTGCGGCTCAGTAGCTGGAGAGAGAAGAGAAGTGAGACCCCTGCAGCCCGTGGTGAAGACCATGGTGAGGCAGGCTGTCCCCCTGCAGTCCATGGAGGTCCACGGTGGAGCAGATACCCACCTGCGGCCCATGGAGGACCCCATGCCAGAGCAGGTGGATGCCTGAAAGGAGGAGGCTGTGACCCCATGGGAAGCCTGTGACAGATCAGATTCCTGGCAAGACTTTGCGGACCCATGGAGGGAGGAGCCCACACCAAAGCAGGTTTGCTGGCAGAACTTGTGACCCTGCAGGGGACCCAATGCTGGAGCAGTCTGCTCCTGAAGGACTGCACCCCATGGAAGTTATGGACCCATGCTGGAGCAGTTCATGAAGAACTGTAGCCCGTGGGAAGGACTCATGTTGGAGAAGTTCGTGGAGGACTGTCTCCACGCCTGAGCAGGGGAAGAGTCCTCTCCCTAGGAAGAAGAAGCAGCAGCAGAGACAATGTGTGGTGAACTGACCTCAACCCCCATTCCTGTCCCCCTGCGCTGCTGGGGGGAGTAGGCAGAGAAACTGGCAGTGAAGTTGAGCCCAGAAAGAAGGGAGGGGTGGGGGAAAGGTTTTTAAGATCTAACAGGTTTTCTCCTCTCCTTCTCTGATTTTGATTGATAATAAATTAATTTTTTTTGAAGTTGAGTCTGTTTTGCCCGTGATGGTAACTGATAAAATGATCTCTCCCTGTCCTTATCTCCACCCACGAGCCTTTTGATTTACTTTTCTCTCCTCTGTCTGGTTAGAGGGGAGTGATAGAGTGGCTTTGGTGGGCCCCTGGCATCCAGCCAGGGTCAAACCATCACAAAAATATATTTCCACGGAGGCACCACCAGTTTCACTGATGGGCTCAGCTGTGTCCTGTGTCCATTGCAGAGCTGTCTGGAACTGCGTCCAGCAGAGACGCAGCTCCTGGTCTTTTCTCACCACCCTTGCTACCAAAACCTTGCCACAGACACCCAATACATAGAGTTAAGTCACTTACCACTGGTTTGGGTTTGGGGTTTTTTTTTGCAGTAGAAAGTGTCTGTGCTGTATGTTTAAATAAAGATCAAAACAAGAACCTAGAGGAGACAGCTGGCATAAGTTAATGGGGGATTTTAACCACCCTGATACCTACCAAGAGGGCAATACAACAGTGCACAAGCAGTCCAGAAGTTTTGAAGACATTTATGATAACTTCCCAACACAGGTGATAGAGGCACTAACAGGGGAAGGTGCCCTGCCATATCTGATAATTAGAAACTAGAAAGAATGGGATGTGAAGGTCGGGACAGCTCTGGCTGCAGTGACCATGAGATGCTGGGGTTCAGGAGCTTGGGAGTAGGGAAAAAAGAAAATTGCAGGATCACAACCCTGGCCTTTAGAAGAGCAGGCTTTCACCTGATTGGGGATCTACTTGGAAAAATCCCATGGGACACTGTCCTGGAGAGAAGAATTATCCGGGACAGCTGGATGATTTTCAAGGATCAACTCCTCTAAGCTCAAGACTGGTTCATCCTGACATACAGGAAGTCAGAGAAAAGAGGTAGTGACATGGATGGGCAAGGAACTCTTGACTAAAATCAAACAGAAAAGAGGAGGCATACAAGAGGTGGAAGCAAGGTCTTGTGTCCCAGGAGGAATATAAAGACATTGTATGAGTGCAGGGATGGGGTTAGGAAAGCCAAAACCCACCTCAAGCTGAATCTGGCAATCGTGTGTGAAGAGCAAGAAGGACTTCTACTGGTATGTCAGCAGCAAAAAGATTACTAGGGAAAATGTGGGTCTGCTGATGAACAGAGCAGGGTGCTGATGAATGGTGTCAGGGGACATAGGCAAGGCCAAGGTGCTGAAAGCCTTCTTTTACTTTTATTTTCACTGTTAAGAGATGTCTTCAGAAATCTCAGAATCCTAAGCCCGGTGGGAAAGTATGGAGCAATGAAGACATACTCTCAGTAGAGTAGAGTCAAATTAGGCACAATTAAAGAATTCAGACACAGTCAAATCATGTGACTTGATGGGATGCATACACAAGTGCTGAGGGAGTTGGCTTTTGTCGTTGCAAAGTCATTATCTTTGAAAAGTCATGGCGACTGAGGAGGTTCCCGAGGACTGGAAGACAGCAAATGTCACTCCTATCTTCAAGAAAAGCAGGAGGGTGCAAACTACGTGCCAGTCAGCCTCTTGTTGATTCCTGGGAAACTGATGCAAATCCTCATGGAAACTGTTTTTATATACATTTAAGGACAAGAAGATCAGAGGTAATACTCAGTAGGAGAAATAATACCTGATCAACCTAATAGAGTTCTGTGATGAAATTATGAGATTAGTGAATAGGGAATTTTTTTTGACCTTAGGGAGGCTTTTGACCCTTTTGATCCTATGTTCCATAATGTCAGAGAAGGAGGGGGAGGAAGTGCTCCAGGAACTGGGACAGAGACCCTCCCAGCAGCCAATGGAGAGGACCATGGTGGAGCAGATATCCATGCTGCAGCCCATGAAGGACCCCCCACTGGAGCAGGTGAAAATTTCCTGAAGGAACTGCAGCCTGCAGAGAGCTCCTGCTGGAGTAAGGGAAAAGTATGAAAAGGAAGGAGCAGCAAAGAGGAACTCTTAAGGCCTGACTGCTACCCCCCATCCCCCATCTATCTGCACTGCTCAGAGGTGGGGGCAGAGGAGTCAGGAATGAAGAAGTGAAGGTAAGTGTAAGAAGTGTTGGGGAGAAGGTGGTGTTTTAATTTTTGTCCTTGTTTCACATTAACTGAATCTATTTTAATTGGCAAAAATTAAAGAAATTTTCCTCAAGTTGAGTCTGTTTTGCCTGTGACAGTAACTGGTAAGCAGCCTCCCTGATTTATCCAATGAACTTTTCCATCCTCTTGTCTCCTCTTGTCCTGTCAAGGAGAGGAGTCCGAGATCAACACCATATTGCACCATATCACAATGACTGTTTTCTGTGGCATGCTGTGACAAGGGGCAATAGGCACAATTTGGAACACTGGAAATCCCATTTAAATGTAATAAAAAAAAATTTATCAGTCAGGGCATTCAAGTGCTGGAACAGGTTGCTGAGGTAGGCAAAACCTGGAACAAAGTCCAGACGCCTACTTATTCCATGCAACACTATAACCTGTAGTTACAACTCCAAGAAAATTTAAATTACAAACTTTTTGATAATTTCAGTTATGACTTATCAGCTTAATAATTTTTTCTGCAAGATGAAAATTACTTAAATCAGATTTTTAGAAAACAGAATGTGATAAAATGAAAATTAACAAGAAAATGTGATGAACCATGTAGCTGTTCCAATCTGAGTGAATTTCACTCCTCTAGATCCAAGGTGACCTAAACAACATGAAAAACAGTACAAAGTGCTGAATAAATTAAAAGTAGTTTCATTCATAGTTTATAAATTACTTTCACTTTGAAATTGTATGGATTTTCATGTGTTGGTTATATTTTCCCCTCTTCCTCCTCTTTTTTTTTTTTTTCCTCTGATCATTACCATGTAGGGAGAATGAATAGAGAAGCAGGTTTTTATTCTTTTCTAAGTATTTTTTATTTCATTTCTCTTTTTCCTCTCTGTAACTTTTAAAAACTTACTTAAGAAGTCCTCAAAAAAAAAAAAAGACATCCAGTAAAGTGAAGAAAAGAAGGAAGTAAAAATAATTGTGCTGAAGATTGCTTCTACGATTGAACAAATAGATGGGGGGATGAGGGAAAAAAAGAAGGGAACTTTAGTAAGGATTTTGACATTGTATCTTACAGCAATCTTATTTAGAAGAATGCATTGGATAGATGGACTACTAGGTTTGTTGAAAATTGGCTGGACCACTGAGTTCCAGGGATAGTGATGAGTGCCTTGATATTCAGTTAACTGTCAATAACAACCACAGTGGTTCAACGCTGTGGCCCATATTGCTCAACATTTCTATCAGCACCTTGGACAATGATGATACAGAATGAGTCCTTGGCAAATCTTCAAATGGCAAATGTGAATATGAGCGAGCAATGCATCCTCATTGTGAAGGAAACTAACAATATATTTGGCTACATTAGGAAGAGTTTTATCAGATTGAAGATTGAACTTACTATTTTCCCTCTGTTCAAGAGGGATGTGGAGAAACTGGCAAGTGCTGTGTTAGGCTACCAAGCCGGTGAGCACACATGACCTACAAGGAATTTAGTCTGGCAAAGAGGCTGGGAGTGGTATAGCAACCTATAACTACTTGACATGCCATTAAAAAGTGATAAAGACAAACTCTTCTTGGTAGTGTCAGATGATAAAACACAAGTAGCGGCTTGGAACGTTTAGCTTGGACATTGTTTTTCAGTAAGAGGATAGTGCATCACGGCAACAGATTTTTGAGAGAGGTGGGATGTTTTCATGTCTTGAAAACATGACTAAGGACCTCCAGAAGTCCCTTATGACCAACACTTCTCTGGTTCTATTATTTTTGTACTGCAGACAGAAGAATTTGGGGAGCAAAAACCTGCAAAGCATCAAGCAAAAACTGGTAAAGGAGAAAGGCAAGTTGAAGATTGAGATCAATGGCTTGGCCAGTAGCATGAAGTCCACCTCTACAATCACAGGAGAAGTAGAACCATCGCTCCTTTGCATTTATTATTCTTTTTTCCATCCAAAAGTGAAAAAATTTTACACAATCTTTTCCAAAACTTGAAAACAATAGGAAGTGGCTGAAGAACAAGTTGACACTATACGATCCCAGTTTAACAAATTCTCTAAAAAGTCTTGAGTTTAACAGAAGCATGAGAAAGTCACAAACAGGAAAAAATATTCAGAAAATTCACAGAACATTAATTTTTTACTTTTTTGCAATAATAACTTTCTGTCTTCTTATTTTCTAAACACTAAAGATTACAGAGATTACTGCAAGCAATAAAAATCCAAATTTGAGCATATACTATAGAACTGGCCCATTTTGACTTAGATTCTGCAGATATTTGCTTTATAGATATTGTTTACTATTGACATAACATTTACTCTTTCTCTATCACACCTTTATATTATTGACTGTGGGGAAAAACATCAATGCGCCACCAAAATAAGAAAGATGCTTGAGCTTGAAAAATTCCCAAACTGACTTTTGATAGTTGTCTCTTTCCATTCCACCAACTGTTTTAGACCCAGAAAGTGCAGAGTTTAGAGTACTGATCTTGTTTAGGAAAGCCTTTGTCTGATCATGGCCTTGCTTCTCTAAGAGTCTCCTCGGGAACAGAAAATTTTATATTGAAGACCAGAGCAGTGTTTCCTGGCTGGACAGAAGATGCCTTTTGTGACTGTCTTCCTTTACTGTATTCTGGCCTGTTATTAACATTCCAGGCTGAATCAGTCTTACTCACAGATGCAATGGGGACCTGTAGGTCAAATGATCCTATGCGAGGGTGGAACAGCTCACTGCTCTTTATCCCCTCTGCAGGCTGAGGATTGGGATAGGGATAAGAGGAGCACCTCATCTCTTACACAGCAAAGTGAAGAGAAATCCTTGTGCCTTGCTAAGTCCTCTTTCCAGAGAGGTAATGGATAGAACCTCTTTCCAGACTGGTTAGGGTCTCCCCATCCTCCCTTTTCCAGGCTAGATGGAGAGGCAAGGCAATCCAGAAGAACTCAGGGCCCGGGGATGGTTTTGAGACCTGATGGTGTACTCACTGCAGGGAGAATATGTGTGAGGTGCTATTTCCTGAACTAGGCAGATGAAAGCCATGCATTGTAGAAGGTGGACCTTTAGCACCAGGTTTCTAGCAAGGGAAGTTAAAGACACAGGAAACAGAAAAACAAGTCATCTGTCATTCCCTCTCTAATTTGTTGCCTTTCCAGATGATTCCCATTACCCTAGGAGGTGAAACAAAATACAAGTTGTCAAACTGACAGAGAGGATGATATACTGCAAGTGTGATCTTTGAACCAGTGTACTGGAATCCAAGTCATCCTCTTTAATTAACATGTACAGAGGACCCAAGAAGGAAGCTGAAATATAAAGAATCATTTTGCAGCTCCTACTAGACACATAAACACAGTAATGACTGTAAAAGCAGATATTGCCAGAGTCATGGAGAGCCTTAACCAGAATTAAAAGGATGAGAGGTTTCTTACAGCTATGTGGATTTCAGCTGCTAAGCTTTCAGTTCCTGCACAGCTTGGAAGTCATTATGTCAACAGTCAGAGACAAGCGTATCAAAAAACTACAGATCTAACTTGGAGTTAATTTCATGGGTCATACACAGAACAGTCAGGTCTGTTCTTTGTTAAATGATTATATAATGCATTAGATGAAGAAGGGAAAATCTATCCTTTCTTTCTCTTCTTTTATACAGTTTTGCATGCTGGAGGATGAATAAGACCTTTCCATTTTCTTCAATGACATTTCTACAAGTACTCAATACTATTTTTCAAACAGAAAGTTCAGAAAGACAGGGGTAGCCTCATAGAAGAATACTTGATCTCAGGTGTTTCAGTTGTGCATGCAGTGTTGGAAACATAGGAAAGTTCAATTGGTTGTTTTCCCTGAGCCCTCTCCCAGACATTTGAGGGAGAGCGTGAGCCTTCAGAATATGGTACAGAATCACAGCACCTCACCCTAGGTCCATGGAAGAACTTCAAATAGATCATACCTAACTCTGCAAAGGAAATGACCATTCTTCAGGACCCAGGAAGTATTCCCAGACACCTCATGAATCTCCAACTTTTATTATATAGAGCATCTAGAGTGTTCTACTTGAGTCTTTTCCCCCTTCCCACAAGATACGAAATAAATTTTCTGCTGTCTGACGTGTGTCTGTAGCACCAGAGGATATGGCTGCACCACATTCCCTAAAGTGGCCATATCCTTAAAATTCCCTATGAATTCCTAAAAGCCATGTGAGTGCCTTTCTTTTCCAATTATTGGATGTATCTCTTCCCCAGATTTACCTAATCTTCACCTCCACTGAGAACTATGCTTAGTTGAAAAGCTGTCTGCACAACTAAACATATTTGTACATAGATAAACAAAATGCCTGTCTTAAGACACAATGCATTGTCATTGATGTTTCGGAACAAGTCAAGTGCTCTTCTCTCTGTATATGAACAACATCCAAACCTTTGTGAATTTTGTTTAAACCAATGATTCTTTTTTTGTTTGTTTGTTTTAGAAATCACAAGGCATTTTAAGATTAAGAAAAAACTTCCTTCTTGGTCCTGGTTTGTATTCTTAGGGTGAGGTTTAGGTTACTTTTGTGAACACTTTCTGTTGAACGAAGCTTGGGGGGGGGGGGGGGGACATGGGACGGGGAGGGGAAATCATGTCTACGTCCACAGGTTAGACATGTTAAGACCCGGAGCCTCCCAGGAGTTCTCTAAATTTCTGTGGAGTTTAAGTTTGTCCTTGGAAAGGCTGGAGGAGGTGTGTTTGTGATATAAAGCCCATTCTTGATTGGTAACTATAGCCATTGTCCAAGGTCTCTACAATAGCAGCAAATTGGCAAGTTAAAACTGCCTATAAACCTAAAAGGTGAAGGATGCAAAATGCCAGTAATCACAGTCAATCTGACAGTACCAAAAGTTCTGTTAGACATACATAGAGCAAACCAGCACAGCCAGATATGGAGAACAGCAAAACAATACCTTTAAAAATCCAATTTCAAATTATAGCCAACTGGCAACATTTCGGAAGAAGGTAAAAGATGTAAATAAATGTATGAATCACAGGAGATAAGGAGTCTTCTCTGATCTTTTGAAAGTAGCCAGCAAAAAGCTAAGGTGTTGTCAGTAGGCGCAGTAACACAAGCATGATATGGTTGTCCAAACTTTTGGAATTAGACTATATTAGATTGTTCCTAGTCTTTATTTCCAGAATATTTCGGAATAGAATCTCCCCAAAGCTCTTTGTAATAGTAATCCTCCTCACTACTGCTGAGTCCTGAGACACACAAATCTTACATGTCAAACAGCAATTCAGAGTCAGGAGAAGAGAAGCCAACAATTCCAAGTCCCCATGTCCTGCTCTGTTTGCTGGACAGCATTTCCTCCTTTCAGATTCCTAGTCAAAATATTTATAGGAGATTTATTCACATAGCTAGTAAGACTTCAAATATTTCTAAATATATCCACTAGCACGACTGGGAATCATGCACTCAGTCAAGTTTGCCAAAAATTTTTTGACCTAAGAAAGAGGAGGAGGGAATTTTATGTGCAGACCAGAACCTATAAAAGTGCTGGTAGGACAAGTCTGTTCTGTCTCCACAGACAGCTTCGAGGTAAGAGTATGGAGGGATGGGTGCTGGCAGAATTCCACTGCATTCCTGTGGAACTGCTTTCATTGAAGGACTGTCTGTATCTAGAGATTTTCTTTCTGCTTTCAAGTCCCCAGCATATTTTTGCCCTGTGACTTATCCTGTGCCAAAATAAGAAGGTAATTGTCATTTCTGTTTTTCAGTGTTGACCAGCTTCCAGCCTGAGAGCCAGCTGGTATCACAAGAGGTAAGACTCTGATTTACCTACTCCATGGGAATAGACTCTCCAAGATGTTTTTTTTAAGCATTTGTATGGGCACTTCCCATATCCATTTACATCTCTGCATACTAATGCAGTGCAGTTCTACCTGAGCTGTGCTGTCTAAACCAGCAAATTTCCTTTCAGCACTGGGTTGGACACCTTTGTTTTGTACCTGCTGGGAAATATTGACCTCTTACCATGCAGAACTGTTAACAGGAGATTTCCTGTAAACAGAAATCCGGGAAAGAGAAGATGAACAAACAGCACATATATAGTTAAGATTTTGTCAAATCCCTCTGAGTAGTTTTTATTGAAAAGTTTTCCTCTTTTGGTGCAAGTTAATCTTAAAGGATCAGCTTGAACTGGAAAAGGCAGAACAACTGGAGAAGCTAAAACTGATTTCTAACTGAGGAAAGGCTTTGCATGGACAATCAACACCTGTGCTTCTGCTTACTACACACCTTTTTTTCTTATGTTGCTCCATCTCTATAGTCGATACAAATTACATGGTCTAAAATGTGCAAGAGAGGAAAGATATAAGTGGGCTTTCATAATTTAAATAAGATAACTTTCCTTTGTATAGAAAATTTTTGTATTGTGTCAAGCAATCCAATTTTTCAGTATAGCATACTGAAACACAACTAGATCTAAAGAACTGAACATATAAACTGGAATAAGGGAGGGAAAGTAAAAAAAAATCTAACTCAAAGACAACTCTCTTCTTTAGGATCTAAATAAATTGCAGGATATCTAGGGTGAAAACAGATAAGCTAGAGAGCGAAATGCTAAGAATAGGCAGAGCAGAACACTGCAGATAGTCAGGTGTGTGGTGCAAAGGCATTTCTTCCTTCACTCAGCACTGTAGCATGTCTCTCCATTTCAGCCCTGTGCCGTGCTGCACTCCATAAAGTACAGCCATGTCATCAGATGCTGAGATGGCCATCTTTGGGGAGGCAGCCCCTTACCTCCGAAAGTCAGAGAAGGAGAGAATTGAGGCCCAGAACAAGCCTTTCGATGCCAAGACATCTGTCTTTGTGGCCCATCCTAAGGAATCCTATGTGAAAGGGACAATCCAGAGCAAAGAATCAGGGAAGGTCACTTGCAAGACTGAAGGTGGAGAGGTGGGTAAAATAAAAGACTTACAAACAGTATTAAATTCCCACTCTGGGCTCTTAGCTGACGTGCATGTACCTTTCTTTCTTCTGACAGACTCTGACCGTAAAGGAAGATCAAATCTTCTCCATGAACCCTCCCAAGTACGATAAAATCGAGGACATGGCCATGATGACCCACCTCCACGAACCCGCTGTGCTGTACAACCTCAAAGAGCGTTACGCAGCCTGGATGATCTATGTAAGTACCAGCAGCAGTCTTCCTTTGGGTAGCTGGAGGAACTGCTCTGCCAGGCTACGTGGAAGCCAACGTGCTGCCTCCCTTCCTCGCAGACCTACTCGGGTCTCTTCTGCGTCACTGTCAACCCCTACAAGTGGCTGCCGGTGTACAACCCGGAGGTGGTGTTGGCCTACCGAGGCAAGAAGCGCCAGGAGGCCCCTCCACACATCTTCTCCATCTCTGACAATGCCTATCAGTTCATGCTGACTGGTGAGTGGCTTATTTTAAAAGTAATCGCAGGAGACATTTTAAAAGTAATCACCGAGTTTCCCTGATAGATAACCTGATGTTTTCTTAACATAGCATTAGATTTTTATTTCAGTCACAGCTTTAATCACTGTTAATTTAAACAGGATTTTTTCACGTCAAGTTTTATGAAAAGGAAGTATCTTACCTCAGATAGTTAGTGTGTTAGGAAAAACAATAAGCCAAATGGACTAGGTGGAGCAAGGAATATAATTATGTCTATAATGAAATAGTGAAAGTGAACAGGGCACCAAATCCATATGTGATCTGAAAATTGTGTCTAATGATGTGAAGTTATTTTGTCAAAGGGCTACAGGAAACATCAATATCACAAATGTTCAGATTTGTCTTGATAAAACTATGACATGAGAAAACTAAATAGAATTATATGTTGATGCTAGTTTTGCTTCCACCTTTTCATTCTTTTCTTTGTCTGTGCTACTGAGTTCAGGATTCCCTTGTTGTGGGTTCTTTCTATCCCTTTCCCTTCTTCTGCTCTAAATACAGTCTGTGTACCAGAAAATTAAAACAACAGAACCAGAAACAATTTACTGTAGTCAGGAGAAAAAAAGACGGTAAAGAGTGCAATAGGGAAGAAGCGTATGGCCCCTCAAGGGTTTTCGTTGTTCATGGAAAAACATTATAGAATCATAGAACGGTTTGGGCTGCAAGGGACCTTTTAGTCCTTCCCTCTGGCGTTGGGAGGCACATCTTCCACTAGATCAGGTTACTCAAAGCTCTGTCCAATGTGACCTGGAGAACCTCTAATCATGGGTCATCCACAATTTCTCTGAACAACCTGTTCCGGTGGCTCACCACCCTCATAATAAAACATTTCTTCTTTATATCCAGTCCAAACCTACCCTCTTTCAGTTTAAAACTGTTTCCCCTTGCCCTGTCACTACAGGCCCTGGTAAAAGGTCTCACTTCATCTTTCTTATAAGCCCCCTTTAAGTACTGAATGGCCACAATAAGGCGTCCCTGGAGCTTTCTCTTCTCCAGGTTGAACAACCCCAATACTCTCAGCCTTTTTTTGTAAGAAGAGGTGTTCTGGACCTCGGACTATTTTCATGTCCCTCTTCTAGACCCACTCTAAAGGTCGATGTCTTTCTTGTACTGGAGACCCCAGAGCTGGAGGGTCGGGTCTCAGAAGAGTGGAGTAGAGGGGCAGAATCACCTACCTTGCCCTGATAGCCATGCATCTTTTCATGCAGCCCAGGATCTGATTGGCTTTCTGGGCTGCAAGTGCACATGGCCAGCTCATGCCCAATTTTACATCCACCAGTACCTCCAAGTCCTTCTCTGCAGGGCTTCTCTCAAGCCAATCAGCCCCCAGTCTGGACTGAGAATTGCCCCGACCCAGGTGCAGGACTTTGCACTTGGCCTTGTTGAACTTCATGATGTTCAGGCCCAGTCTTCAAGCCTGTCAACATCCCTCTGCATGGCATCCATTCCCACTGGTGTATTCAACTGCACCACTCAGATCGGTATCATCTGCAAATTTACTGAGGCTGAACTCAATCCCACAACATATGTCAATATTGGATGTATTAAATAATGCTGGTGCCAGTACAGACCTGTGAGGGACATGACTCCTTAACCATTTAGACATTGAGCCTTTGAATGTAAATCTTTATATGGGGCCATGCAGAAAATTATGTATTACTATTCCACATAATCCTCTATTTTGAATACAGATATGCAGTTTGGTTAGATTTCTTGATGAGAATTGTGTGAAGGACAAGTGGATGCACAGTTTCTCTCAGCACCACATGCCTCTGACAGCTCTATGCACCCATTTGGGCTTATACTTACTACTGTAGGACCTGGAAGGGAGTTGGGTACTCTTGGACTTCCTGAAGAAGCCTCAGCTCACATTTACAGCTTCACTTCTCATTCAGCTCAGTGTGACCCAGGTCAGCTGCTAACACGATCTTTCATTCTTGCCTCTTTCCCAGATCGCGAGCAGTCAATCCTGATCACGTACGTACACGCCCTGCTCAGGTCCCTGCGGGGCTGCCCGGTGCCAGGGGACCTCCTGCCTGACCACGCGCTCTCTGCTTCTCTCTTTGGCTTGACAGCGGAGAATCTGGTGCAGGGAAGACTGTGAACACAAAGCGTGTCATCCAGTACTTCGCAACAATTGCGGCCAGCGGGGACAAGAAGAAGGAAGAGCAGCAGCCATCAGGCAAAATGCAGGTGAGGTCCTAGGGGTAGGAACCTGCAACTACCAAATTAATTTATGAGCTACACCATGACAATAAGATTTCTATTTTAGGGGACACTTGAGGATCAAATCATCAGTGCCAACCCGCTGCTGGAGGCTTTTGGTAATGCCAAGACAGTGAGGAATGACAACTCCTCACGCTTTGTAAGTTGTTGTCTGGGACAAAATTACTTTTTTTTCTACCAGCGCACTGACTCAAAGATTCTTGTAGTCAGGATTGGTAAAATAGGTCTCAACTGACTTTGCTGCTGCTTTCAGGGTAAATTCATCAGAATCCACTTTGGTGCCACGGGAAAACTGGCTTCTGCTGACATTGAAACTTGTAAGTGACCCTCCCGGCCCAATCCCTTTCCTTCCAGCCTTCCTCAGATCTTGTGCTAACTCTGTCCTACCGTCCTTGCCAGATCTGCTGGAGAAGTCCAGGGTCACTTTCCAGCTCAAGGCAGAAAGAAGCTACCACATATTTTATCAGATCATGTCCAACAAGAAGCCAGAGCTAATCGGTAGGAAAGATCACTAACGGGCTCTGGACAAAGGTCATAGAACACCATTTAATTCCTTCACATGCCAATTACATTGGATCTGTATGTGTTTCCTCCTTCTTTTCAGAGATGCTCCTGATCACCACCAACCCATATGATTACCAGTATGTGAGTCAAGGTGAGATCACGGTTCCCAGCATTAACGACCAGGAAGAGCTGATGGCCACGGACGTAAGTAACACACAGAAGTTTTCTTAGGCGGACTCTGACCTTTACCAGGCATGGTCCTTACTCTAATGATCCTTTTGTTAGAGTGCCATTGACATCCTGGGCTTCACTGCTGATGAGAAGACAGCCATCTACAAGCTGACGGGGGCTGTCATGCACTACGGCAACCTGAAGTTCAAGCAGAAGCAGCGTGAGGAGCAGGCAGAGCCAGACGGCACAGAAGGTACCAGCCCAATATATATCGGAGCACAGTCTATACCACAGCACTTGCTGATACAGGCAGCAATTCAGGGTCAGCACTGACTCATTGGCTCAGCCTGCACGTTTCCCCAGACGCCAGTTTTGTAGACTACAAGTGTGTCCTAAGCAGAGGACTTTGCTGGAAGAACACAACTCAGTGGACGATGCAGGTTATTTGGAACTGTGCAAAGTATAAGGTGCAGTGAATCCTAAAGTACGCTGCCGTTGGCTGACACAGTAGGACTCAGGCAGAAGAAAAGCAAGCTTTGCTGCAATACTGAGCAGCAGCTTCCCAGACCTGGCACAGAACCGGTAGCCACTTGCCTCACTCACTTAAGTTTATGCATCCAGGTAGCCATTATCGTTTACCATCAGCTGTAGTCACCTCCTAACAGTATTGTTTCTAGGCGACAAGAAGCCAGTGTCCTAAAGCTGCTCTGCCTCAAAGCCCATGTTCTGGAGACTACTCACAATGCCCAAACTGAGAGCATCGTCAGGTTTTTTTTAAACCCCCATGCTCTCATTGTACATGGGGGTTAAAAAGGAACGTCAGTTAGTACTGCAACTGTGGCTCATATGCTCTACATTTTCCATAGAGTCTCAGCATGTCTCCAGGACTTCTGCTTGAAGAATAGACATCTAAGATATGTCTATCACGTTTGCTTTGCCTAGAAGTGTTCAAAGGTGCATTCCTTTAGAAGATCGTGGACATATTTCCACGAAACCAGAGTTATTTGCATATATCATAAACATGTATTACTAAGGGTTTTTTTTCTTGAGTTGTTTTTAGTGTGTGTAGTTTGGGGGGGTTTTTTAGGAAAGTTAAAACATAAGTGCAAGTGACTACAAGGAATACACTAGCAATGAAACTGATACTGATGAATAGTAATAGTAGAGTAGGCTGCAAATCATAGCTGTTACTTTACCTAAGTGATGGTATTTTGCTGACCAAATCTTGGAATCATTCGGAGCAGTGTATGTAACAGTGATTCTTCTGAAATATTGCACAGTGTAATCCCCTTCTGAGTATTACTCTGAACCTGTGAAAAAATTTCTCAGTTTGGCAAAGTGATTTTTGGTTTTGCTTGTTTTATTTGCTCAAAAAGCTGGGAGATGACGGTGGCCGTTCATCTTCTCCACCTCCTGTGCACCCTATTTACTGTGCAATCTTTCTTTCTTTATCTGCTTTTGAAAACATTGAGGAAAACATGCAATCTGTTCCAGTACTTCACTGTCCTCACACAGTAGAAACTTTGCCCAATTTCTAGCCCAAATATCTCTTGATACATTTTCAGACTGCTAGATCATGTCCAATATTCATGCAGCAATCTGCTATACTTGTTTATCATGATTTTTATGTGAATTGTATAGGCATTCTTGAACAAATTGTTTTACATACTGGGGCTGCTGGCAGAGTTTGCATTCAGTAGTAAATGCACTAATAGAGGGTAAAATGCTGAACTTTTTGTTTGCACTTCTAAAAATAGCCCTTCATCTCATATGTTTAGCTCACATGTAGATTCGTAAAGGCATAGCTGACACTTAGGCATTGTCCTCTCGTGAGTATTATGTCTTTCAAGTTACCCTACTACAAGTCACTGAAAAAAATTGCACTGTATTTGCTTCAGAGACAATATGCAATTGTCTGCAACCTGGTCATCATCACAGGCTTATCTTTTCTATTTCTTTTTCAGCATTTATTATTGAAAAGTCTGCCTACCTAAATGTCTCTAAACTGATTTTTCATTCAGAATTCAAAATAAGCTAAGAATAGTTGAAGAAAAAATAGCCAGTGTAAATGCTCCATAATTACTGGGGAACGTTGCTTATGATGAACTACAAACACGTTACTATTATCTTAACTAATCTTTTTATCTTTACTAGAAGTACCTTTCAATTCTTGTTTTAAAGGAACACTAATGTCTGCCAGTACCTTAACAGCTGACATTTTTGCTCTTTAGTGGCTGACAAGGCTGCCTACCTGATGGGTCTGAACTCAGCTGACCTGCTCAAGGCCCTCTGCTACCCCCGAGTCAAGGTTGGGAATGAATATGTGACAAAGGGTCAAACCGTGCAGCAGGTAACAAAATCAATGTTTGGTTGGGAAATCCTCCGGACTTCCTCTTTTGCTCTGCATGATGACTACAAGCCTTCTAGTTTTTATTTTAGGTATACAATTCAGTGGGTGCCCTGGCAAAGGCTGTGTTTGAGAAGATGTTCCTGTGGATGGTTGTTCGCATCAACCAGCAGCTGGATACCAAGCAGCCCAGACAGTACTTCATTGGTGTCCTGGACATTGCTGGCTTTGAGATCTTTGATGTAAGAGGAGGATCTTCATACAAATTTCCCGGAAGGGGCATTAAGACACTGGAATAGTTTGAGGGTGTGGGGTTTTTTTTTAATTATGGATTGGTTTTATTTATTGAATAATCCTGATGTTCCTGTAGGAATAGCACTCTTGTGGTTCTCATACTATCCCAGAAGGGCAGCAGGTTTTTATAGATGTCTGTTGTTGCATGCAGAAGTGAAAATTACATTGAAAACTGATACGAAAATGTTGAACAACTGATGGGTAATAGCAGAGACGGGTTTTGAGGAAGTTAAAATATGCCATCTCGAGTGAAGATTTTGTTAATGCTGAAGCCAGATTCCCTGTAAAAGCTTGGGAATAGACTGATAGTGTAGATAAATTCAAGCAGATTAAAAGCTGGACTTGGACTAAGCTCTGTAACTCTTTTCAGAGCTCAGAAACATGTTGAGACAGTGCCAGGGCCTGAAAGAGTGGATATATTAGAGGATGGAATATGCCGGTCCCGTAACCAGAAATTCAGGATCCCAGTCACGGAGACCTTAATAAGTTGAAAATAAAACCTATTGGAAGATTGAAAGTGTTCCTGAATCTGAACTTCACAAGTAAATCTCTCTGCATTCTGCAGTTCAACAGCCTGGAGCAGCTGTGCATCAACTTCACCAATGAGAAACTGCAACAGTTCTTCAACCACCACATGTTTGTGCTGGAGCAGGAGGAGTACAAGAAGGAAGGAATTGAATGGGAGTTCATTGACTTTGGGATGGACCTGGCTGCCTGCATTGAGCTCATTGAGAAGGTATTTGTATAATTCACATCTAATATTTTCAGAAATGCATTATTTTTTTACATATTTACAAATGTAGCTTGAAAGGTTTAATGTGACATTGCAAATATATAAATTGAAATTATTTTACATTTTGCTCTGCTGAGCAGAACAATCACTGAGAGTGTTAATCTTGTCCCACTCAAGAAGCTATTTCTTTATCTGTGTTTCTTTCTGCCTCTTAACCTTTTCCTACTTCCTTCTGCTTCTTCCAGCCCATGGGCATCTTCTCCATCCTGGAAGAGGAGTGCATGTTCCCCAAGGCAACTGACACCTCTTTCAAGAACAAGCTCTATGACCAGCACCTGGGCAAGTCCAACAACTTCCAGAAGCCCAAGCCTGCCAAAGGCAAGGCTGAGGCCCACTTCTCCCTGGTGCACTATGCTGGTACAGTGGACTATAACATCTCTGGCTGGCTTGACAAGAACAAGGACCCCCTGAATGAAACTGTTGTGGGGCTGTATCAGAAATCATCCATGAAGACACTGGCTTTACTCTTTGCCTCTGCTGGAGGAGAGGCAGGTCAGTTCTGTGAAATTAATATTTTCATTTTTATTTAATGACTCTATCAGAGCCACTAATATCAGCCAGAGTGTTCTGAAGAAACTACCTGTGGTGCAGATTCTCCCATGGCTTGAATTTATTAATAAAGGAAAAGACCAAATGTATTTTGGGCCTTCCACTCACATGATAATCCCTTGGATTATCCCACACCTTTGGTCCTGTGTTCCTTTAGATTGAGTGTTGACTCTGTTTCCCACTGCATCCTAGCTTCCTTTCTTAGCATGACTGATACACATGAAGAAGCTCCTTGCAGCCTCATCGAGAAAAAATTTACAAATCAAAGTTGTAAAATCATCTTTTTTTGGTGTTCTTCAGAGAGTGGTGGTGGCAAAAAGGGAGGCAAGAAGAAGGGTTCTTCTTTCCAGACTGTATCAGCTCTTTTCAGGGTAAGTATAGTCATTCCCTAATTTTTTCCTCTCTTTTTTTTTTTTTTTGAGTTGAAGAGTGTGAAACCTCACACTAACTCCAGCAAGGCCATTTTAATGCACCTATTAACATTTTTCTGCATCAAGAATAGTTCTTCAGTTATTCATAAAAGAGCTGACTGCAAGTCAGCTGAGGCCAGCTGAGGAAGATACATCTTAACCTAGCCTTTCTTCGAATGTTGGAAAAAATACTTTGGTCCAGCTACATTTTCATTTACTCATGAGTACAAACTCTTCCCCCTCTCCCCCTGCCTTGGGAGGACAATGGTGTATCTATCTGGCTACCTGCCTCAGGAAATCTCAAGTCTGGATCGGCACATGCAAATGTATGTGCATTTGCACATGATAATGCATAACATAATACATAACATAATTGTTTGCACATGATTATAGATATGAAGACAAATCAATAGGGAAATGCCAAGACCAGTTACCTTTCCACCAATGGGCAGAGCTTAAGGCAGATGGAAACACTCTTGTTTCAACACCTGTGGCATCTAGCTACTATCAGGCATCCTGAACAGTTTTTCACACTGTAAAAGGGGTATTTGTCTGACCAGCTTTTCCCCTAGAATCATAGAATCATAAAATAGTTTAGGTTGGAAAGGCCCTTTAAGATCATCAAGCCCAACCGTTACCCTAACCCTGCCATCCCACCACTAAACCCTGGCCCTAAGCACCTCATCTGCCCGGCTTTTAAATCCCCCCAGGGGTGGGAACTCGACCCCTTCCCTGGGAAGCCCCTTCCAGTGCTTGACAACCCTTTCAGGGAAGAAATTTTTCCTAATATCTAACCTAAACCTGCCCTGGCACCCCTGCTCCAAACCAGGGCTAAACTGAGAACTGTTAGGACCTAGCTAGTAAAAGCGATTGCTAAAATCAGAGATAGTTCATGGGTTTGCTTTTAAAAACACTTCTAGAAAGGGGTGCTGTAGGACCTGCCATTCATGCCTTTTCTCTACAACTTGTGACCCCCATTCTCACTGAACAGGGAGTCTTTCTTGCCTTACCCTTGCTGAACCTTTGTCAAATATATCCTCACAAGTAGAACCTAATGCCATTAAGCTTCCCTTTCCCATCCTTCTCTGCAAACTTGGTCCTTACCCCTCTTCCCTTTTGTCCTATTTTGCTTATGTTTCTGTTCCCATCGATAGTCAGTGTCTTCCACAGAGTGAGAATCTGGTGATCACAAAGTGTCATCTTTCACTCAGAATTATACGTTTTGCCAAGAACTTCTGGTCAGCTTCTCCATAGGTGTCCTATATGACTGGATATATAGCTCGGTCTCATGAAAACACATTACACAGGTTTGGGACTTTCTCTTATGCTCTAGACTCTAAGGTGGAAGAAAACCCGAATTAGGATGGTTGTAGGTGGTAATAATAATCCATTATTGCTCTCCAGCACTTTTCCCACATCTGACAGTATAACTGCAGAGGTACCATTTGTTAATAAAACATCTTTGCTCATGAACCCACAGGAGAACTTAAACAAGTTGATGACCAATCTGCGCAGCACTCATCCCCATTTTGTGCGTTGTATCATCCCCAATGAAACAAAAACACCTGGTAAGAACCTCAGTAGAGACAAATCATAGTGTGAGGCAGCTATTATCATCTATGCTTAATCATAAAGTATCAAATAATTGTCTTATTTGCTTAGGCGCCATGGAGCATGAACTGGTGCTACACCAGCTGCGGTGTAACGGTGTGCTGGAAGGGATCAGAATTTGCAGGAAGGGATTCCCCAGTAGAATTCTCTATGCAGACTTCAAACAGAGGTCAGTGTCCTTTCTGCTCTCCATTCTGTCTTTACCGCATAAGTTGTACATCCTAACTATTTTAACATTTGTGGCTATTTTTTAATGCCAACTCTAGCTGATTGTAACTGAAAGAAAGGGAAAACACTGGAATGTATAACCAAAGGCAGCATGTATGGCTAGCAAAAGAGAAACTGTTGAGAAATTAAGATAAGGCAGTTGTCCTCATTGATTGCTGTTCATCAAAAAGGTGAACTTTGCCACTGTCTCTGAATATGGAAGCACAATAGAACTACATAAGCCAATGCTCACAAGATTAAAAAATGCAGATTGGGATGTGGCTACAACAGATCCTCAGACAAAAATTACAAACACAAATAGAGTGCTTTGGCCATTGGATCACTGCAAGTTTCAGAGGAAGATGCTTTCTTCCTATACACGTAGTGGTAATGTTCCTCTCTTGAAATTTTCTACAGCACAGTTTAAGTGAAAAAGGTGTTGGACTGAAATGGCTGAAGATGAGTGTCCTCTTTTCAGTTATGATTGATCACCTAAAGACAATAAAAGTTTCCTTAACTTTGTTATCAGATTAGGGATTCATTATAATTGTATTTCTAAACAAGGAATGGAATTCCAACTTACTCAGCCTGATTCTGCAAAAACTGCTGTTAATTTCAATAAACAATATAACCTTATGACTTGAGGTTGCTTTCATTCATATTTCCTTTCATTTAACAGATACAAGGTGCTTAATGCCAGTGCTATCCCAGAGGGACAGTTCATCGATAGCAAGAAGGCTTCTGAGAAGCTTCTTGGGTCAATCGATGTGGACCACACCCAGTACAAATTTGGGCACACCAAGGTACAAACTTGACTCACTCTTCATGTGCCTGTGCTTTGCTGTACCTGCCAGTGATGTGCTGCAATGTTCCCTTTCTCGAGGTGTTCTTCAAAGCTGGGCTGCTGGGACTCCTGGAGGAGATGAGGGATGAGAAGTTGGCACAGCTCATCACCCGCACACAGGCCAGGTGCAGGGGCTTCCTGATGAGAGTGGAGTATCGGAGAATGGTGGAGAGGAGGTAGACATTCCTTACCTTCATTTAAAGTCGCTGTACTAGGGGGAAGTGTTAACACTCATCATACTGAAAATATTCAATGTACGTTTTAATTATGCTTCAGGGAGTCCATTTTCTGCATCCAGTACAACATTCGTGCATTCATGAATGTGAAGCACTGGCCCTGGATGAAGCTGTTCTTCAAGATCAAGCCCTTGCTGAAGAGTGCAGAATCTGAGAAGGAGATGGCCAACATGAAGGGCGAGTTTGAGAAAACCAAGGAAGAGCTTGCAAAGTCTGAGGCAAAGAGGAAGGAGTTGGAGGAGAAAATGGTTTCCTTGCTGCAGGAGAAAAATGATCTGCAACTGCAAGTGCAGGCTGTGAGTATTTTTTCTAGGGGAAAGTAAGTAAGGTCTAAATCCTCTCTTAGTACAGAACTCTCATACTGCACACTAAATTGCCTTAGGAAAGATTTTAATCTGAATTACTAAAGGTAAAATTCAGACTACTCAGTGTCGACATTATAATATAAGGTTCTAAGGTGGGAATGACTTTTTAAGTCTCTATGCCTAGACATTTGTTTCTCCATGCAAGGTCACAATATAAGGTCCAACTGTAGTAACTAGAGGTTTAGTATATACAATTAACATAGTCTGAAGAGCAATTTAGTTGACTACATACTCTGGTTTTAATCAGTTGCCTAAATAAAAGAGCCTTAGGTCATTTCTTATGGTATCCCACCTGTCCTCCTGCAGCTAGTGTTCCAGGAAGACACAAATACCCTTTACCTCGTAACTGTCAGTCCTATGTGTGTCTTCAATGTCCTCTGGAAGGTAAAAGATTTGGCAAAATTTACACAATGCTCTTTTGTCTGAGTATTCATAGCTTCAGAATAGTGTCAGATTCAAATGGAAACCACCGATTGCATCTAGATTATGGACGAGTTTAAGTGCAACAAAGAAGATAAATTCTAAGTCAGTCTTGCCAAGAAAAGCTTTTACAGACATAAAAAAAGATCTGTGAACAATTGTATTCAGTTACTCACTTTCAGGTAAAGAAATCAAAAACATTAGAAAAAATATTTTTAGATATTTATATATCAATAAATACAAAGAGACACAATTAATGAGAGTAAAAAAATTAAATAGAATACAAAACTACTCTGACTTAGAAGAGGCAGTGCAAAAATAATTTTCCACAAGGTAATACAAAATAATACTTCCGTGTTTGGTTTTTTTTCAGCAGAAAATACCCTTTTTCTATTCAGCTTTTCCTAAAACTTGTGATTAGCAAACAAAATTACATTTCTCTTACAGGAAGCTGATGCTTTAGCTGATGCTGAGGAAAGATGTGACCAGCTCATCAAAACCAAAATCCAACTGGAAGCCAAAATTAAGGAAGTGACTGAAAGGGCTGAGGATGAGGAGGAAATTAATGCTGAGCTGACAGCCAAGAAGAGGAAACTGGAGGATGAATGTTCAGAGCTGAAGAAAGATATTGATGACCTTGAGTTAACGTTGGCCAAAGTGGAGAAGGAAAAACATGCCACTGAAAACAAGGTAGGAGGCAGATGTCCCTCTTGCAAAAAAGCCCCTGTTTTCTGTTATAGAGTATGGCATTCCTTTATCTGCACTTGCTCCATTCTTCTCAAAGGTGAAAAACCTCACAGAGGAGATGGCAGCCCTGGACGAGAACATTGCCAAGTTGACAAAAGAGAAGAAAGCCCTCCAAGAGGCCCATCAGCAGACACTGGATGACCTGCAGGCAGAAGAGGACAAAGTCAATACTCTGACCAAAGCTAAGACCAAGCTGGAGCAGCAAGTGGACGATGTAAGCCCCCAGGCATCCAGCAAGAACAGGACAGGCATGGCGTTAGACCTGGCTGGCAGGGCACTGATGGTCTTGTTCTTTTTAGCTGGAAGGGTCCCTGGAGCAAGAGAAGAAACTGCGCATGGACCTTGAGAGAGCTAAGAGGAAACTCGAAGGAGACCTCAAGCTGGCCCATGACAGCATCATGGATTTGGAAAATGATAAGCAGCAGCTGGATGAGAAACTGAAGAAGTAAGTACCTCTGTGGGGCACCCGAGTGCTGGGTGGGTGCACTTGTCTTTGTTCTTTGAGCTCTAACCTGGTCTGCTTTGTGCAAAGGAAAGACTTTGAAATCAGCCAGATCCAGAGCAAAATTGAGGATGAGCAAGCCCTGGGCATGCAATTACAGAAGAAGATCAAGGAGCTGCAGGCAAGTCTCTGTTGCTTCCCTTCCACTTTTCAGAAATTCATCAGGTAAGAGGAGGGCCTGGGTGTGAAGGTTCCCTGCTGTTCCCCAGGCTCGTATTGAGGAACTGGAGGAGGAAATTGAGGCAGAGAGAACCTCTCGGGCAAAAGCAGAGAAGCATCGGGCTGACCTCTCGAGGGAGCTAGAGGAGATCAGCGAGCGCCTGGAAGAAGCAGGAGGGGCAACCGCAGCTCAGATTGATATGAACAAGAAGCGTGAGGCAGAATTTCAGAAGATGCGTCGCGACCTCGAAGAGGCCACGCTGCAGCATGAAGCCATGGCTGCCACTCTGCGGAAGAAGCATGCGGACAGCACAGCTGAGCTTGGGGAGCAGATCGACAACCTGCAACGAGTGAAGCAGAAGCTGGAGAAGGAGAAGAGCGAGCTGAAGATGGAGATTGACGACTTGGCCAGTAACATGGAGTCTGTCTCCAAAGCCAAGGTACACAAATACCTTACAGGTATTTCTGCCCCAGTGGAAGTCTATACGGTGCAACTTTGTGCACCTCTTGTTATTGAGAGTGTTGATGGTTAACCATTGCCCTTCTGTATGTTGACACACAGGCAAGTCTGGAGAAAATGTGTCGCGCACTGGAAGATCAACTAAGTGAGATTAAGACAAAAGAAGAAGAGCATCAGCGCATGATCAATGACCTCAATGCTCAAAGAGCTCGTCTGCAGACAGAATCGGGTAAGACATACCCAACTCTGATGTGAAAATGTGTAGTGCCAGTGAGTTAATGCAGAAATGACCCTTCTGGGCACATCGTCTGTCCAACATGCGATGTCTCCTCTCTAATGACAAAGGCATGAAATGGGATCATAAGCTTCTACATAGTCTGCTAACTATCCAGTTTTGCATCCCAAAATGTCCACAGTCCTGTCATCAATGGCAATAAAAGCCTTGTGTATCTGTAAACTTTTCCAGGTGAATATTCTCGCCAGGTGGAGGAGAAGGATGCTCTGGTATCTCAGCTGTCAAGAGGCAAGCAGGCATTCACCCAACAGATTGAGGAACTCAAGAGGCACCTAGAGGAAGAGATAAAGGTGAGAAGGTTTTATCCAAAACATATGAAATCACAGAATCAACAGGATGAGAGGGAGAAAAACAAGCACTTAGGTAGTCAGGAATATCTTCCCATATTAGCTTTGCTCCCCCTTCCCTACAGTCCATCCATTAATTCTTTTGCAGAATCACACTCTTCACTTCTCATTCAGTAGCTTGCCATCATTCTCACAGCAGAATAATCCAGTGTCCATCAACATGGGACATTTCCCAAGATACTTCCTTTCATTGTTGCACTACTATTTTTCCCCCAGGCCAAGAATGCCCTGGCCCACACCTTGCAGTCTGCTCGCCACGACTGTGACTTGCTGCGGGAGCAATATGAGGAGGAGCAGGAAGCCAAGGGGGAGCTGCAGCTTGCCCTACCCAAGGCCACCAGTGAAGTGGCCCAGTGGAGAACCAAATACGAGACGGACGCTATCCAGCGCACGGAGGAGCTGGAGGAGGCCAAGTATGTGGGGAATGTGGGGAAGGCTGGCAGAGACTAAGAATGGAAATTGGAGGAGACCACTGTGATATTGTCAGGAAGAAGTTAATATTCTGCTTTGGGGTGGGGTGCCAGGAAGAGACAGCATAACTGAGAGCAGGTAGGCACTGGGGAAAAGCAGAAGCAGCAAAGCTCTTCAGACATGGAAGAGCAGAGACATGATAGTGTGAATAGCAGAGAGTGGATTGCTGTAGCCCAGGATTCAGACATCGAAATACAGTGGCTGGCTGGGAGAGGTCCTATTCATCTGTGTAAATGAAGATCACACGCTACCAAGTGCCTAAGTGTGCTCTTGTGAAAAACATACTGGCTGCACAGCACAGGCTCCCATTTGCTTCCTCACTGGGGCCTGCACTTACCACCTCCCAGGAAGAAGCTGGCACAGCGCCTGCAGGATGCAGAGGAACACGTTGAAGCCGTCAATGCCAAATGTGCCTCCCTGGAAAAGACAAAGCAGAGGCTGCAGAATGAAGTGGAGGACCTGATGATTGACGTGGAGAGATCGAATGCTGCCTGCGCAGCTCTGGATAAGAAGCAGAAGAACTTTGACAAGGTCTTCTGGGCTCCAGACCTGGGGCTCATGGGCAGAGCTTCCCCTCCTGGTTGCCACATCCATACTCACGCCCCGTTTCTCTTCAGATCCTGGCAGAGTGGAAGCAGAAGTATGAGGAAACGCAGGCTGAGCTGGAAGCCTCCCAGAAGGAGTCTCGTTCTCTCAGCACGGAGCTGTTTAAGATGAAGAACGCCTATGAGGAGTCCTTGGATCACCTGGAAACGCTGAAGCGTGAGAACAAGAACTTGCAGCGTAAGTCCCTGGCCCTCTGCTCCTGGCAGGGCCTTCTCACTCCCCACCGCTCACCACCACTCCACATGGGTCTGTGCCTGAAGGTCTGCAAAGATGCCTGGCACCCTGCTGTGGCAGGGCCCTTCCCATTTGGCTGTGTGCCTGACCATGCTGTTGTTCTTTGTTCCCACAGAGGAGATTGCTGACCTTACGGAGCAGATTGCCGAGGGAGGAAAGGCGATCCATGAGCTGGAGAAAGTCAAGAAGCAGATTGAGCAGGAGAAATCAGAACTCCAAGCCTCCCTGGAGGAAGCTGAGGTACAGCCTTCTGTTCCTAAACTCAGATAGCATTTCTGCCATTATATGCATTGAGATTAAACTCCAGGCAGAAGCAGCAGGGCATTTTAGACACCATTAAAGTCTTTGGATACACAGATATCCTTTTTTTTTCCTTTACTACAGTCTCAGACCTCATGCTGTTCATTATTCTTCAAGACAATAGTTCATGTACTGACATTGTCATTTATACGACTTATTTTTATATTTTTTTCAGGCCTCCCTGGAACATGAAGAGGGGAAGATCCTGCGCCTCCAGCTCGAGCTCAACCAGATCAAGTCTGAGATTGACAGGAAGATAGCAGAGAAAGATGAGGAAATTGACCAGATGAAGAGAAACCACCTCAGGATTGTGGAGTCCATGCAGAGCACCCTGGACGCCGAGGTCAGGAGCAGGGCGGCTGAAGAAGAAGATGGAGGGAGACCTGAATGAAATGGAGATCCAGCTGAGCCATGCCAACCGCGTGGCTGCAGAGGCACAGAAGAACCTGAGAAACACGCAAGCAGTGCTCAAGGTACGGCACAACAAGACTTGTGCTTACGGGTTTCTGACACAGCTAAACATTTTTCATTTCTACAATTCTATCAGTTCTATAGTGATGTGAAAATAGGAAATAGGAAAATAGGAATAATACGTCTCAAAATTCGTCTTGTCTTTCTCACCAGGATACCCAGATACACTTGGACGATGCTCTCAGGTCACAGGAGGACCTGAAGGAGCAGGTGGCCATGGTGGAGCGCAGAGCAAACCTGTTGCAGGCTGAAGTTGAAGAGCTGCGGGCAGCCCTGGAGCAGACGGAGCGGTCGAGGAAGGTGGCTGAGCAGGAACTGATGGATGCAAGCGAGAGAGTTCAGCTCCTCCACACCCAGGTCAGTGTATAAATATATTTAGTATTTATACTTTTGTTCCATACATATAAAAGAATTGAAGACTGGCTGAACCATATCAGTATTTTGTAAATTGCATTGTAATTTTCACAGTATGGATAACAAGTATTAAAACTGACTTTTCAGCTGCATATAAAGTATGAATTTCACTGGACTACAGTGCAGACACATTACAAGTAACCAAACCAGAGATATAGGTGACGTACTTACTCTACAACTTAAGTGAGTTCAACAGCTTTGACATTTATATTTTAGACTGTAAAGTCAAATTTAGGTTGATCATTAACAAAATAGCAATACACTAATACTCTCACTAACATCATATAACAATGTCATTATATGTATTCTATAGCACCATTTAAAATTTTTTACTGCCACTAGATTGAAAATGGTAAGGAAAGATTATATCTTTTTTATGAATAAGTCTAAATTCCTTCTCTCTTGACTGAGAAACTGTGAGGAGAAACTTTATAGAGGATGTTCTTGAAATACTGAAGCACATCACAGCTGAGAAACTAAGAGCTACCACCACATCCCCTTTAGAACAGAATCCCATTCAACCTGATGGCACAATTTCTATTAAAAAGCAGCATTTATGAAAGGTTCTTTATATAAAATTTCAAATTGTGAATTGCAAAAAACAAAACTGTGATTTTGATGCTCTTCAACAGAACACGAGCTTGATCAACACCAAGAAGAAGCTGGAAACAGACATTTCCCAAATTCAGAGTGAAATGGAGGACACAATCCAGGAAGCCCGCAATGCTGAGGAGAAGGCCAAGAAGGCTATCACGGATGTGAGTTGGGGGCTCCTTTCACTGCTGATGAAGGATGTATTCTCACCCAGGCAGTCTCCAGCCCCCAAATGCCTTTGACTCATTGCTCTCCTCAGGCAGCCATGATGGCAGAAGAGCTGAAGAAGTGCACGAGTGAGCACGTCACGTAAGTAACCACCAGGGAAGCTCCAAAGATGGGCCTCTCATTGCAGGTGCGAGAGCTGGAAGGGGAGGTTGATGCTGAGCAGAAGCGCAGCGCTGAAGCCGTGAAGGGTGTGCGCAAGTATGAGAGGAGGGTGAAGGAGCTGACCTACCAGGTAAGGCCGGAGGCCTCCTTGGGCTGACAGAGTTTTCCCACAGCAAGTCAAATCTTGCAGACAGCATCCCCAAGGGGAATTGTTAAGCTCAGCTGGTGGGGAGAAACCAATAATTCACTCTCTTCCCCGCTTACCCACCACTCCAGTCTGAGGAAGACCGGAAGAATATTCTCAGGCTGCAGGATCTGGTGGACAAGCTGCAAATGAAGGTGAAATCCTACAAGAGACAAGCTGAGGAGGCTGTAAGTATGGCTTGGGGCACGGGCAAGAGCAGCCTTCCATCGGGGCAGCACGCTCATTGAGATGAGTATGGATACCAGGAAAGGGGCATGACAGAAACTCCCAAGACACAACGGTCTTGGCCACGCCACTTTGCTATTGTGTCATGAGGCCTCGCTGAGTTGTGGGCACCCTACAGCAGTCGGGGATGAACTCAGGGAAGTTCTGCAGCCTGTTTTATACAGGAGGTCAGACTAAACAAACCTGGGGGCCACACCCACAGGCTGAGAAGTTCAAGCAGCTCTGCTAGTAATCAAGAGCAGGTGGCTTCAGGGTCTCTTCCTTAACCTGGTGAATCACACTGATAGTTGGGCAGCTAGCAGTGGGAGAATAAGTACACAAACGACAAATCCAAGTGACAAAAGAGCTCCTTGAGAGTGGCTCAGTATTGGTGAAGCTTTTCAGAGTGGGGTCCAGAATAAGGGAGGATGAGGAGGTCTGTGTGAGGCCTATGCGTAAGGAGTGGGGTGTAGAGGGTGGAGGTTTGTGCCTTCTCCCAGGGAAGAGCCGTAGCCCCGCAAGGCTGGGGCACAGGAGGAGTGAAACCCCTGCCCTGAGCTCCTCACTGATGACTCCCTCTCCCCGCACAGGAGGAGCTGTCCAATGTCAACCTTTCCAAGTTCCGCAAGATCCAGCATGAGCTGGAGGAAGCTGAGGAGCGGGCTGACATTGCAGAGTCGCAGGTCAACAAGCTCCGAGTGAAGAGCCGGGAGTTTCATAAGAAGATAGAAGAGGAAGAGTGAGGATCCCGAGCCTAAAAAGCGACCCGAGGCATGCATAAAATGTAAATCTCTGTATTGCTTTCTTCTGTAATTATCATTTATGTCTAGGTAATAAAAGAGTAAAGGCCTTTGCATATGAACAGTGATTAACATCATTTATTTATTTATTGTAGCCTTCATTACTTTTGGAGTACATATACACAGTTCATGTTCACATTTAAAAGTATATTAAGGATTAATAAATTTTTACATTTACATTTTTTAAAATGCAGGAAGAATAATAACAATTATATGGATTCACTATTCAACCCAGAATGAGAAGTGTGAATGTCTCTGGTAGACCGGAATACATTCTTTCAAGTTATTTTGATGAATACTTAGGGGAAAAAAAAAGGGGGGGGAGAGAAAAAGAGGTTCCTGCATCTTTTTTTTTTTTTTTTAAATATATATATTACTTTTATTAATTGAGAAATTTTGCTTATTTGGTTAGAGAAACTCAAATTTCTAATTTGATACAGGAGACTTGAAGTTCTCTCCAAGCATTGACAAGCAATCTTACCAACATGGTGAGATAGGGGTATGAAGAGAGATCAAAATAGGGACATGAACAGAGATCCTCACTCTCTTTCTCTGAAGCTGTTTCATTTTGGACATAGCACAAAGTGTTAGCCAATTCACAGATGGGGTGAGTGACAAGAATCCACAGCTAAAAGCCTCCAGAAGAAATAATAGCTGAGGCTTTTATTTCTTCTGATTCCTGGGCATAGATAAAATTTTATGGACAACTGAAAGATAATTGAACATATATTAAGACAGACAAAGGTGGTAGAGTGTTTTCTTTTTTTTTTATTATAAATACAATATAATGTAGAGAAGTAATGTCATAGATAAAAAGAACAAGTTCAAGTGAAAATCACCTTCAAGAATGATAACAGTTTCTACTGATATATTAGTATGGTATCAGGAAAGTCTGCTACACTTTGAATATGGGTAGGTATGTCTGTATCATAAAAAAGAGAAATAATTCTGGAAATTGTGTTCTCATACTCACTTCTGTTATGCAGACCGAAGATCAAACACAACTGATGTATTTCTCCAGCAAGCTGTTTGTGAAACAAGGGGAGGTCACAATCTACCATTGATTTTGCTAAGTATTAGATGCAAACATTAAGTGCAAAAGAATAATCTCATAAGTGATAATGGATGACTCAGTTTAAAAGAAAAGATACACAGAGTTTATTTAAATCACCTTTTTAGTAGCTGTGCTCCCTCCCAGCTTGTTATGCACCTGGGCGAGCAGGAGAAGCTCAAAAAGTCCTTGAGTAGTCTGAGCACTACTTGGCAACAGCTGAAAACATCAGTGTGTTATCAACATTCTTCTGGTACTAAATCCAAAACATAGCACTATGCTAGCTACTGTGAAGAAAATTAACTCTATCCCAGCTGAAACCAGGACATTGATGGACATAAAAGTTTAGAATGTAAGTTTGCAGCAATTATCAAAAGTGGATGGAGACCTTTACTTCTGTTGATGTACTTATATTTAAAAATTGCCTTCTATGGAAATCAAACATTCTTTCATAACGAAATACATGTTCTGGGTGAGATTCACCTGTCCTGTTCTGATGCCTTAGATAGACAGACACCTGTCTAAGACTTTGTCTCACCTCACTGCTCCATTTCGCTATTCCCTGCATGCATGCTTGCTGTAGGGAGACCTGCAAAAGAGTCTTCATGAAAAACAAACATACTCTTCAGGGCTTTCTGTGTTCTCCACATACTGATGTGCACAGACAATTTGTCTGTGCTTGGACATCAAGAACAAACGAGTGTCTGCCTCTTCTGGAGGAGAAGGACCAAGAGGAGAAGAAACCACTGGATGATTTTCCTCAAGTCTTCATTTGTTGTTCACATTGCATTGCCATTTATTTCACAAGCTCCTTAGAGGACTGAAGGGTGTCCTAGAATCGGCGGGCATTTGATTTAGCCATCACAGTATATCTAATCTATTTATGATTTGAGTCAAGCCTACCTTTCTAGGAGTCTTTACTCTCTTTGTCCAGAGAAAGTCTATTGCAGAGCCATCCAAGAAGGGGCCTAGGAAGCAGTCATTTTACCAAGTCCGTAGCAAAGGTATAGCTGCCTCCTCACAGAAGAGGAGTGACATGGCAGTGGCTGTTGCTGTTGATTATTCACTTCTAGATGAATATGGCAGCCAAGCAAGCTGGTCCTCTCTGCCAGATGCAGTGCCATTGTCTTATCATGCAGGTCCACCACTACCTTCCTGCCTACAAAACAAGTTCCAGGTCAGGGAAGTCTCCACTCTGGGCAGTTGATTAAAAAATGTAGTTCATTTCCCTGAATGATTAAGGCAAAGCCTTAACACTAGATGGAAGGGGTCTATGCTCGTTATCACAACTTGACAGCTAAGGCCAGCATGCTGCAAGAATTGTTAGGCTTCCAGCCATCCAAAAGAAATCAGGCAGTGAGAAGGGGGTGTTGCATTCATTACTCTCATAGCAGGTAGAGGAAGGTGCTGCATTATGCCAAGAACCTCTATGAACAAAATGAGCTGACCCTTTACTCAGCCCACAGGCCCACTGCAAGCCTTGGGACCAGTGGCTCTGCCTGTCCTATAGGTCCACCAACTCTCCTACCTTGTCTCTCCCCTCCTCTCCTCACCCTTTCCACTCACCTTCCTCGGTCCACAGTCTAAAACTCCTTTGTCTGTTTATTGTCATTCTCAACATACTGGACCTGTTCATTTCCTAAGAACAGATCATTAGTCCAAAGCATAATATTTTGCCTTAAGCTGAACTAGACATTCAATATTTACATGTTGATTGCAAATGTAACATAAGATAAAGTACAGCTTTGCTTGTGTAAGGTGTCTAACTACTGATCACACTTTACAGAGGGGTAAGTAAATTAAATTATTTGGGAATACATTCAGTGTGTCTAAAGACTCTGGTAAATTAGAAGTGAAGCTGTATAGGGACTCCTGTTACTGCTAAATAAATTTGGTTTTGCCAAGCCACGGAGAAGGAGATGGACTTGGTTGGTATTTTTGGCATAAGTGACAAGCTTTAGCAGCTACTTCATACTTGCTGTTTATTTAAAGCAAGCGCTAAACAGAATTGTCCCACCAGAACTGGCAATCCCTAGCTGACCTTCATGTGCCCTTTTTGGATATCTTTTCTAATCCTCCAGCCAGCCTTCAAGTGCTGTAAATAAACACTGCCTTCAAATGCTAAGGGTTGCTAATAAAACATGTAAATAACATCTGGGCAGCAGAAGACAGCTGGATTTAGGAAGGAACACTACTCCATCCGGTTTTGAAATGGTACTTCAGGATCCATCATAGCTGAGCATCTCTGGTGCTTTTAGCACCATGAACCTTTCACGTTATTGTGGCACACTTTGTACAAGCAGGACCTGTTTTCCCTGTGACACTGGTAATGCTAAACATAACCCAAATGCAGTGAGAAGAAGCATCACCCATCACAGGATTTGTAAATGTACTAACATTTAATAATAACATTTAGTAACAACCAACCAGATTTCCTTCTATGACCAGGTGACCCACCTGGTAGACGAGGGAAAGGCTATGGATGTCGCACGAAAGCAAAGCCTTCGACACAGTCTCCCAAAGCATTCTCCTAGAGAAGCTGGCATTTCATGGCCTAGATGGGTGTACTCTTCTCTGGGTTAAAAACTGGCTGGATGGCCGAGCCCAGAGAGTTGTGGTGAATGGAGTTAAATCCAGTTGGCGGCTGGTCACAAGGAGTGTCCCCCAGAGTTCAGTTCTAGGGCCGGTCTTGTTTAATATCTTTATCAATGACCTGGATGAGGGGATTGAGTGTGCCCTCAGTAAATTTGCAGATGACACCAAACTGGGTGAGAGTGTTGATCTGCTCAAGGGGAGGAGGGCTCTGCAGAGAGATCTGGACAGGCTGGATCGATGGGCCGAGGCCAACTGTATGACGTTCAACAAGGCCAAGTGTCGGGTCCTACACTCTGGTCCCAACAACCCCATGCAATGCTATAGGCTTGGGGAAGAGTGGCTGAAAAGCTGCCTGGAGGAAAAAAATCTGGGGGTGTTGGTTGACAGCTGGCTGAATATGAGCCAGCAGTGTGCCCAGGTGGCCAAGAAGGCCAATGGCATCCTGGCTTGTATCAGGAATAGTGTGGCCAGCAGGAGTAGCGAAGTGATCCTTCCCCTGTACTCGGTGCTGGTGAGGCTGTGCCTTGAATACTGTGTTCAGTTTTGGAAGTGGTTGAGTCCCCATCCCTGGGGGTATTTAAAAGATGTGTGGACAAGGTGCTTAGGGACATGGTTTAGTGGTGGGATGGCAGGGTTAGGTTGACAGTTGGACTTGATGATCTTAAAGGTCTTTTCCAACCTAGACGATTCTATGATTCTATAACATATGCCCTGCTATTCTAAGGATTCATCAGAGACCTCTAATAAAACATCACAGTTTTTGGCACCAGCCACATTTCAGAAAGGGTGGCAGGAGGTGAACAAGTTGCTCTGCTAATGCACTTACTCGTTTGGCTGTGCACCAAGAGAGATATTGTTTTTATGTCCCCCTGTAGCTGCTCACCTTCATCCAGCTCTACAACAAAAGCAGGGCATGGGAGGAGAGCAGTGTCAGGCAGCATCTGGTGGCCAGGGGCAGCAGGACAGATCGGGACGCTGCCAGTGCCTCATCCACCCTCTCCTGTGGGCAACGGCCACCGCCCTGGTTGGCTCTAGAGGAGAGCAGCCCTGCCAGGGGAAGAGTGCAGGGAGGAAGGCCAGTGAATGCCAGCTACAAGCAATTTTTAAAACCGCTTTTGGTTGTCTGTTCAGATCTCTCAGAATTTCAGGAGTCCCCTTTCTCTTTTCACTACTTTTTTCAGCCTCAGTTACCCCGTGCTCTGCCCTGATACATCACACACAATGCCTGCCACTCTCTGGCCTGGTGTCTTTGCCTCTGGCACAGTCCGCCACAGGCCCAGGGCCCCACCGATGCCAAGCCTGTCCTTGTGGTGGTGCTGCACAGCCGCATGGACACTACTGACACCGCTGGAGCCCCACAGACTGTCTGCACTGCACCACCTGCCTCTGGGGTCTTCTGCTTAGACATGGTGCCCGTCCAGGTTGGCTGCAACCTCTGCATTGGGGCAGCAGGATGAGGGAAGGGAGCATGGGGTGAGCCCTTCAGAGGTAGTGGATTAAGAAAAAGGTTGTGGCATGATGCTTATTTAGTCCTTTCTTCCGTCAATCAGAAATAACATTGCCTGTGTAGTACTGGTGATGGTAGATAGGAAAGTATCGGTGACCCAGAAAACTTCTGGAGTATGCCTAAAATGAGAAATAATTTATTCCGCCCTCCATATACATTTATTCTTTCCTCTGGAATTTAACATATATAAGCTAGTCTCTATGCCTTTTGAGTTTGTAGTAGTTTGTTTAGTGAATGTTCAAGAGCGATCAGTTGCAATTGGTCTCTGGCTGACGTTTATCAAGGCTTACAATTTATCATTGTTGAGTTGTTGGGAAGCTGCGTTGTTAGCCCAAACTGAGCACAGTATAAAGATAAAGCATGAGCTAGTTATAATACAAAGGAGAAAATTTATTGGCATGGGTTTTGCCATTATGCTCAGTAAGCAAAACTTGTCCGTTATAAGTGCCTCAAAATTTTTTTTTTTATGTTAGATTGAAACAAAACCACTATATTAAAGCAAGAGATTTCTTTACATTTTGGAGGAAGAAAAACCTGCATTTTTTATAAGCTTCCACAGTTTTGTTTTTTTTTTACTTTTTTTCTTTTACTACCAAAGGTAGGAAAATACATTATACACAAGGCTTAATCCCCCAGACACACACACACTTTTTTTTCCTCGACCTCTAGCTTTTACTTGTCTGTATTTTTTTCAAGGTTTTCCAATTCAGAAAGTCAAAGTTTGTTTTTCTTTGACAGTTTCAGTTTTTCTTTGACAGTTACAGAGTATATCCTGCAAAAGCAGGATACTTAGAGATAGAAAACCAATAGCCACATTGTATTCTGTTATATCAACTAACAACATAAATGCATAGAAGAGCAAGGAAAAAATATAAGTGCAAACAGACCAAACAAAATGTTGTGGAAATTTTCATTTTCAATGTAATTTTGAAAAATACTTTGAAAAATTATTTCTCATAAGTCTTTCTGAGTCTTCAGAAAGATTTGGATGCATCTTTTTCTATTTGAAAAAAAAATATTGCAAATGAAGTCTTTTAGCCAGTTGTTGGATTTATGCCGGTATTACATATGACTGTGGAAAAAACATGATTTTTTTTTTTTTTAGCCAATTTTAATCCAGGTCAAAACTTCATGCACTGGCAAAATGACATAACATACAGAGTCATTGAAATCCCTGGAATTCACAGTGAATTCGAGTTCTCAGACAATTTAACTGCACTAAAGACATGAAAGTGGTACTGGTTTATGCTCAGGTGAGGTTCTAGCTGTTAAGGTTAAACCACGTGCCTCAGTCTTATTCTTCAGTGTGAATTTACTCCAAATGTGAAGCTGACCTCTGCCAGTTTCCTCACCACCCCCAGGATTACAGTGCCATCAGAGAGACATGGTCAGCTGGGAGAAGAGGAGGAAGGAATTTCCTCACTTTCTTATCCAGACCTCTGAGTAGATGATGCTAAGAGGGTACAGAGCACAACACGTGCTGTCAGAGGGGTGGCAGCATGCTATGGAATCAGGTGAAGCTGCCAAGATGTGGCTCAGTTCAGATTTCCTTGTTTGGCATAGGAACTGTAATTTGGAAAGTGAAGACCAGCACATAACGCACAGACACCCAGTCAAGATCTGTTGCATGGGGATGAAATTGTTTCTCAATAAAGTGAAGGGTTTCACTGCCTTTTTCACCATTCCCCTCCTTGTCCTGTTGCAGAACAAGTATAACAACCTCCTTAATCTCGGTGGGGAACATCCCAGGGATCAGCAGAGTAGATTGGCTTTTTTTACAAACCAACGTGGGGTTCAGCTCCTTCTAACAATAACTGCCTCTTTTCCAGACTAGCATGGGACATGACTGTTTCTCTTCTAGATAATATAAACTTATTAATCCTTCATTCCCTCTAGCACACTCATCCTGCAAAAGTAGTGCTGAATGACTCTGTTGAGACAGCACCTGTTTCTCCTGCTTCCACTGGGTTACATGTCTTAAGTTCAGTACAATGGTTCCATAGTCCTGTTCATATGATCTTTGAAACCCTTCAGCCCCGGAAACAGTTGCATTTCTATGCCTTTCCTCTGGGATCTAACTCGGTGACTTCAGTCTCAGAGGCTCCTATCTTCAACTTGAGACTTAACTTGTTTTGCCCTTTTATCGGTCCTTGTGTCCATGGTGACTTGCTGTTATGCCTTGGAATCACACCCCTACTTAATTCCTCTTCCTTAATCACATATCCTTCTTTATCACTGCCTTCAGACTCATCCTTCCCCCCTTCTCTTGCTTTGACTTCAGTCCATTTTACTACTTGGTCATTCACATCATCCCTTGATTCACACTCTTGTGAGTTCTGTTGCTATTCAGATGCTTCCTCCTGCACTGGAATATCCTTCCTCTAACAACGATCCTGCATCTCAGTAGGATCCTCATGCTTTTCCACATTGCAGACTCAGAGCATTTGCAGCATGCAGGAGCCTGTGCCTTGACCTGCCCGTCCCTACATGTTTCCATTTACAATATGCTGGCCCTTACTCTTCACTTTCTCTGCTTGAGTCAGCATCTGATGGATTACAGTACCAATGTAGCCCCTTTCATCTCCTTTAGCACACTCTCCTGCTTCCCCCCCTTCGCAGACTGTCTTGTCAAATTATTTATAGGAGATTGATTCACGGACCTGTTATGTCTAATTATATCCATTCACTTCTAATATGAATGGCAATTCTGCTAGGAGTTAAGATTGCCAAAAAAGTTTTGACCTAAGAAAGAGGAGGTGGTGGCTACGTATGCAGATCAGACCCTATAAAAGCACCCTGGGATCAGTGTGTCTTGTCCTTCCTCAGAAATCTCTAAGGTAAGAATGTCAGAGGCTTTGGACCGGGGAGGTGGGGGATGAAGGGAAACTGGCCCTGCATTCCACGAGCACCAGTGCATTCCTATAGATGCTCACATTCATTCAGTAGGGGACTGCCAGTGTCAGCTGGGATTTTCAGTCTGCTTTCAAGGCATCCATATGTTTTCTGTCCATAAATTTTCTCTGGAATTCGGTGCAGCAATAAGAAGGGAGTTCCTAATTCTGTTTTACAGTACTGACCAGCTTCCAGTCTGAAAGCCATTCATCTTGTCTCACAAAAGGTAAGACCTTGATTTATTCTCTCTTTAGGGACAGATGGAGATGCTCTAAGGTAGGACTTCCACACAGGTGTGCTGGCAATCTCTGTATGCCTTATATCTACATCCTTTGTATAAATACAGTACGGGAATTGGGCTGGATTACTGATATCTTTGCCACAAGGCTCTCAAAGACAGTGGTCTTAAAAGTACTGATCACTGCTGCATGAGCTACATTCTCCCCAGGATTCTTCTATAGTGAGCAGTTTCCTACATTAACAGACATTAGGTCCTAAGCTTAGAAGAAAATGTCCTAAGAAGAAAAACCCCATCAGTAAGTAGTTTCCAATTACTTGTCCATAAATTAAATATATTCTTGAAGCAACAGTTATCTTTTTTTTTTTTTTTTTTGCATTTGCCTCAAACATCAAGGGTCACCGTCACTAGCTGTGAAGCAACAGGAAAAGACATACATATTTAAATAATGTTAATATTTTTGTTTTTCACAGGGAAGCTTGGGGAATGGGGTTAGAATGATGTGTATCAAAACATCAAAGTGGTAAAAGCAAGCATTTCAGTCTGAGCTTCTTTACAAGCTTGCTTGTGCCTATGAAAACATTGCACAATTGTGATATAATTACATAAGCAAATATTAGTAATAACTGGGAAATGAAGAAAGCATGATACCTACTTGGGTAAAAAAAAAGAGAGATGGAACAGCAACTAAATTTAAAGTTTCAAATATTTACACCTAGGAAAATGAACTGTGCATATTTACTTTTTACATTAATTTATATTAATGTTGTCAAATATTGTCACTGGAATAGATCCCTCAAAATTATAAAATGTCAACAAGCTATCACATGTAAAGAATATAAATAGTATGCTTTTAATAAGTGGAGGAGAGTGAGCATATCACTGATTTCAGGAAAAATCATGTAGAAGAGTCAAAAGGAAATAGTCATCAAATACTTTTAAAAGGCATAATATAATACTGACATATTATGTATATATTATATGTTAACATAATATATACTAACCTACTATATTTACCATACATTGTAATAATACCATAAAGATACATTGTAATATTAGCATAAAATATCTGTACAAAAATACAATTTACAATTTATATGTGATATACAAAAAATTTAATAATATACTACAATAGATACTAACATAATATATACTAACATAGTATAACATACATATAATATGTTAGTATTATTTCTGTTAGGAATCTTGTAAGAAAATGTGAGATACTATAGGTAATGGTAAAACTGCTGGTGAAGGACTGGGTCCATTACAACCTTATATAATTATTTCGTTAAATGGTCTCATTTGATTTATTAATCAGATAAACACTTTAATGAAGTGGGAAATCATGTAGTTAGAAACAAAACCATCAGTCTGGAGAGTGTACGAATGCACTGAATGGATAACGCGTAGCTGTGTCAGGAAGTCTGTCTTTGCTGGCATAGAAGGCAAAGCAATTTTTTAATGTGTAAGCAGTGGAACACCAAGTGGAACAAGTTTTATAATGTACAAAAATTCTGTGATCACTATTAAAATATGATTTCAGTTAGGCTGGGCACACTACAATAAGGATGTCTCTAAATGACAAAGGATTCAGAAAAGAGTTAAAAAAAATATTCTAAGTTTGGAATATCTATCCTGCAATCAAAGTGAAACTGTTGCTCAAGAAAAAGTTACCCAATTATTTGATTTTCACCTAGAGAGGTGAAAAAGAGAAATGAGCTTCTTAATTTATTCAGAAAAGCTATTCAAAATCCAAATTGTAGGTGAAGAACCTAGATAAAATTAGGCTAAAAAAAAAAGTATACATTTAGAACCGTATTAATTTTGGAACAATATAACTAAATTCCAACTTCACAGCTGCATGAAACTTTTCAGTCAAGACAACTGTTTAGCAATAATAAACAGTATTACTGATATTTTTTTTTTTAATGAATGTATGCAAGATTACTCAGTTTCTGTTATGAAAAAGATCAAAGCAGAGAATATCAGCTTTGTTTGTTTAGCAGATGGATCTGTGGAATAATTGAAATATTTGACAACTTGGGCTATTTTATCCCAAGGGAATGTCTTTAATGAGATGTGCTAATAATATTAGCTCTCTGCATACCCAGTGTACTGTGCCTCTTCCAGTGTTGCATTGTAAACAAATCTCAGAGTCTGACAGGTTCTAAACAAAAACCACATGAGATGGATTTCACAATTCCAAAATTAGGATTATCTAGTGAGTGCAGTGTTTGGAACCTTGGAAAGGATCTGTTTATCCTGTTAATTCAATAAATGAAAAAAGAAAACCAACACCAAAACCAGATACAGAAAACATTCCTCTGTAAATGCAGTCATGCAGTAGGCCTGGAGATCTGCCTACACAAAACATAAATAAAAGAAAGAAAACCATAGAACAGAGCTCTAAATTAGCAGAAAAATGAAAGAGCCAATTCAATCAGTTGATACATACAGCAGAGCACCATTTAATCAATTATGATGTAGGAGTTTTTATTCCATCATGTGCTATTATAATGTATTTTCTACTCTCACAGATAGTTGCTGCATTACCCCTAGTAAACAGCAGCCATGTCATCAGATGCGGAAATGGCCATCTTTGGGCAGGCAGCTCCCTACCTCCGAAAGTCAGAAAAGGAGAGAATTGAGGCCCAGAACAAGCCTTTCGATGCCAAGACATCAGTCTTTGTGGTACATGCGAAGGAATCCTATGTGAAAAGCACAATCCAGAGCAAAGAAGGGGGAAAGGTCACCGTCAAGACTGAAAGTGGAGAAGTGAGTAAAAAAAATTCAAGGCTTCAGAATACAATTTAGTCCTGCTGTAGGCTTTTAGATGGCAAATACATATCTTTTGGTTTTTTGCAGACTCTTACCGTGAAGGATGATCAGGTCTTTTCCATGAACCCTCCCAAGTATGATAAAATCGAGGACATGGCCATGATGACCCACCTCCACGAACCCGCTGTGCTGTACAACCTCAAAGAGCGTTACGCAGCCTGGATGATCTACGTAAGTACCAGCAGAAACAGACAGTTCCTGAATTGGAGGAGTTGAAGGCACCTCTCAATCTCTCTGAAGAGCTTCCTCACTTCTTTCCTCATTTTTCTATTTCTTCTTTCTTTCTTGCATGTGTTTTCCTCTTGCTGTCTACATACTTTCCTTCTTCTTCCTTCCCACTTTTAGATTTCTTTGTCATATGCTGTATCTCACCCATTCTCTGATAGATTATAAAAATCTAAAGATCCGCTTTATTTTCTTTCACTACCCTCATCTCCCTAGAACATCATTAACCTCTGCCTTATCTGCAACTCTCCTCAGCTCTCCAAAAGCAACATCCTGTTCCTCTTCCTTACAGACCTACTCGGGTCTCTTCTGCGTCACTGTCAACCCCTACAAGTGGCTGCCGGTGTACAACCCGGAGCCCCCGGAGGCAAGAAGCGCCAGGAGGCCCCTCCACACATCTTCTCCATCTCTGACAACGCCTATCAGTTCATGCTGACTGGTGAGTGCTTGACCTCCCTCACAGCAATCTAAACCAAAAAGGCCCCCTGATCTCACTGGAGCATGTGACAAGCCAGCTAAAAACACCACAGAGATGTTTGACTGAGAACTAGATAGAGTTATGCAGGAATTAATTTCAAGTGAAACTGACCCAGAAGCATGCATGGGCTCAGCACTTCATATTATTTGCACTACACTGTCCCAGTGTGGAAATATTGATTGACTTTTTTCCATTTATGGGACAGAAAGAATTATTATTCCACATAATCCTCTATTTTGAATACAGATATGCAGTTTGGTTAGATTTCTTGATGAGAATTGTGTGAAGGACAAGTGGATGCACAGTTTCTCTCAGCACCACATGCCTCTGACAGCTCTATGCACCCATTTGGGCTTATACTTACTACTGTAGGACCTGGAAGGGAGTTGGGTACTCTTGGACTTCCTGAAGAAGCCTCAGCTCACATTTACAGCTTCACTTCTCATTCAGCTCAGTGTGACCCAGGTCAGCTGCTAACACGATCTTTCATTCTTGCCTCTTTCCCAGATCGCGAGAACCAGTCGATCCTGATCACGTACGTACACGCCCTGCTCGTGTCCCTGCGGGGCTGCCCAGTGCCAGGGGACCTCCTGCCTGACCACGCGCTCTCTGCTTCTCTCTTTGGCTTGACAGCGGAGAATCTGGTGCAGGGAAGACTGTGAACACAAAGCGTGTCATCCAGTACTTCGCAACAATTGCGGCCAGCGGGGACAAGAAGAAGGAAGAGCAGCAGCCATCAGGCAAAATGCAGGTGAGGTCCTAGGGGTAGGAACCTGCAACTACCAAATTAATTTATGAGCTACACCATGACAATAAGATTTCTATTTTAGGGGACACTTGAGGATCAAATCATCAGTGCCAACCCGCTGCTGGAGGCTTTTGGTAATGCCAAGACAGTGAGGAATGACAACTCCTCACGCTTTGTAAGTTGTTGTCTGGGACAAAATTACTTTTTTTTCTACCAGCGCACTGACTCAAAGATTCTTGTAGTCAGGATTGGTAAAATAGGTCTCAACTGACTTTGCTGCTGCTTTCAGGGTAAATTCATCAGAATCCACTTTGGTGCCACGGGAAAACTGGCTTCTGCTGACATTGAAACTTGTAAGTGACCCTCCCGGCCCAATCCCTTTCCTTCCAGCCTTCCTCAGATCTTGTGCTAACTCTGTCCTACCGTCCTTGCCAGATCTGCTGGAGAAGTCCAGGGTCACTTTCCAGCTCAAGGCAGAAAGAAGCTACCACATATTTTATCAGATCATGTCCAACAAGAAGCCAGAGCTAATCGGTAGGAAAGATCACTAACGGGCTCTGGACAAAGGTCATAGAACACCATTTAATTCCTTCACATGCCAATTACATTGGATCTGTATGTGTTTCCTCCTTCTTTTCAGAGATGCTCCTGATCACCACCAACCCATATGATTACCAGTATGTGAGTCAAGGTGAGATCACGGTTCCCAGCATTAACGACCAGGAAGAGCTGATGGCCACGGACGTAAGTAACACACAGAAGTTTTCTTAGGCGGACTCTGACCTTTACCAGGCATGGTCCTTACTCTAATGATCCTTTTGTTAGAGTGCCATTGACATCCTGGGCTTCACTGCTGATGAGAAGACAGCCATCTACAAGCTGACGGGGGCTGTCATGCACTACGGCAACCTGAAGTTCAAGCAGAAGCAGCGTGAGGAGCAGGCAGAGCCAGACGGCACAGAAGGTACCAGCCCAATATATATCGGAGCACAGTCTATACCACAGCACTTGCTGATACAGGCAGCAATTCAGGGTCAGCACTGACTCATTGGCTCAGCCTGCACGTTTCCCCAGACGCCAGTTTTGTAGACTACAAGTGTGTCCTAAGCAGAGGACTTTGCTGGAAGAACACAACTCAGTGGACGATGCAGGTTATTTGGAACTGTGCAAAGTATAAGGTGCAGTGAATCCTAAAGTACGCTGCCGTTGGCTGACACAGTAGGACTCAGGCAGAAGAAAAGCAAGCTTTGCTGCAATACTGAGCAGCAGCTTCCCAGACCTGGCACAGAACCGGTAGCCACTTGCCTCACTCACTTAAGTTTATGCATCCAGGTAGCCATTATCGTTTACCATCAGCTGTAGTCACCTCCTAACAGTATTGTTTCTAGGCGACAAGAAGCCAGTGTCCTAAAGCTGCTCTGCCTCAAAGCCCATGTTCTGGAGACTACTCACAATGCCCAAACTGAGAGCATCGTCAGGTTTTTTTTAAACCCCCATGCTCTCATTGTACATGGGGGTTAAAAAGGAACGTCAGTTAGTACTGCAACTGTGGCTCATATGCTCTACATTTTCCATAGAGTCTCAGCATGTCTCCAGGACTTCTGCTTGAAGAATAGACATCTAAGATATGTCTATCACGTTTGCTTTGCCTAGAAGTGTTCAAAGGTGCATTCCTTTAGAAGATCGTGGACATATTTCCACGAAACCAGAGTTATTTGCATATATCATAAACATGTATTACTAAGGGTTTTTTTTCTTGAGTTGTTTTTAGTGTGTGTAGTTTGGGGGGGTTTTTTAGGAAAGTTAAAACATAAGTGCAAGTGACTACAAGGAATACACTAGCAATGAAACTGATACTGATGAATAGTAATAGTAGAGTAGGCTGCAAATCATAGCTGTTACTTTACCTAAGTGATGGTATTTTGCTGACCAAATCTTGGAATCATTCGGAGCAGTGTATGTAACAGTGATTCTTCTGAAATATTGCACAGTGTAATCCCCTTCTGAGTATTACTCTGAACCTGTGAAAAAATTTCTCAGTTTGGCAAAGTGATTTTTGGTTTTGCTTGTTTTATTTGCTCAAAAAGCTGGGAGATGACGGTGGCCGTTCATCTTCTCCACCTCCTGTGCACCCTATTTACTGTGCAATCTTTCTTTCTTTATCTGCTTTTGAAAACATTGAGGAAAACATGCAATCTGTTCCAGTACTTCACTGTCCTCACACAGTAGAAACTTTGCCCAATTTCTAGCCCAAATATCTCTTGATACATTTTCAGACTGCTAGATCATGTCCAATATTCATGCAGCAATCTGCTATACTTGTTTATCATGATTTTTATGTGAATTGTATAGGCATTCTTGAACAAATTGTTTTACATACTGGGGCTGCTGGCAGAGTTTGCATTCAGTAGTAAATGCACTAATAGAGGGTAAAATGCTGAACTTTTTGTTTGCACTTCTAAAAATAGCCCTTCATCTCATATGTTTAGCTCACATGTAGATTCGTAAAGGCATAGCTGACACTTAGGCATTGTCCTCTCGTGAGTATTATGTCTTTCAAGTTACCCTACTACAAGTCACTGAAAAAAATTGCACTGTATTTGCTTCAGAGACAATATGCAATTGTCTGCAACCTGGTCATCATCACAGGCTTATCTTTTCTATTTCTTTTTCAGCATTTATTATTGAAAAGTCTGCCTACCTAAATGTCTCTAAACTGATTTTTCATTCAGAATTCAAAATAAGCTAAGAATAGTTGAAGAAAAAATAGCCAGTGTAAATGCTCCATAATTACTGGGGAACGTTGCTTATGATGAACTACAAACACGTTACTATTATCTTAACTAATCTTTTTATCTTTACTAGAAGTACCTTTCAATTCTTGTTTTAAAGGAACACTAATGTCTGCCAGTACCTTAACAGCTGACATTTTTGCTCTTTAGTGGCTGACAAGGCTGCCTACCTGATGGGGCTGAACTCAGCTGACCTGCTCAAGGCCCTCTGCTACCCCCGAGTCAAGGTTGGGAATGAATATGTGACAAAGGGTCAAACCGTGCAGCAGGTAAGAAGCAAGTGATGACAAAAAACAAATGACAGGTGCTGTCATTATAACTATACATTGTAAACTTTGATCTTCCTCTTTTGCCCTGGAGGGTAACTTTTCTTTTACTTTTCTTCAGGTATACAATTCAGTGGGTGCCCTGGCAAAGGCTGTGTTTGAGAAGATGTTCCTGTGGATGGTTGTTCGCATCAACCAGCAGCTGGATACCAAGCAGCCCAGACAGTACTTCATTGGTGTCCTATCCTGACGTTCCTGTAGGAATAGCACTCTTGTGGTTCTCATACTATCCCAGAAGGGCAGCAGGTTTTTATAGATGTCTGTTGTTGCATGCAGAAGTGAAAATTACATTGAAAACTGATACGAAAATGTTGAACAACTGATGGGTAATAGCAGAGACGGGTTTTGAGGAAGTTAAAATATGCCATCTCGAGTGAAGATTTTGTTAATGCTGAAGCCAGATTCCCTGTAAAAGCTTGGGAATAGACTGATAGTGTAGATAAATTCAAGCAGATTAAAAGCTGGACTTGGACTAAGCTCTGTAACTCTTTTCAGAGCTCAGAAACATGTTGAGACAGTGCCAGGGCCTGAAAGAGTGGATATATTAGAGGATGGAATATGCCGGTCCCGTAACCAGAAATTCAGGATCCCAGTCACGGAGACCTTAATAAGTTGAAAATAAAACCTATTGGAAGATTGAAAGTGTTCCTGAATCTGAACTTCACAAGTAAATCTCTCTGCATTCTGCAGTTCAACAGCCTGGAGCAGCTGTGCATCAACTTCACCAATGAGAAACTGCAACAGTTCTTCAACCACCACATGTTTGTGCTGGAGCAGGAGGAGTACAAGAAGGAAGGAATTGAATGGGAGTTCATTGACTTTGGGATGGACCTGGCTGCCTGCATTGAGCTCATTGAGAAGGTTCTTGGGCCCCACATACTTAATAGCTTTCCAGATGTAAAATGTAAAAGGAATATTCTATGCTCAAATTAGACCTCTCTGTTGTGCGACACTCACACTTAATGCAGCACATAACGTGATATTTTCTGGGCCCCAAGCATTTCATATACATTTTCATATTTCCATTACCTCACTGCCTGTGGGATTCTGTTGCATAGTGGATATGATTTACATTGAGCAAAAATTTCAGTCCTAGTCACTGTTCTGGAATTCATACTCAAATGAGTGTATTTTTTCTAATGCATGCTGAGTGAGTAAATACACTGAGTAACTTCAATATTAATACGTTTAAAGAAATTTTCTATCTTGTTTCAAAGAAAAAGCATTTAGGGAGAGTAAGCTCTTCCTCACATCTTCATGCTACTAATTTCACTCACTTTGCTTTCCATCTTCAACTAATATGCACATAGTGAATTTCTACATGCTAGATCTTTATTACAACACAACCATGAAACTTGCGAGCAAGCTTGTTTTCATATAACTGATGGCATATCTACTAACAAAACACCCTTTCTGGAAAAAAAAAAATAGATTACACATTCTGAGGAGGGGTTCTTGTATAATTTTTATGTTCTGTTCCTGTTTCTTAGATACATTCTCTCTGCTTCTTGCTTCCATACTTTCTTTCTTCACATGTTGCCATTTCTTCCAGCCCATGGGCATCTTCTCCATCCTGGAAGAGGAGTGCATGTTCCCCAAGGCAACTGACACCTCTTTCAAGAACAAGCTCTATGACCAGCATCTGGGCAAGTCCAACAACTTCCAGAAGCCTAAACCTGGCAAAGGCAAGGCTGAGGCCCACTTCTCCCTGGTGCACTACGCTGGCACAGTAGACTACAACATCTCTGGATGGCTTGAGAAGAACAAGGACCCCCTGAACGAAACTGTTGTGGGGCTGTACCAGAAATCATCCCTGAAGACACTGGCCTTACTCTTTGCCTCCGTTGGTGGGGCAGAAGCAGGTGATTTCTTTGAAATCAGTTCTACTATAATTTATACAAAAAAACCTTGCAATAATAGTTACCTTGCAAAAATTGAAAACCCAAAAACCTCATCTACTTTTTGCAACTCAGTCACTCAGACTAATAAAGCATATTACATTTCCCTAGAGACCTTAATAGATCTGTAGATTGTAAGACCAGGCAGCTGTACTACAACATTAACCCAGGCTAGCTAACAAACCAGATTTTTGCACTATGGGACTTTCTCAAATACTTCAGGAAATACAGTCAAATGTATCAACATGCTGTTGAATTTATGCATACCCTTAGATGTAGAGATACATAAAGACTGCATTTGATATATTCACTAGCAATTTATTTAATTCCTTAAATATCTTACTATGCAAAACATTACATCTGCCCTGGTGAGACCCCACCTGGAGTACTGTGTCCAGTTCTAGGCTCCCCAGTTCAAGAAAGATAAGGAACTCCTAGAAAGAGTTCAGAGGAGAGCAACAAGGATGATAAAGGGACTGGAGCATTTCCCCTACAAGGAAAGGCTGAGAGAGTTGGGCTTATTCAGCCTGAAGAAGAGAAGACTGAGGGACCTCATCAACACATACAAATATCTCAAGGGTGGATGTCACAAGGATGGAGCCAGGCTCTTCTTGGTGGTGCTCAGCAACAAGACAAGGGGCAATGGGCACAAACTGAAACATAAGAGGTTTCAGTTGAATATGAGGAAGAACTTCTTTACTTTGAGGGTGACAGAGCACTGGAACAGGCTGCCCAGGGGGGTTGTGGAGTCTCCTCTGGAGATATTCAAAGCCCTCCTGGATGAAGTCCTGTGTAACATGCTCTTGGTGAACCTGCTTTAGCAGGAGGATTGGACTAGATGATCTCCTGAGGTCCCTTCCAACACTTGCCATTCTGTGATTTTATTCCCTGTTTGAATTTTCTTAACTTCATCTTGAAGTCATTAGATTTCATTTTGCTATCATCTGAAAAAATCAAGTCTCCCATTCTAACTTTAAACACAGTATGCATTTGCAAATTCTGATCATAATATTACATTTTCAATTTTTTTTAAGATGAACACACAAATTTTTTCAGGTTCTAACTGTGTTCTTCTGTTGTTCATTTATTTTTTAAAAAAAAATATTTTTTTTTTAGAGAGTGGTGGCGGTGGCAAGAAGGGCGGCAAGAAGAAGGGTTCTTCTTTCCAGACTGTCTCGGCTCTTTTCCGGGTACTGTAGACTAATCATTACAAATTTTATTCCATTTTGAAAAAAAAATAGAAAACTCAGTTCATAAAGGCTTTAGATTGATCTAACATCCTAAATATTTATATTCAGAAAGGATAAAGGCACATGCTTCTTAATAAGGAAGGATTCTCATTGAATCCTTCACGGTATTCTTTCAGAACTGCCCAAAAGTTCTGTAAAAAAAAAACTGAACATGGCTTTATTTCAGTAGTTTTACTCCATCTAATATTGAGATTGTGTAAGTGACACTTTTAAACCTAAGTCTTTGCTCTTGCTCTTAAGGAAAATTTAAACAAGCTGATGAGCAATCTGCGAAGCACACATCCCCATTTTGTGCGGTGCCTTATTCCTAATGAATCAAAAACACCTGGTAAGTTGTTAAAGTTCAAAGATGTGATAAATCTGTTTTTCTTTATGCAGTACAATGAAGTACCAATTCATTATGTCATTTATTAGGTGCCATGGAACATGAGCTGGTGCTGCATCAGCTGCGGTGTAACGGCGTGCTGGAAGGGATCAGAATTTGCAGAAAAGGATTCCCCAGCAGAATACTTTATGCAGACTTCAAACAGAGGTCAGATTCCATGTCATCCACCCTCAACCATATCCACAAATGCTGAATAATTTGCATTTCCTAATTGTTTTAACTACTGTGGGAGTTTATGGGAGGGGTTCTTTCTACCTACCTTTAGGCATACAAAAGTAAATTGTCCAAGTTAGACATCCAGGTTTTTTCTACAGCTAACTAGAACAACAGGCATTTGAAAAAGGGCAATTATTTATTCCTGTCCTTGATTCCTATTCTGGCATGGAATAAAGCAATTTTTAATTAACTATCCAGAGATGAAGTTGACTAGCTTAGACTTAGTTAGCTTCTGGGTAGCAAAGTAAGATGACTTGCAGACATCAGCACAGAAATGTGAATAAAGAAACTTCAAGATACTCTAGACTAGCTTGTCGGAAAACCAAATCAAATAAAAAAGTCACACTTCTTATTCTGCATCAGCTGGAAAATACTCAGATAGTACATACTGACACTGTTTTGGATGAAGAATTGCTTCTCCTCGACACATTTTTTGTTCTTGCACATAAAGTTCTCATTTGGAGATAACACATTAGATAGCAGAGTGTGTGAAATACGCCAGCAGTTGCCCATGGAAATCCGTACCCATTCTGTGTCAAGAATTTCTGGACTAAGGAAAGTGCAAGGTTTTTCCTAAAAACATATTTATCCATAAAATATGTGATTTCTAAACAATGGAACAAAGTTCAGACTTATTCACCTCTCTTCCACTCTTGATCCCCTTTCAGAGAATATTAACAATGGCATCAGTTGGCACAGATTGGGTTGAGCTTTCAGAAATCTGACCTTCATATTCTACTTCCTCCCATAGGTACAAGGTGCTTAACGCAAGTGCCATCCCGGAGGGACAGTTCATCGATAGCAAGAAGGCTTCTGAGAAGCTTCTTGGATCCATTGATGTGGACCACACCCAGTATAAATTTGGGCACACCAAGGTACAAACCCTCCTTGACTCACGCACTGTGTGCCTATGCTTTGCTCTACCTGACAGCGATGTGCTGCAATGTTCCCTTTCTCAAGGTGTTCTTCAAAGCTGGGCTGCTGGGACTCCTGGAGGAGATGAGGGATGAGAAGCTGGCACAGCTCATCACCCGCACACAGGCCATGTGCAGAGGCTACCTGATGAGAGTGGAGTTCAAGAAAATGATGGAGAGGAGGTAGATACTTACACTTATTTGGCCTGTTGGGCCAATCCTCATCAGATACCAATGACATGAACAAAACTGAAAATAAGCTGCTGCTTGCCAAATTTCATTTATTTCTCATTAACTCAGTTTACCAATACGGATGTATTTGGGAGTATAACCTGGCAGTAGATGAAGCAGTATAAAATCCCAATTTAGGAAAAAAAAATCGTTTTTAACTTACATCACCCTTTGTACTAATTTTTGCTAAATTCAATAAATGGCTACATTATAGGTATGTCCAAAAAGCAGATATCTAGCAGTAAGCTAATTATTTTAGTTGACCATTATAATTAAAGGTGAGAAACACACACTGCTAACACAAGAGAAGTATCCTTTTCCCCGGGATAACTTTCATGAAAGAGACCAGGTCAGCTTCTGGAGGTGTTCCTTTTCTTTGGCCATGAAATTCAGCCAAACATCTGGACTTCAAAGCTGTCCATACAGGTTGATAATCTGCACCACACTTCAGAGAGAGAGAGATTTTATATATACACTAAATAGAATTAATAAATATATGTAATAATATATAATAGATACTTTATATACACACATATATAGAACTATAACTGTAAATTATTATATGTAGAACTTCATGTTATACAGATCAATATATACAATTAAATATATATTCTAAATTTAAAAATATGTAACATAACATTTTTTGTATTACCTTTATTACTCAGAGAGTCCATCTTCTGTATCCAGTACAATGTTCGGTCCTTCATGAACGTGAAGCACTGGCCCTGGATGAAGCTGTTCTTCAAGATCAAGCCCTTGCTGAAGAGTGCAGAATCTGAGAAGGAGATGGCCAACATGAAACAGAGTTTGAGAAAAACCAAGGAAGAGCTTGCAAAGTCTGAGGCAAAGAGGAAGGAGTTGGAGGAGAAAATGGTTTCCTTGCTGCAGGAGAAAAATGATCTGCAACTGCAAGTGCAGGCTGTGAGTATTGCTAATGTTTTTAGCTTGTAATGTCTTGTGTAAAATGATCCCAAATGTCTTAGTAACAGACACATTATCCCAAAACAGTATTTATTTTTAAAACATACACATATTTTATAAAATAGGAAGGAAAACCACACAGTAAAGCTAAACTGAAATCTACAAATATTAAACTGGCAACGATTTGTTGCAGCTGGTCCCTTACACTTTTAAATTGAGAGAGAAGTAGTCAATTTCCAGTTAGTAAATACTACAGTTGACAGTATGACATCTGAAATCATACATGGCAACTCACAGCAGCAATTATGTCTTTATAAAATTTCATATACTATATACTTCTGATATGTTTTCATCTGATCTGGTAGGCCTTCCATTTAGAGAATCACAGTGGATTCAGGTGGAGTCGGAGGGGCTGAGAGTGACAAGCATTCCTTGAGCATTTATGGGTACGGTCTCCTCAGGGAAAACAGTGAAGACTGTGGGGTCCTCCCCTTTTTCCTTGAAAATAAAAAGGAAGCAAAAATAATCCCCTTTAAATTGTCTTTACCAGAAAGGATTAGGATTCATCTGACCCCATTTTGATGTCTACAGTCTAAAAATCTACATCTGAGCTAATAGTCTCAGGTTCTCTTCATCTTCAGCAAGGAGAAACTCATCCTTTTAGACTATGATACAATTCTTCCAAAAATGTAATTTTTTCTAGTTGAATGGACTGCTTATTGATATCACAGCAGATGTGTAAACCTACATGAGACAAATCCCAATTTGCTGATCTTGCTGAGCTATGAAAAGTCTTCTGCCTGGATGGTATTGTTACTCTTCTCTAGAACAAAGAGGAAAAGAACAAGTAGTATGTAGAAAATGAAGGTCGCTTCTTAGTAACTTGCATCTTAGGATTCATGTAAATACAGGTAATTGATACTGCTCTGGTAAACACCAATCTCCCTTCCAAACTGTTCTTCTTGACCACATGGGCTAGAAATGTGCCTGACTCAACTACTGCCTTTGAAACAGGGATCTTACAAAAAAAAGTTTGCCCAAACTAACAATTAAATTCATGCTCAATAAATCTTTTTGGAAGGGTTGTAATAAGATTTTCTCAGCTGTGTATTGGAGTTTTTAACATTCATGTTTTAAACACTGTACATTAAAAAATCTGCCTACATGGTTTTGTTCAGTAGAACGCTGCCAGTTTCCAGGCCAGTCAAATGCAACATAAGTAAAATGCTGAAATGATACAAGGGAGATACTGCCATGTCTGACTTCAGGCTCTACCTTCAAATTAATGTTGGAGTTGCATGAACAGTTACAGACTTTAATATTTACAGTGTGATAATATATACCTTTACTTTCTGGCCTGAAGGCAATCAAAACAAAATAGATACTCTTATAACAATGAGTTTTAACTACAATGGATGTTCTAAAGCTCCTTTGAAAATAATTCCTTGTTTGAAAATCAGTAAAAAAAAATAAATATTTGAAAACTATTTCATATAAATGAATCATGTGTAGGAAGCTGATGGTTTGGCTGATGCTGAGGAAAGATGTGACCAGCTCATCAAAAACAAAATCCAGCTGGAAGCCAAAATTAAGGAGCTGACTGAAAGGGCTGAGGATGAGGAGGAAATTAATGCTGAGCTGACAGCCAAGAAGAGGAAACTGGAGGATGAATGTTCAGAGCTGAAGAAAGATATTGATGACCTTGAGTTAACGTTGGCCAAAGTGGAGAAGGAAAAACATGCCACTGAAAACAAGGTAGGAGGCAGATGTCCCTCTTGCAAAAAAGCCCCTGTTTTCTGTTATAGAGTATGGCATTCCTTTATCTGCACTTGCTCCATTCTTCTCAAAGGTGAAAAACCTCACAGAGGAGATGGCAGCCCTGGATGAGACCATTGTGAAGCTGACAAAAGAGAAGAAAGCCCTCCAAGAGGCCCATCAGCAGACACTGGATGACCTGCAGGCAGAAGAGGACAAAGTCAATACTCTGACCAAAGCTAAGACCAAGCTGGAGCAGCAAGTGGACGATGTAAGCCCCCAGGCATCCAGCAAGAACAGGACAGGCATGGCGTTAGACCTGGCTGGCAGGGCACTGATGGTCTTGTTCTTTTTAGCTGGAAGGGTCCCTGGAGCAAGAGAAGAAACTGCGCATGGACCTTGAGAGAGCTAAGAGGAAACTCGAAGGAGACCTCAAGCTGGCCCATGACAGCATCATGGATTTGGAAAATGATAAGCAGCAGCTGGATGAGAAACTGAAGAAGTAAGTA
>NW_009259452.1:315669-319484 GCF_000687185.1 Egretta garzetta | reverse complement strand
CTGCGGAAGAAGCATGCGGACAGCACAGCTGAGCTTGGGGAGCAGATCGACAACCTACAACGAGTGAAGCAGAAGCTGGAGAAGGAGAAGAGTGAGCTGAAGATGGAGATTGACGACTTGGCCAGTAACATGGACTCTGTCTCCAAAGCCAAGGTACTGAAATATTCCTTTGTACTAATTCAAACATAATCAAGTATTTGTATTTTAACATAGAAATTCAAGTTAGTCTTACTTTAAAATAAATAGTTTCACTTTACAACTTGAATTTGAGTTTATATATTTCAGTATTACTATAATAGTATATTGTATCCTCTGAGTGAGAGCTAAAAAAGTTCACCTGAAGCACCTAACCTAAGGAACTATAGGGTCTCATTGCTTGGTTCAGAATATAATGATAGTGAAACAAAAGATACTGACCTTATCTGGTTTTTAGTTCCTCCTAAAATAGAAACTACTCCTACCCTACTCTTTCCTTTTTATTCCTGTTTTTCTTTTCCTCCCTTAAATACTTCAGTGACATAATCACTAAGAGCCAAGCAGAAATTTAAAATGATTCGTCATGTTACAGTGTCCTATTGTCCTTTTTATCTATTAAAAAAACAGAGTGTGCATTGATAAATCATACAGATTTTTAATTAGGGATGCAAATTTCATAGGAAGATGTATCAGTTAACTGAGACATTTTGTCTTCACTTCTAAATGATTGGCTTCTTTTTTTGACCTTATTAAGACTTCAGTTTCTCAGTACTTATGTGTTGAACCACCATATTTCATTTCATTCTTCATGCAAATAGGCAAATCTGGAGAAGATGTGTCGCTCCCTGGAAGATCAACTCAGTGAGATTAAGACAAAGGAGGAGGAACAACAGCGCACAATTAATGACATTAGTGCTCAGAGAGCTCGGCTACAAACAGAATCTGGTAAGGCATCTGAGGTTTTTAAGAGTACACTGTATATGACCTCAGATTTAAAAAAAAACCAGTCAGAAAGTCCGGGTAAAAACTAAGTTGAACATGAGCCAGAAATGTGCTCTTGTGGCAAAGGCAGCTACCAGAATCCTGAGCTGCATTAGGAGAAGTGTTGCCAGCAGGTTAACAGAGGGTGACCCTTCCTCCTACTCAGTACAGGTGAGGCCACACCTGGAGTGCTGTGTCCAGTGCTAGGCTCCCCAGTGCCAGAGAGACACAGACATCCTGGAGCAGGATCAATAACAACCAGTCATTGGAACAACCTCCCCAGGGGTGTGATAGAGTCCCTGTCACTGAGGGTTTTCAGGACATGATTGGACAGGGTGCTAGATAATCTCATCAAGGTTCCCTTTCCCATGAAAGGTTGGACCAGATGATCTTCAAGATCCCTTCCAACCAGACCGTTCTATGATTCTATGACTTGAGCTTCAAGGAAGAATTCCTGTATCTCATAACCTAGACTTCATCCTTCTGCTTCCTAGGAGACATTCAGGACAAGACAGTAATACCTCTCAGCACATACACCATAGAGTACTCATTCTGTAAGCTCGAGGTTTGGCGTAACCACTGGAGTTAGTGCAAGCATAGAGTAAGACCAGTTAGATATTGGATAAGGGGGCATGATTATCTTATTTCTTGACTCTGAGATAAATACTTTGGCATACTCAGAGATATGGATTGATATCAGTGATTAGGATTCCATAAAGAAATAAAATTTGGTTTAACTGAAAAAAATTTTCTGTGCATTGAATTATCAAAGTAAACACTTTTAAATAAGTCATAAAAAGGTTCTTTTACTCATCTGAACTCTCCCAGGTGAATATTCACGCCAGGTGGAGGAGAAGGATGCTCTGATTTCTCAGCTGTCAAGAGGCAAGCAGGCATTCACCCAACAGATTGAGGAACTCAAGAGGCACCTAGAGGAAGAGATAAAGGTGAGAAGGCTTTCCAAATTCTGTCCTGTACATTGGATTCCTTCTGCCTAGGAAGAGCTTCGCAGCTATATGAACTCGACAAGATGAGAGGGAGAAAAACAAGCACTTGTGCAAGTTTTCCCACACTAGTTTTACACCCCCTTCCCTACAGCTCTTTCCCATTCGAAGTATTGTTGTCATTTTGCATAGAAGACTAATCCAGTGTCGAATTAAAATTTTTGTCAGGAGATTTCCCAGGATATTTACATCCATTGTCCCAATACACTTGTTGCTGCAGGCCAAGAGTGCCCTGGCCCATGCCCTGCAGTCTGCTCGCCACGACTGTGACTTGCTGCGGGAGCAATATGAGGAGGAGCAGGAAGCCAAGGGGGAGCTGCAGCGTGCCCTATCCAAGGCCAACAGTGAAGTGGCCCAGTGGAGAACCAAATACGAGACGGACGCTATCCAGCGCACGGAGGAGCTGGAGGAGGCCAAGTATGTGGGGAATGTGGGGAAGGCTGGCAGAGACTAAGAATGGAAATTGGAGGAGACCACTGTGATATTGTCAGGAGGAAGCCAATGTTCTGCTTTGCAGTGGGCGGGGGGATTGCAAAAATATTCTGTAATGCACGTCTGGAAAAAACCAACTGTAGGAGGCAGAGAATGGCAGACAGAAACCATGTAGTATGTAGACAAATAGAAGAGGATGTGGACCACCACACTGTAAAATGGCTAAGCACGCTGTTGAGAAAAGCATCATGGTACAAATTTCCCTTTCATTGCTAACTGTGAGCTGTGCTTATGCCCTCCCAGGAAGAAGCTGGCACAGCGCCTGCAGGATGCAGAGGAACACGTTGAAGCTGTCAATGCCAAATGTGCCTCCCTGGAAAAGACAAAGCAGAGGCTGCAGAATGAAGTGGAGGACCTGATGATTGACGTGGAGAGATCGAATGCGGCCTGCGCAGCTCTGGATAAGAAGCAGAAGAACTTTGACAAGGTCTTCTGGGCTCCAGACCTGGGGCTCATGGGCAGAGCTTCCCCTCCTGGTTGCCACATCCATACTCACGCCCCGTTTCTCTTCAGATCCTGGCAGAGTGGAAGCAGAAGTATGAGGAAACGCAGGCTGAGCTGGAAGCCTCCCAGAAGGAGTCTCGTTCTCTCAGCACGGAGCTGTTTAAGATGAAGAATGCCTATGAGGAGTCCTTGGATCACCTGGAAACGCTGAAGCGTGAGAACAAGAACTTGCAGCGTAAGTCCCTGGCCCTCTGCTCCTGGCAGGGCCTTCTCACTCCCCACCGCTCACCACCACTCCACATGGGTCTGTGCCTGAAGGTCTGCAAAGATGCCTGGCACCCTGCTGTGGCAGGGCCCTTCCCATTTGGCTCTGTGCCTGACCATGCCGCTGTTCTTTGTTCCCACAGAGGAGATTGCTGACCTCACAGAGCAGATTGCCGAGGGAGGAAAGGCGATCCATGAGCTGGAGAAAGTCAAGAAGCAGATTGAGCAGGAGAAATCAGAACTCCAAGCCTCCCTGGAGGAAGCTGAGGTACACAGCATTATTTATTGCTTTCTTCCATGTCTTGGATCTCTATCTCATTATAATTACTGTGAAGTCCTTCCCAGACACAAGAAGAAAAGAGTGTTTGTATAAAAGTCTAGAGGTATTATCTGAACATGGCTATCTTTTTTTCTCGGAGCTTCAGGTTCAATATTTGTGATATAAATAGTATTCTAATTTATTGTTGTCCAGGCCTCCCTAGAACATGAAGAGGGGAAGATCCTGCGCCTCCAGCTTGAGCTCAACCAGGTCAAGTCTGAGATTGACAGGAAGATAGCAGAGAAAGATGAGGAAATTGACCAAATGAAGAGAAACCACCTCAGGATTGTGGAGTCCATGCAGAGCACCCTGGACGCCGAGGTCAGGAGCAGGAA
>NW_009259452.1:308312-315656 GCF_000687185.1 Egretta garzetta | reverse complement strand
GAGGGAGGGAGCCCTGAATGAAATGGAGATCCAGCTGAGCCATGCCAACCGCCAGGCCGCAGAAGCACAAAAGAATCTGAGAAACACACAGGGAGTTCTCAAGGTCTGTTGAACAAAAGTTGCCTACTGAGAAATTTCTTAGCTGACATTTTTAGTGCCGAACAGCTCTGAATCTGCTTATAATTTCTTTCAATGGCTCTATAGGACACCCAGATACACTTGGACGATGCTCTCAGGTCACAGGAGGACCTGAAGGAGCAGGTGGCCATGGTGGAGCGCAGAGCAAACCTGTTGCAGGCTGAAATTGAGGAGCTGCGGGCAGCCTTGGAGCAGACAGAGCGGTCAAGGAAAGTGGCTGAGCAGGAACTGATGGATGCAAGCGAGAGAGTTCAGCTCCTCCACACCCAGGTGAGGTCACTTGGTGAGAAATTACACACTTGGCAAGCAGAACACTTGTATGGTTTATTTCACCACTGAAGGCTCAACTTCAAAGACGAGAGTTATCTTATCTGAAGTAATCATTCTGATACTAAAAGAGATCTTTGCTGAAAAAGTGTGTACACTGGCTGTGTTCCCAGGTTGCATCTGATGAAATCCATGCTTCTACCCATGCATTCTAACATAATCTCCAGAGAAAAGACATTCAGACACAGGCATTAGATTCTTTAGTCACACATGCCAAATGGTCTGCCATCTGAGCAGTCAGGGACTAAAACTCTGAGACTACAGCAACATTCATTCCTTGCTCACTTGAAATGTAGCACCAGGGAATCCTCATGTTCCTTAAAAAATGTGCTTGTTGACTCTATCAAGAAAGTGGGGACGAACTCCTGGCTCTGATGTAGCCCATGTCAAGCAGGCTTTGACATGAGCTTCATGTCATAGCAGTCATCCAGCAGTCAAATGCTGAAATCTATGGAAAGCGTCTGGTTTCAAATGCTGAGAAGAGGTTAGAAGGAATCCATCCTATCTAGATTACAAATTTTTCTCTTTTCAGTTTATGAGAGTGAATTAGTCCCCTAATTATTTTGAAAACAAGTCTTTTCACTAACATCCCTCACTCTATATTACTTTCCTGTGCCAGTCTTGTTGGATGAAATGTGGCACAGATTATATTTCTAAGTACTCCTTTTCAAATTAACTGTTGGAAAAAAAACCCTATTGTTCCCCAGTGATAAGAAATTTTACTGAAAAATTTGTGGTATAGATTTTTCACATAATTCCATCTGAAATTATTCAAACTCCTGTAATGTTCGTGATTTCAAATTACAAGCTAAGAAAAGCAAACCTCTGATGCTGCTCAACAGAACACAAGCTTGATCAACACCAAGAAGAAGCTGGAAACAGACATTTCCCAAATTCAGAGTGAAATGGAGGACACAATCCAGGAAGCCCGCAATGCTGAGGAGAAGGCCAAGAAGGCCATCACGGATGTGAGTTGGGGGCTCCTTTCACTGCTGATGAAGGATGTATTCTCACCCAGGCAGTCTCCAGCCCCCAAATGCCTTTGACCCGTTGCTCTCCTCAGGCAGCCATGATGGCAGAAGAGCTGAAGAAGGAGCAGGACACCAGCGCCCACCTGGAGAGGATGAAGAAGAACCTGGACCAGACAGTGAAGGACCTGCAGCACCGTCTGGATGAGGCCGAGCAGTTGGCTCTGAAGGGAGGCAAGAAGCAAATCCAGAAGCTGGAGGCCAGAGTGCGTAGGGCTGGTATTCGTGCACGAGTGAGCACGTCACGTAAGTAACCACCAGGGAAGCTCCAAAGATGGGCCTCTCATTGCAGGTGCGCGAGCTGGAAGGGGAGGTTGATGCTGAGCAGAAGCGCAGCGCTGAAGCCGTGAAGGGTGTGCGCAAGTATGAGAGGAGGGTGAAGGAGCTGACCTACCAGGTAAGGCCGGAGGCCTCCTTGGGCTCACATACCCATCTTGCAGGAAGCCAAATTGTAGTCCTTAGGGATTTCTTTCTGTCCTAAGTCACACAGTTAAAAAGGAGAAGGCTGAAAACATCAGAAGAAATTATCTTTCTGGTCATGTTAGGCAGATCCATCTTATCACCTCTATCTTACCGGGCAGCAACGATCTATACAGAATGTTACTCCTTGTTTCATATAGAGGGCATTTAAAGAGTAGGGGCAAAGAGCTGCTCTCTTTCTTATCCTTCTTTTTAGTCTGAAGAAGACAGGAAGAACGTTCTCAGGCTGCAGGATCTGGTGGACAAGCTGCAAATGAAAGTGAAATCCTACAAGAGACAAGCTGAGGAGGCTGTAAGTATCACTGTGTGCAGAGTCGGCCTCCATCCATGTGGAAGCAGAATTCTGTGTTGGTGTTTTCCCCTGTGTAGCTTTGTTCAAACCCTTAACTTTTTTGGTTTTTTCTTGCTGTGCACTTGGGAATGAATGCCTAAACTGCTGTTCTGGCTGAACAGCTCAGGGGTCTAGAGGGGTGTAGAATACATTTTCTGTGAGCCTTATTGAGTCACTGGGAAGAGCAGCAAAAGCTCAGGTCAACATTGAGGAAGTAGGTCTCTGTTTCCTTTCACTTCCTTTATTTTATATTTCTGCCTAGCCAAAAAAATAAAAACTTTAAAAATTGTAATACATAATTTTATAGAAGTAAATAAATGGAGAATGATTAAATTGACATAACTGTAATTGCATATAATTATTCAAAAATTCCAAAGTGAATTAGCATTTCATATCCAGAGAGGATTTCTTATTAACCATCTAAACATTTAGCATTTAAGTTATTTCTTTGGCTTCCCCTTAGATGTATCAGAGAGAGTTACATGCTAGCTTGTAGTCAGTGCAGGTTTGGAGGGTGGAGATCATTATGTAAAGGCAAAACACCACAGCATGTCCAGTGCAGTGACACAGTAGGAACATTATGAAAAATTTTAAACCCTATTTTATCTCTCTTCCTATCACCAGGAGGAACTGTCTAATGTCAACCTCTCCAAGTTCCGCAAGATCCAGCACGAGCTGGAGGAAGCCGAGGAGCGGGCTGACATCGCAGAGTCACAGGTCAACAAGCTCCGAGCAAAGAGCCGTGAAATTGGCAAGAAGGCAGAAAGTGAAGAGTAAATGCCTCCAGCAGTGTGAAGTGAAAGAGAATTGCACAAAATGTGAAATTCTATCACTTTGATTTTGTAATCACCTCTTAGTCCTTTATCAATCTCTAGATAATTTATGCCCAGATAATAAAAATTGTAGAGATTTTCTCATGGAAATAATGAGAAGTTCACTGTTTTATTTTAGTCATCCTGAATTCTTACAAGGTTTACATTTTTCCTTACTTATTTGAAGTCATTCCATTAAAAATCTTGCTTAGGGTATTTTCAAAGTGTTTCAGCCACTGTTAAAGTGGTCTAATCAGACATCCTGCTTCATTCTCCCCAGGGAATTTCATTTAAGACATCCTTAAGGGAGAAAATAATTATTTCTTTGCAAGAGAATATAATTATCCCTTATAACTTCTGCTTTAGGAATACAATCGATTTTAACTTAGATTTTGTCCAAAGAATAAGAATTTAATGCATCTTCCAGTAATCCAGTCTAATCATTGATTATTCTGTTAAATCATGTGTCTTATTTGCAGAAGTCCGTTGAATCTTCTAAGCTGGTCAGGCAGCCACTTAGCTCCTATGTAGTCTCCAGGGTAATCCAGAAAACTTTGGCTAGGCTGGCCTCACTCAGGATGTGGGTTTTCATTCTTTGTAGATATCAGCATACATCAGAGAATCCACAGTCACCTGTTTGAATACAAGGAGAAATAGGTGTCACTTTCTCTGTCATAGTCTAATATTTAGAGCGCTTGGTTTTGCACATTCTGAAGGGATGTGAACCACTGAGACCTTCTCAGGATTGTTTCATATTCCACCTGAAAATAATATCGTTGGAGAAGCCAAATCAACCATTCCTGTGGAAGAGACACTGTTATGCCTTCAGGAATAAAGAATAATTATCTACAATGAAAAATGGTTTCTGTAGGATAACAGAGAAAATACACATCTGGGAAAGGGATGAGTGCATCAGCACCACTGAACGGCTGGCAATTCACTGGCATTACATGGGCCTGCTCAACTCCTTTTTTGATTGGTATGATGAACCTGATGACTTGTCTGACTTCCCAAGCACCAAGGAAATTCAGTTATCTTCATTTTGACTTGAGTCATACCCTAAAACTTTCTTCCTCATCTCTCCCATCTTCTCAGGTCTCATCATCTTCCTTTCACACCCCAATGTTAACTGGACAATGAATCTGTGGTGCTATCTGCTGTGCTATGAAGAAGTCCAGAGCAGAAGGCTATGACGAACATAATGTAGTCACTTCCCTCACAGTAGCCTTCTGTTTGTAGTTTCTTCATTTGGCTTCTTCTGAGAGGAGTGATCCAGCCCACAACCACATCTGCCATTTGGCATTGAGACACCACTGACTCAGACCAATCTTATAGCCATCATACTTCTCAGTGAGCACAGGTTAAACAGTACTGCAGGTCTCAGAACAGATCATCATTCTAAATGGTTTGCCAGCCATTCACAACCCTCCCATTTCCTCTTAAAAAAATAAAATTACTAAGCTTCCTAACCATGGAGTGGTTAGGAAAAGAGAGAATTATGGCTGATATTCAGTCTACTGCAGTCACTTCTGATGACGTATTGGGTTATATAACCTTTATTTCTTTTCCACAGGTCTGATTCTTAATTTAACACACATGAAAGACAGCATTCAGTGACTGAGAGCTATTCAGTAACTTTTCTCCTTTGTTTTCTGTTTAATGATTATTATTCAAACCAAGCTTGAAGGTGAAAATACTAAATTCTTCATAGGCTTTCCAAGCTTATAAGATACATCTGTGAAACATTACATATTAATGCATTTACTGCATGCAATTCATGCATACTTATGTATCTATGTGTGTATATATACAAACACATACATACATGCATGTGCACATACTATATATATATAAATTTTCCAACACTGTCTATTCAGCAGCAATCCAGTAACATGAAGATGTATGTTACTGTTTCATCACTGATATGTAATAAAGGTCAAAACTAGGCACTATTTTTAGCATTCAATTTCAAGGTTTGATAAGCATTTTACAGCTTTACAGGACAGCTTCCCCTAATGCCACCACACCTCCAAACCCATTCCCAGGCTCACAAGTCAGACACCTGAGAAATTAAGTCTGTGGCATCAATTGCCACCTGTGCTAAGTGTTGCTACCAGGTTCCTTTCAGAGGGAGAACAAAGATGACAAGCCAGCACACAGTCTTGATGCTATGTAGATCATAGAATCATAGAATCATAGAATGTTTTGGGTTGGAAGTGACCCCTAGAGGTCATCTAGTCCAACCCCCCTGCAGTGAGCAGGGACATCGCTAACTAGATCAGTCTGCTCAGAGCCCCGTCCAACCTGGCCTTGAATGTTTCCAGGGATGGGGCCTCCACTACCTCTCTGGGCAACCCCTTCCAGTGTTTCACTACCCTCATTGTAAAGAATTTCTTTCTTATATCCAGTCTAAACCTGCCCTGCTTCAATTTAAAACCATTTCCTCTTGTCCTATCACAGATGTCCTTATGAAAAAGATTTTCCCCATCTTTCCTATAGGCCCCCTTTAGGTACTGAAAGGCCATAATCAGATCTCCCCGCAGCCTTCCCTTCTCCAGGCTGAACAAGCCCAACTCCCTCTCCCTGAGTACGGTTGGCCTTCTGGGCTGCCAGCGCACATTGCCGGCTCATGTCTAGCTTTTCGTCCCTCAGTACCCCCAAGTCCCTCTCGGCAGGGCTGCTCTCAATCCTTTCTTCCCCCAGCCTGTGTTGATACTGGGGGTTACCCTGACCCAGGTGCAGAACCTTGCACTTGGCCTTGTTGAACTTCATGAGGTTCACACAGGCCCACCTCTCCAGCCTGTCCAGGTCTCTGCATGACATCCCGTCCCTCTGGTGTAACAACGACACCACTCAGCTTGGTGTCATCTGTAAACTTGCTGAGGGTGCACTTGATCTCGCTGTCTAAGTCATTGATGAATATATTAAAGAGCACTGGTCCCAGTACGGACCCCGGAGGGACACCACTCGTCACCAGTCTCCATTCGGACATCAAGCCATTGACCACTACCCTCTGGATGCGATCATGCAACCAATTCCTTATCCACCAAACAGTCTACCCATCAAATCCATAGCTCTCCAATTTAGAGAGAAGGATGTTGTGGGGGACCGTGTCAAAGGCTTTGCAGAAGTCCAGATAGATGACGTCTGTTGGTTTTCCCCTGTTCTGTATGCCACAGAAACAAAAGCAGTAGAAAACCTCCTTGCTCAGGAACACCCCTACCTGACAAAGAACTGTTTAGGCTTTTGGGAGCCCCACTTCCTACTTTTCATTATTTTTTTTTCCTGCCTCCAACTCAAGCAGATCATCTTTTTCTTTCAGGAAGTGTGTAGACTTCTAACTAAATTGTAGTCCAAATCATTACTGTCCACAGATACAAACTTTATAGGTACTAGTCCACTTCTTTGAAAATAGCTTTGCTTTCATTCCACTGTAAAGACAGGATTTTGCTTTTACATGGGCTCTATCCTCTCTACTTTGCAGCATATGCACAGGATGAAACCCTGGATTACAAAACATGGGTTGCAAAAGTCTTCCAAACTCTTGGATTTGTATCAGTTCATTACAGGAATCAAGGCTGACAGGTCCATTTTATCAACTTAAGAGGGCAGCTCAGCCACGAGGGGGAGTTTGTAAGCCCACTGGCAGCAGAAGATGACATTATTCCTGTGGGACAGACAAGACCTCATCGCCCACGGACATCAGCTGCTGTGGTCACAGGGCTGTGCAATGCTGTGGCAAGCAGAGCAAACCTCCTCTCACTGTGGAGTACTGCAGGTCATATGCACACCTCAGCTGATCATTGCAGTCTGTTATTAAAGCCCTTTCTAGGTCTGTCCTGGGTGAGGTTTCCCTACTCAGTGTGTAAGGGGTGTGAGTGCAGCACCTGGAGTTAGACCATGGGCTGGAGGGCCCGTATGTCCATGATGCAACAGCTGGACTGAGTGCAGGTGTGCAAGCGTGTGTATTTTCTAGTGAAGATCAAGTCAGACCAGCTGGCGAGCAGGTGAGATGGCCTGGGAGCAAGGGGTGAGTGGGTCCCCAAGGGCCAGCCCCGGGTGTGAAAGCACTTGTGTCTTGAGGTGTAAGAGCATGGGGGTTGTCAGCTATGGGACCAAGGGAGTCCCAGTCATCTGCATGTGGGTGGAGGACAGTATCAGCCACTGGAGTGGGGCTGCGGCCTCGGGGGTCCGTGTTTCCTGGTGCCAGAAACTGGGACACTACAAT
>NW_009259452.1:275929-302234 GCF_000687185.1 Egretta garzetta | reverse complement strand
TTGATACTGGGGGTTACCCTGACCCAGGTGCAGAACCTTGCACTTGGCCTTGTTGAACTTCATGAGGTTCACACAGGCCCACCTCTCCAGCCTGTCCAGGTCTCTGCATGACATCCCGTCCCTCTGGTGTAACAACGACACCACTCAGCTTGGTGTCATCTGTAAACTTGCTGAGGGTGCACTTGATCTCGCTGTCTAAGTCATTGATGAATATATTAAAGAGCACTGGTCCCAGTATGGACCCCGGAGGGACACCACTCGTCACCAGTCTCCATTCGGACATCAAGCCATTGACCACTACCCTCTGGATGCGATCATGCAACCAATTCCTTATCCACCAAACAGTCTACCCATCAAATCCATAGCTCTCCAATTTAGAGAGAAGGATGTTGTGGGGGACCGTGTCAAAGGCTTTGCAGAAGTCCAGATAGATGACGTCTGTTGGTTTTCCCCTGTTCTGTATGCCACAGAAACAAAAGCAGTAGAAAACCTCCTTGCTCAGGAACACCCCTACCTGACAAAGAACTGTTTAGGCTTTTGGGAGCCCCACTTCCTACTTTTCATTATTTTTTTTTCCTGCCTCCAACTCAAGCAGATCATCTTTTTCTTTCAGGAAGTGTGTAGACTTCTAACTAAATTGTAGTCCAAATCATTACTGTCCACAGATACAAACTTTATAGGTACTAGTCCACTTCTTTGAAAATAGCTTTGCTTTCATTCCACTGTAAAGACAGGATTTTGCTTTTACATGGGCTCTATCCTCTCTACTTTGCAGCATATGCACAGGATGAAACCCTGGATTACAAAACATGGGTTGCAAAAGTCTTCCAAACTCTTGGATTTGTATCAGTTCATTACAGGAATCAAGGCTGACAGGTCCATTTTATCAACTTAAGAGGGCAGCTCAGCCACGAGGGGGAGTTTGTAAGCCCACTGGCAGCAGAAGATGACATTATTCCTGTGGGACAGACAAGACCTCATCGCCCACGGACATCAGCTGCTGTGGTCACAGGGCTGTGCAATGCTGTGGCAAGCAGAGCAAACCTCCTCTCACTGTGGAGTACTGCAGGTCATATGCACACCTCAGCTGATCATTGCAGTCTGTTATTAAAGCCCTTTCTAGGTCTGTCTTGGGAGCGGTCTCCCTACTCAGGCACCTGGAGTTAGACCATGGGCTGGAGGGCCCGTATGTCCATGATGCAACAGCTGGACTGAGTGCAGGTGTGCAAGCGTGTGTATTTTCTAGTGAAGATCAAGTCAGACCAGCTGGCGAGCAGGTGAGATGGCCTGGGAGCAAGGGGTGAGTGGGTCCCCAAGGGCCAGCCCCGGGTGTGAAAGCACTTGTGTCTTGAGGTGTAAGAGGATGGGGGTTGTCAGCTATGGGACCAAGGGAGTCCCAGTCATCTGCATGTGGTTGGAGGACAGTATCAGCCACTGGAGTGGGGCTGCGGCCTCGGGGGTCCGTGTTTCCTGGTGCCAGAAACTGGGGACACTACAATCCAGGGGCTGCTACTGGCCAGACTGAGTCTGAGCCCAGCTGCTGGAGGGATCCACCTTGTACATATGAATTTATATTCTTGCTGGTAGACCCCCATCCTGCTCAGCCAGAGAGGGGGCAAGATGAGGCCGTTGGTGCTCTCTGTGTGTAAGCACTTTTAGTGTCTATTTGTGATCTGTAGGACCAGTCACGTAGATGTGTATGTAAGTACATATGTATATATGTATGTAAACATAGATTTATATATACACAGATGTATTTATGTATGTAAGCACATATACAGGGCATATACTTTCACTCCGTGTGTGTTTATGCCTTCTGGGAATATATCTTCAACCTTGCTACAGGAGGCATGGAGAAGGGGGCATGGATCTGGAGGCACAGAGCTGCAGCAGCCTTGCCTCTTCTCAGCCTGTCAGACACAGCACGGTGCATTTTCCTCTAATGTCTGACATAGTCAGCAGGAGCCAGCTGAGCTATGAGTATGCTCAAAATAGCAGATTCTATATTTCCAATATGGGGAGGGAACTAATCCTTTTGCAAATGTTTTCTGCCTGTCAGTATTATTTACCAAACCTTCGGAATATTGTGAGGGAAACTCCTGGACTGACCAGGGTGATGGACTGGGAAATACACACACAATGTGTATGTGAAGACTGGTGTGTAAATTGACTCTGCAAGTAGAGTTGGTTTCTTTTGAAAAACTGACTCCTAACTATATTGACAGATAGAGACCGGAACACTAAGGCCAGGTTCTCTGCAAACCACTTGTTGGAAGCTGAGTTACAAGGAGGTATTGACAATGCAAATTAGTGTCCTCAACTTACAGAAGTTTCTAATTTTACAAAGTCTGGTATTAGGGCTCCGGTTCAGGAACACTGTAGGCCTTTATGAGGGATGAAAGGCGCAGATTTCAGCCTCACCTTCCTGTCAAGGATTCTGTGCTTTTTGCTCCTTCTCTACCTCCTTTGTCTCTACACCCCGCCTTTTTAATTCTTTCTTTGAGGTGAAACTTGTAACTGTAAGTACTTTTAACATGGGGATAGTGCATGTGAACACTGTCAATAATGTGCAGAGTGTAGCGGTGTGGTTCCCCTGTGGGGTGTATACATGTGCTCCGTGTGTGTGTGCCTGCAGGGGATACCTCTGCAGCCTCGGTGCTGGTTGGGCCTGAGGGCTGGGGCTGTGGCAGCCTTGCTGCTCTCAGGCTGTTGGATCCAGCCTGTTACATTTTCCTCTAAAATCCTGGGCTTGCTGAATTGGTGTCACAAGAGTATCCAGGAGTTCCTTCAAGTGGCTTCAGCTGGGAAGAAGAGGAAGGGGGCTAAGAAGACTTGGTGCAGGGTATTCCCTGTTAAATAGGGAAGAAAATGACAATACAGAGTTCCATTTGTCTGTTTAAAAAACTAGAGAATTGCAGCACATTTAACCGATGCCACTGTTTTCTATATCCATCCTCCCAGATATTTTCATAGCAAGGAGAGCAGCAGTGCCTGAGGGAGTTGGGTTCAGCTTGGATCCACAAAGATGCTTTGGAGAGCAGCTTTGGATGGGATAACTGGCCAGGCAGTGCTGAGCGGCCATGAGATGAGCAGAGCCGTGGGGTCAGCCCAGAGACCTGAGCGGCTGACTGCTGTCAAGGCTACAAGAGAAAGGAGAGGTGGGTATGGGCAATAGGAGAGCAACAGGGAAAAGCAGTCTTGACTGTGTCAGAAGGTCACTCCTCCACTCCATCTTTACTGGCTACTTTGAACAGGACACATCTCAAGCAAAGCACAATGTCAATTGTAGAAGATATTTTACAAAAAGCAGTGGAGTCCTTAGCACTAGCCCAGAGCTTACTGATGCCCTGGTAATCACTACTGAGTACACTAATGACTTAAAATAATGAGAGCTGTTTCATAACCTGCTAGCAGGCTCTACGGTGAAGGATAGCAAGGGTACATGGGGCATCACCTCGGAGGGGTGTGAGGTTACATAAGGAATGTGAGGGCACAAAGCCCGTTGAGGCAGTACTGGAGGCCTGTGCGAGGTTTTAATGCAGTGTATATATAAATAGAATTGCTGGCATGAGCTTTCCCCCAAGCTGCTCCTGGGATTTGCTTCAGATCAAGCCACTTCGGAAACTCAGAGACTATCCCCAGGGACACTCATATGTCTGCAGCGATGATTATCGGCCTGTCCTAGTCCAGGATCACTTCTCCGAACTATCTCATATAACAACACAGACACACACTTAGCTTCTTTAAGGAAGGTGATATACCTTCTCACATGGCTTTCAGATATTTATTAAGGCACAACCAGCTGGTTCTCCCACCTATCCACCTATTTTTGATTCTCCACTGGATTTGTGGAATAAGACTTCCCTTTACGAATGCTATTTTTCTCAGTATGTTTTATCTACCAATGTGTCCTCAAATTCCACTCATTTTTAGCTTCTACGATTTTCCAGTACAGGCGCCAGGTTTACTGGGCCACAGTTCCCTGAAACACTTTTTAAAAATTAGCACTGTACTAGACAACCTCCAGATCTCCAAAAGCAAAGCAGTTTTATTAAGAGCTCACACACCACAGCCTGTTCATCTGTTTCATCCTCACGTCTTTTTGGAAATCTTGTGTAAAACCCACCTGGTCTTGCCCACTTCTTACTGCTCGTTTTGTCTATTTGGCAACAGGCAAAATATACAATGATCATCATTTTATCAGCAGAACAATTCTGGCATGGAAGTCAAGCCGTTTTTTTCCCAACACCATTTTTTTTCTCTGCTGCTACTAAAGAACATCCCAAATAAGCAATACAATTTGCTCTTATACAAGGAGACAGTCCAGGTGTGAGGCCAGCACTAAGTGGGATCAACCAGTCTGTATTGATTCAATTGCTCCTGCCTCTACTTCTGCTTTTGCTGCCAGAATTGCCTGGGAAAAAAGTGGTTTGTTGCCTTCACAATGCCAAGGTACAAATGATGGCCTGGTAATGAATCGCTTTCTAATTTGGTTGCCTCAGGAAGGGCAGAGGGAAGTAGAAGACCTGTCATTTACAGGGAAATAGCCCCACAGTCCACAGGGTGATAAATAGTTCTTGCCAGTAACTTGCACAGAATATGGATTGCTGCCAACTTTACAACTGGTGAAACATCCTGACATAGTCACATCACTGCTTTATGCTGGAACAATAGAGATCGCCTTTCCCCCAAAGTACACAACATATATCATCCATCATTTTGCAGTCTTCAGTTGTTCGGTGAAAGACATCTCCGATGGCAAGTTTAGATTAACTTTCTTTTCCCTTTACATAAATTATCTTCCAACTTCCATTAGAAAAGAGTGTCACTTAAAGACAGGTTGAGAAGATGAACTTTTAGTACATATTTTTAAAGCTCAAGACATTTGCTTCTATGAAATGCAGGAACCCTTGCTGAGTTCAGAAAAGCATTTGAAGAGACAGCTTTCCATGAATATGCATTTATTCTGCCATCGCTGATCATTTGAGCCTAAAAATCAGTCTGCCTAATCTGAGAAGAGCTATGGAGCAATTCTCACTCTCCTGCCCATGGAATAACAGACTGTGTGGCAAAAAACTTTCAATAAACAGATCATTACAAAATGAAACTATGGGGTTACCATGGCATTAAATTGCAGTGAGTCACGTCACAGTTCTGTACCTTGTGGATGGTGTTTCTTTTCCTCCTTTTCTGGTGAACCAGTCCCACACAACTTTGCAAACATATAATTTAAAGCACAGGGAACGGGCTTTATCCCATAATGAACACTAATAATGTGTATGATAGAGTATCTTTGTGGCTTTCAGAGACCTGCAGGAACAGTTAAGGACGAAGTCCAAACAGATAGGATTACTAGTGCACATTAATGATTTTAAAAGACAGGCAACTTTGCATTACTGAAGAATGTAATGGAAGAATCCTACATGAAGGCTAAAGCCACAAAAATTTATATTTTCAGAGGCTGTTTAAATTGATGGGGGACGACAAGAAGTTAGCTGCCTCTCTTCCCCTTTCATTCTTCCTGGCATACTGCAGTAACAGCAACACTATCACCAGTTAAAATGCAGTGATAAAAAGGCTGAAGGGTGGATGGTACGAGGAACAAACATGTACCTGCTCAAAGGCCTAAGAAAATAGGGTCAGGTATGAAACATGAGAATAGCCACACTAGTTCAGAGCAAAAAGTCTATCTGTCCCAACAGTGTCAGGCACCTGCAGATATAGCAACTTATCAGGCAGTGGTCTGGGGACTTGGTACAGCAGGGTTACCTGACTGGCCACTCATACTATGAAAATCACCTCCTTATGAGCTTCCGATGGAACAGATACTGCGCAGCTGTAACAGGATCAAACCTATTTAGTGCTGTAAACAGGTCTGGTGCTGCATCCCGCACTAAATGCAAGGAACTGAGGAGTCTTTCCAGAAGCACAGGAACAGAGAAAACAAACACTCATTTATCCACAAAGAGCAAAGAATTTATAAGATAAATGCAGGTTGTGCTTTGCATGATGTCTAACCTTTCAGCTACCATGACAGGCTTATGTACATATTTTATATATTGTTTGACAAAACCAGAATTATGAGAACTCATGTAGATGTTGCTTGCATGATAATGCCTTAGTTGATCAACCCATGTAAACAGCAGAATTTACAGAATTCCATGAATAGCAGAATTTACAGAAACCATGCAGATGAATCAGACAGTATAACACGTGTTTAGACACTGACACAATAAAGGTGTGGCACTTTTCTTGACAGATAAATTGATGTAAAGGATGCAGCCATACTTATGCTTCTGATAAATTCACATCTGTGCGCATCGTGAAAATAAGTAGTATGAACACCACATCAGTCAAGATGGACAATAGACTCAGCATGTCAGTATTGTATCTGTATCTGCATAGATATATACAGTGCTTCTAGAATTCACCTGGTATGTTTATATGGGTCAACTTAAAATGTACTTTCAGCAGATCTTCCTGATACGTGATATTTTCTGGGTCTTTACAGGCAACCCATTTGGTTGATTGTTTTTTCAACTTAAATAAACTTTGAAGGTTCAGTTTATCTAACTAGAAGTGGAAATTTTTACTTAGCCACAAGAGAGGAAATCTTTTATATTTCATCTGCCCAAAGGAGACATTATTCCCCCACTCCTACAATGGGAAGCAAGGTAGACATCAAGACCTTCGAGTCATTTAACTCCTCAGTGCCTTACTGGGATGCCTCAGAAAGTCAGAATGCTCAAGGACACACATAAAGCCTTTCCCTGTCTTTGTATATTCTTGTTCTTCCAATGTAACGACCCTGCACTGATGGGAAATCAGGCCTGTTGGATGGTTATCAACAGGGGGCACTCTGCTTTGGGAATAACAGTGATGCCCACATATATCCAGGAACTTGGGATCCCTCTTAAAGGACAACTCTATGCTCTGGAAAACAAAAGGAAGCAGCAACTGTGGATCTGTCTCATCTAGAAGACAATGTTCCTCCTCAGACTGCTCCTGAATGTTTTTATTGCTTCGTAATGCCCTGTGTAAGGTAGGTACCCCAAAACGTACATTCCCTTCCCGCACCCTCTCAGCATCACCAGATTAGAGTTCCTGCAGGACCTGAACAACCCTAACCGTGGGTCACAAGAGATATTGAGAAATGCCGGGAAACCCTGCTTATACTCTGCAAACCAGTCCTATCACACAGCGCCTCACAAGAAGAGTCGCAAGACGATGGGGCTTCCAGCCATCTTCTGGGGCCACAACAGTGTGTATACCCCATGCCATTCCATTGCTGAACTTTGCAGTGCTACTCTTCAGCCACTGTAGGCTACAATGCCTCCAGATCACAACTTACCCTCTTGTGGCCATTTTCAACAAATGCCTCTGCACTCTGGCTTTCTCTGTCTCCTTGAGGGACTCTTCTGGTTTTCCTGTTCCTCTTGCAGGTTTTCAGAGAAGACTGTACCTGAGACAAAGACAGAGAAGATACAATGTGCCCTGAAGATGGTATGGACCTGTCTCCGCCATTCCAGTTTGGAGGAAGCAATGTTTTATTTTCAGTATTCCAGAGGCATGATAAATGGTGTGCAGAGGTATAGGGCTTCTTTCAGATATTTGTGCATTCCTGAGGGAGGCAGTGTCAGACATCAATACCTGTGGAGAAAAGAGAAGGAATTTTTGTCAAAAAAAGAGAGGTTCTGGTTAAAAGTTCTTTGTATCTGCTGGCAGCAATCATGAATCCGGGAATGTCGTCACCTCTAAGGGTAGTTCCATTTGGCTGGGGGAGATATGCACAGTATGGAGATTCCTGAAACTCATCATGTGCATCACCTGCAGTCCCTTGTTTCTCAAGAGCCCAGGTCCTCCCCTAATAATGTGTGAACTCCCAGCATGCTGGAAGATTACCCTTATTGCTGCTCCTTCATTCCAGAGGTCCTCCTTTGGGGTAGTCATTCTCATTGACCCTCACAGGCAGATGCCCTGCATAGGGGCCATCCATTATGCCTTCTGGCAATGAATTACATCTCCTTTCATCTGTTTTCAACCATCGCCCTGCTATTTTCATTCACTGTTGTATAGTTCTTACATAAAAGAGACGTTGAATACATCTATGACACTCAGGATCTTTTAGATAACATAGACATAATGCCTTCCCCACTGAATCTTTTTCAAGATGGAGAATCAAAGTCTCCTGGGTCATTCCTCAGGCAGAGATTATTCCATAACAGCCATGTTCTTCCCTTCTGCGTGCCTCTTCTGCAGTTACTTGTTCTGACAATCTGGCAAGCAGACACCGTATTTCAAAAGCATCATTAATACTGATTTTTCAATAATTCTTGAAATATTGGGGAACTCCCAGAGGGAAGGTAGTAATTTAAAACTCTATAAATATTATACGTTTGTAACACTTACAACAGTGTTGTAAATAATAGACTAATCATATTGATATTGATTTGAATCAAACATTGGAATACTTGATATGCCAAACTAAATACAGTAATTTGTACTGTCTTTTTAAGGTAGCTTAAATTGTGTCGATATTTATGAGTTTATATACTTTCTTGTTAAAAGTAATAATACTAATAGCTTATAGGTCTGTTACTGATTTTCATTTTTATGCATTTTGGTAAGCTATAACACCACAAAACAGAGCAGTACACACTACACAAATTTAAAATTGCTTAATTGACAGGTGTCAAAATGATTCTGTATGTGTAGGGGCACAGGTGGGTGGGTGTGCCTTTGGAAAGGACTGATTCTTCACCATAAGATGTGGTATGAGAAAATGCAAAATCACTTTTATTACAAAAGAATTAGATGAGTCAGGTGTAAAAGACATGATAGTCTCTGACAAAGAGTAACCATGGTTCCATTATCCCTACGGTAAGCTAAAGATGCACATAATTAAAATGCAAATGTAAGTACATACAGCAAATAATGCAGCCTGCAATACATCTGGGGGAGGGGGTTACCAAAACCAGGTCTTGAGAGTGCTAAAATGTAAAAAGTGCATGCAAGTTTGGTGCTGCAACCAGCGCAGCTGATTTGAATCTTTGATACATAGCAATTGGTCAAAGGAAAATACAGCAATAATATTATCGCCACATCTGAGTAGTTATCGTTGTCATTTCATGCAGTGTCTGTGCTCACACTTCAGGCCAGACTGTGATAGACTGGCAACAGCTCTGACCTTAAAAAAAAAAGCAAACAATGTAAAAAAAAGCATCGAAAAACATACTAAAAGAGACTCAAGAAGCAAGAGAAAAGGCCTAAATAGGACACATCTCAACACTGCCTGTTGCAGTGACAGACTTGAAGGAGTCTGTTTTCTGTAACAGCATCCCAAAGACCCCCTGAGATGCCTTTACTCCCCATACAGTGTACCTAAATAGTAGGCATCATGAACATAATCCAAAACACATAGCCAATGTGTAAATGCACCAAGGACATTCCCTAGATCAAACCAACATGAAGCGATGACAACAATGCATCGGAAAATCCATCTCTTTCTTGATAGGCACCTGGGTCAATTTTACAAAAGGGGGATAAGATTTCATGGCCTCTAAAGTTTAAATGATTTTCTGACAAATGTTTCTTCTGCCTTTAAAATAAAGAAAAGATGAGGTAATGATGACAGATTTACTTGGCCACCTCATCTCCCATACAAAATAATCTAATGGTAAGAGCTGTGGGAAACCTGAAATCGACTCTTACTGTCGCTTGAGGAATTCAGATCCCCAGCTCTCATTCTCATAGCTATATGGTGCTCAGCAAGCTCACAGCATGTGCATGGGCCCATGTGGGAGTGGATTAACGTTTCAGTGTTCCTTCTGAAGTTCTACTCTCCAAGAGAAAAAAAAAAAAAAAAAAGAAAAAACCTCTACAGGAGTGCTTGGGACACAGGCAGAAAAGTAGGGATGACTTCTTAACCTACTGGTTAGGAAAGCCATCTGTTTAGCTCTACATGCTAAACCTTATTCAAAGGCCTCTCTGTATATTTGATAGCAAGATGGAGAGTTTCATTCCTTACTTTCCTTGCTGTAACTGTCTTGTAACTGGGTGATAAAGCTGCAGACTAAATTAATAGTTATAAATGTGAAATGATGCCCATAAGATGAACATCACTACACAGAAGAGATCACAAAGATACAATAGCTATTCCTCTGAAAACATTACTTCTATTCTTGGCTATGGTTCAAAAAGGGAAATAAATTGTTTTACATTATTAAAAAGGAAGAGAGCACAAAGAGAAACTATTACATGAGTGTATAAATGCATGACATACTCACAACTTGAATACCACATGCAGTTCCAGCTACATGTACCCCAAAAGGAGATGAATGACCTGGGGAAGGCTTAGAGAAGGACAACAACAGTGAACAAAGAAATGTGATCACTTCTGAATTAGGTTTTATTAAGGAGTATAAAAGCGTGGGTGGAAAAAGAGAGTAGACAGGAAATAACATTTCACTGTAGGTGACCAATTAATTTTGCAGATGGATGGCTGAGAACAAATAAAAGCGGTTGCTCTTCATATATGCAATTAACTTACTGACACAGTATGTTGTAAATGCTAAATGCTTACAGGAGTACAAAAAGGACTGAAGAATTTCATAGAAGAAATCCATTAAGAACTATTTATCCTAAAGGCACATCATCAGGACACCTTGAACCATTAGGTTTTGCAGGCTGGGAGAGCACTTTGGGTAAGCAGGACTAAGTGTGTACCCTGTTGTTGTATTCTTTCCTGTACATCTGTCCTGCCCATGGCTGGGGACAGACCAGGGGGTTTGAGGGACAAACTACATCTGTTCTTATATTTTTGTCTAAAGATTTTATAGATTGAAGTGGCCCATGGCAGAGTAAGGAATTATATCTAGGTGCCTCTCTGAAGGAGACAAAGGTGGGAGGAAGAAAGCAGCTGATTTTAGTTTTCAGTGCCACCTACTTTGGTGTGTAAGACAATTTTGTGCTTTCTCTGATTAATAGCTCATATACTGAGACAAAGGAATAGAGAAGAGAAATATGGGAAACAATTCATGTGACTAAAAGTAGCCAACTTACACCATTTTAGGCAGCCCTGTATTTGACAAGTTACTCTCAACTACATCCCATCCCCCAGTCAAAGCTCTTAGAAAATGCTCTTAGAAATTCATCCCTATGTGACAACCACAACACCACTTAGACATCTACACTTAGAAGGCACTGTTACTTGTACTCACCACCACCTTCATAACTAATATCCAGTAGGTACCACTGCTGCTAGTCCTGCCAGCCCAAAGATGAGGCCAGCGAGCACCTCCAGCGAGAGATCTTGAGAGAGGGATTAGGCTGTTGCAGAAATGGCAAGCATGCAAAGACTTGGGAATGAGATAAAAAGAAAGCAAACTTTATGATGGATTCCTAGGCTAATCTAGGGCAATAAATAGACTGGATTAAGTAAGGACTGTGGACTAGAAACTACATAGTGGCCAACACTCACAACCTGGGGAACATCAGGGGCAGCACTCAGACATGGATAATTTGGGTTAGAGATAGGTCAGGGTCAAGGACTCAAAGACAGGGACAGGCTTGGGAGTGTGGAAGGACTCCAGGTGAACATGGGTAAGGTGAACATGGGTAGGGATGTGAACTAGTATATTGGGTTTATGTAGCAAGGTCTTGGTAGTGGGGGGCTACAAGGGTGGCTTCTGTGAGAAGCTGGTAGAAGTTTTCCCTGTGTCTGCTGCTGACCAAGGCCATGCTAATCAGTGATGGTGGAAGCGCCTCTGTGATAACATATTTAAGAAGGAAAAAAAACCATCTGCAGCTCAGTAGCTGGAGAGGGAAGAGAAGTGAGAGGATGGGAGAGAAAACAGCCCTGCAGACATCAGTGAAGAAGGAGGGGGAGGAGGTGCTCCAGGCGCCAGAGCAGAGAATCCCCTACAGCCCGTGGTGAAGACCATGGTAAGGCAGACTGTCCCCCTGCAGTCCATAGAGGTCCACGGTCCTCCTGTAGCCCGTGGAGGACCCCATGCCAAAGTGGGTGGATGTCCAAAAGAAGGAGGCTGTGACCCCGTGGGAAGCCTGCATCAGATCAGGTTTCTGGCAAGACTTTGTGGACCCATGGGGGAAGGAGCCCACGCCAAAGCAGGTTTGCTCGTAGAACTTGTGACCCCGCAGGGGACCCACACTGGAGCAGTCTGCTTCTGAGGGACTGCACCCCATGGAAATTATGGACCTATGCTGGAGCAGTTTGTGAAGAACTGTAACCTGTGGGAAGGACTCATGTTGGAGAAGTTCGTGGAGGACTGTCTGGACTGTCTCCTGTGAGAGGGACCCCATGCATGAGCAGGGGAAGAGTCCTCTCCCGAGGAGGAAGAAGCAGCAGAGAAAACGTGTGATGAACTGACCCCAGCCCCACAGTTACCTGCTTGCCAGCTGGCCCAGCTTGGCTCTCGCGCTCATCCCATGGGCATCCCACATTCACAAGTCCCCCTGGGCATACCAGCACAACCCCCCACGTGCCTGATGCCCCAGCCTGGACCCGAGGCCCCCCTGCGGACCAGGTCCAGATGGTCCAGCTTAAAGTTTGCCAGTGAATGCACACACACACACCACGCACACCAGGACTGTGGGAAACACAGATGCTCGGCTACCCCCAGCATCCAGCACCAGGCACAGGGGTTGTTAATTCCAGTCCCACTCCAGCCACCGGCACTGAGCCACTCACTCACCTCACTCCCCCTGCTCACCTCAGTGTCCCCTAGTAGCTGGTTTTGAGAAAACACCCCATTCCCACCCAAGTGGCTGGAAGCTACAGATCCACTCACTCCAGCAGCTGATGCTGGGACCCTACTGGCTCCAGCAGCTGACACCAATTTTTACTCACACAGACACAGAGGCCTCACCAGTAGCTGGCACTTAGCTCATGCATGCACATGCATACACAGGATAGAGTGTGAGATTACACAGAGAGTCAAGAAACTATTTCATAAGCAGATATAGGAATACTGGACAGGCTGTGGTGACCAGGTGCAGGGCTCAGCCAAGTGCACTGACTGGCCCCATTCTACATGAGACCGTTCCCTTACACCTTTTTCTGTTTACCCCCCTCTTTGTTCGTCCCTGTTCCCCCTTCCCCTGCATGTATCCTCGTGGGTTCTTATAGCTCTGTCAGCTCCTGCACCCACCCCAGCCCCGTCTGGGATCTCCCCTGGTTTACAGTCATGGAGTCAGGTTGATCTTCCTGGAAGTGGTGCCTGTAGTTTCTTGAAGCTCATCAATTAGTGTGACTGGCGTTTGTCTCTCCTCATTGTCTCCATGTTTGCCTTCTCAGGTCTGTGTCTCTGCATATATAATTTCTGGTTCTCCCTTTTACCTTAGTTTCCCAACTGACAAGGTCCCTGATCTGGTAACCTTGCTGGAATAAACATTTTTACACGCTCACATGCCATCATCAAGGAGTGTGACCGACCAGTTTTGGTTCCCATCACCTCCTCCCTTACCATTTGTCAGTCAGGTTTGTGTCCTGGTATGTTCTTGCTTATGGCTTCCCTCCTTTCTTACTGTCCCTTGAGGTGTCAAAAAAAGGTCCTTAACCAGATACTCTTAAAGGAGCAGACACTCTCCTTCCATACACCCTTGCAGAGCAAGTCAAAGTTATTCTGGTTCAACACTCAGACTGCTCCATGACATCCTCTGCAGGATAACGGAGTGGCACAGAAGCCAGGCTCCTTCCCACAGGCTGAGACTTTGAGTTTGCCTGCAGTCCTCATGTATTGTGAATCTACAGGCAAGGAATGCAAGTCTGCCTTGTGGCCCATAAACTGGCAGTGGTCTCACTCCATCCCAAGCTTGGGGCTGGTTTCAGGCTTGCCAGCACCCCGTACAGTGGTATAAAGAAATTTAATTAGAGAAGAATTCTGCCTCACTAAGTCTTCCTCCTTCTCTGTCAGCATGTGCAGATAGACAGAGAAGATATTATGGGATCCATTAAAAACATAGTCCATAAAGAAATAGTGGTGCACATTTTTTAGAAAAAATCCCATCTTGTTGGTTAAAGCAAGCTCTTAAAGGCAGGAGCCCAGTGTTGCCTTATTTGGCATTATCAGAGCTGTCTCTGGGTTCCTCCATCCTCCATCCTGGCACAGAGCAATGTGAAAAGAACAGGTCAGTGCAGCTGACTCCATACAACCTTAAACCAATCCTGTCTCTGAGTAATTAGCAGAGAGATCAGAGCTTCAACACGTTTGCAACTAAAGAGTAAATTATTATTGACCAAAAATAGAGTGCTTGAGTGCTGTGTGGGCAGGAGGTTACATATAAAGAGCCACAGCTGAAGGCAACCTTATTCTTTGTTACCTCAGCATCTCACGGTAAGTCCCGTCTGCTTGCTTCATACTGTGACCATGGCATCTCCACAGCTCTGCAAAGAGGTGGAATATGTAGGGGCATCTTCCTCTTATTCCCCACTTCTAACATTCCAGGTAATGCTTTACATGCAATGCCAAGGTTATACAACCCAAACTACTCCAGTGTGGTTGGCAGAAGCAGAAGCAGAAGAGCCATGCCACGCTATTCCTTGATGGCCTTCTACAAACTTTGCTATCTCCAAGCCCTATGAAACAGCACAGGAAAACTAACTCTGAAGGCAGTTGAAATTGATTGGGAAAATATATATAATGTAGATGATCTTTTCCTAGACTTTAGATTTATTTTCTGCAGATCACAGTAATGTGGTGAGGAACACAAGTTTTTCTGTGGGTTTTGGCTCTAGATCAAGGGTTGTAAGGTTCTGTGTACAGTTCAGCTGTTGGGACAGACTGCAGAAGGTGTATAAATGTTTGATAGTCCATATGCTCAAGAGAATGGCCTGGTTTTGATTTAACTCTCTCTGTCCTTTCTTTAACCATTTCACACAGGTACTGAAAGCAGATTTCCTCCTGGGGTCTCTGAAGGTAAGGGTTTAAAGAATAACATGTAGCTTTGCTAACTGATCCTGAGCAATGAGTTAAGCTCACCCAGACAATGGCAAGGGCAGGTGGCAAAAACCCATGTGGTAGAACCAGGTTCACTGAAAAGGATATGTGCTGTTTTAATCAATATGATCACATTCACAGTTCTAGGTAGGAAATATTCCATTTGTCGGGAAAGAAAAATGACAGATACTCAAGCTTAGCCAAGAGGCGATGAGACACAGTGGCAATAATTGATTTTTGTGGTGTAACCTAGGACTCTGGGATTTATAGATTATTAAAATTTACTCCATGCCATCTGCACAGCTGCTGGAAGCCTGAAGCTGAGGCTGTGTTCAGAGAGAAGGCTCAAAGTACAATTCAAGAAGGGTCTAAGCTTATCCTGCCTTAAGTTAGTTTCCTCTGGGGTAAGGTCTAGAACACTATATGCTGACTTTGGTTTATCACACAGGTCCTGAAACCAGAATAAAGTTCAGGATGATCTTAGCTCCTGCCTGATAGATGGATCTGTTTATGTACAGAGTCACCTTCACAGAGAGCTTAATATGCAGCATTCCCTTCTGGGGAATGTTGGCGATTGAGTGACTGGGAGAGTTCACCGGAGCACCAGAAGGGACCTCCGCACATGTGCCTTCCATCCTAATGCCAAAAAATGCTCGCTGAAATTGGAGCTGAAGGGGATGGAAGTACAAGCTATTCTCCCAGAGAATGCCTTCTTCTCTGTTCATGAATGCATAAAGATCTAAATTTTACACTATTTCCTATCAAAGACATTCAGTAGCTTAACAGATTGTGCCCCTTGAGAAACTTTCTGATAACCTGTTGGCATTTTCTGATGCTCTGCTTAACCTTTGCATGGACACTGAAATAATTTCTCTTTTTCTTTCACGTTGCTTCCCTTGAGCCACTTAGAGGCAGGATCACATAGGAAAAAATGCTGGGCTCTATATACATAGAATAATACTTTTCAAGTGCGTTAAAGGTTCTGGATTCTGTGCTTTGAAATTCCTGGCTCTTGAGAGATGCAGTCCCTCAAAGTCCTGCAAGATGCATATCCCATGGCAGAAAGGTTTTGCAGAGAGACATCAGCACTTCCACAGCAATGCATCCAAAAGCAGCATTACAAACGCCTTCAGATGCCTTTCATCATTTTCTTGCACACAAAATCACTACATGTTGATTGTTACAATACTGCGATGCCCTGGAAGTATACAACTGAGGTGCTCAGGTCTGTCCCTTTATCTTTTTTAAGTACCACAGTGTATCAGACAGCCCATGAAGTAGCAGGAAGAACATTCCATTTATGCTAGTTCTTGCCTATATTATTTCTGCCTGCGTTATTTCCAGATGCTCTTGAATTGTCCATGTCAGTCCTTCCGACTGTAGCACCAATAGCATCTCTAGATATTGCTAAAAATGTAAAATAAATGTAAAATAAAACTGAGCATAAAGCAGTTTTCTGAAATATTTCTACTAGACAAACCCCTAACAATGTACATATTGGTACACATTAATTGTCTTTTAATGGTACATAACCAATATTACTATCTAATATGTTAAAGCTAAAAAGTACTTTGTAAGGTACAATTCTTTGAAATGTTCCATCAACTATTTATTTACCTAGACAATACTATGGTATTTGTTACTACCTTTAATATACATTATATTCCTTTACTAATTTATTTTGTCACAAATCTAAAAATACGTTTTATGTTTGGTTCATATGATAAACAGGTTTGGCTTTAGGTAGGTGATGATTGACCCTCACAATACGTTCCGGTGCTCGGTGCAGACAGAAACTACTTGAACTTTCCCTGCTTGGTATTAAAATGTAGAAAAGAGAAGGGTGCCAAGAATACCTCCACTTAGAAATTATGTGTGAGAGCCAATCTGCTTAATTTACGGATGTTACTTCTGCCTAAACTTTTAGATGTTTAATGAAACAGTCTAAGTGCCGATGTGTATGTGGCTTTGAGAAGTGTGTGGCTGTGCAGCTGTGTGAATTGCAGGTGAAGACACAGCAGGAGAGGCTTCTGAATTGAGGCTGCATGTTCTCTCTGCCCTCCTTTGGGCACACAGACATCCCATTTAAGGAGGATGTCTTCAAAGACAATACACCTCTGTCTACAGAAGGAACTTTCTTTATTAGGACTTCTTCAGCGGTTACTTAAAATTGAGGCAGAAGTTAAGTGCTCGTTGCCAACCAGTCCTCTTCCTTTTAGTCACTGAGCATGACCACTTTCTGGATAAGTATAAATTACAAATGCAGAGGGTCTCTGAAACTTTTCTTAATTCCTCCAGAGCAACGCCAGCCATGAGTTCAGATGCAGAGATGGCAATCTTTGGAGAAGCTGCTCCTTATTTACGGAAGCCTGAGAAGGAGAGAATCGAAGCCCAGAATCGCCCGTTTGACGCTAAGGCAGCCTGTTTTGTAGTAGATGAAAAGCAAATGTATGTGAAAGGTACCATACAGAGCAGAGAAGGTGGCAAAGTCACAGTTAAAACATATGATAATACGGTAGGTGATACCAACTGTTACTCATACATGGTCAACCAGTTCAGGCAGTTCCCTGGCTTAGATTTCTTCTCCTGTTGTTCCCTTATGGTTTTGTCAGACTGTGACGGTGAAGGATGATGAAGTCTTTCCTATGAATCCTCCCAAATTTGATAAAATCGAGGACATGGCCATGATGACCCACCTCCACGAACCCGCTGTGCTGTACAACCTCAAAGAGCGTTACGCAGCCTGGATGATCTATGTAAGTACCAGCAGCAGTCTTCCTTTGGGTAGCTGGAGGAACTGCTCTGCCAGGCTATGTGGAAGCCAACGTGCTGCCTCCCTTCCTCGCAGACCTACTCGGGTCTCTTCTGCGTCACTGTCAACCCCTACAAGGGGCTGCCGGTGTACAACCCAGAGGTGGTGGCTGGCTACCGAGGCAAGAAGCGCCAGGAGGCCCCTCCACACATCTTCTCCATCTCTGACAATGCCTATCAGTTCATGCTGACAGGTGAGTCATTTGGCAAGAACAGGAAACCCTGACATAGGCAGGGCTGGCTGCTGGGTCAAGGCACACTTGGCAGTTCAGGCATCTTAGGTGCTGTTCTACTCAGTGCCTGATGGCAACAGCCCCCATAATTCCCCAGAACAACTCAAGATTAGGCTGCCTGTGGCATCTTAATGACCCCCCTGCTGTCAGGTAATGAAGGAAAGGCAGTAACTAGCTGTATGGCTTTGTGCCCACTTTCCTGGTAAGGAATTTAAAGAAACAATAAGGAAGGAACACAGCAGAGAACTCAGATTCCAATTAAACAATATTCAAGCCAAGGTCTTAGAACATAAAATGAAACAAACAGTAAGTGGGAAGCCTTATAAAGAACCACCGCTTGGAGTTAGATTTTGGGCTGCTCTATCCCTCTGCACAAAAAGTCCGCATGCAGACTAATGCAGAATTTACTTATCTGGTTACAAAGTGATAAATATGGCCACAGCATAGTTTTTTCCCTTGAAGTCAGTTAGTTATGTCTGAGGAAGAGAAGCCCTCAACATCTCATCTGAACAGCTCTTTCTGTGACTTTATTTTCAGATCGTAACAATCAGTCAATCCTTATCACGTGAGTATATTTTAGTATGTGTGACAAAGCTGACGGAGAAGTAAAAATGTTTCCTGTTTCCTGTGACAACATTTTCACCTCAACAGCGGAGAATCCGGTGCAGGGAAGACTGTGAACACAAAGCGTGTCATCCAGTACTTTGCAACAATTGCAGTTACTGGTGAGAAGAAGAAAGACCAGCAGCCTGGCAAGATGCAGGTATGCCAATGGCTCCCCGTTCTAGTGCTTGCCCCAGACTGTGCCTGCAGAGCAGAAACTATCAATGCACATTTTGGGGTTGCAGGACTATCAAAGGCAGAAAGAGTAGTGTGACTGAGGAGGCAGTCAGGATGCACAGTCTGAGCACAGCTACGGTCATTTATCCCTGCTACCCAGCCCCCTTCCTTCTGGACAATAGTGGAACTCTACTTAAAGAAACATTTTCTTAATGCAGGAAAGGCCCAAGAGTCAGTTTCCATTTACACAGGGGAAGTCTTCATCAGGGAGAGGAAGGTAATGTAAGACAGCAGTGTGCTCTGTGCTGACTGTCGGCCTCTGTATCACTCCGTTGGTATTCTGTGAGACCAGTCACATCTACAGCACCTGAGTGGCTGCAAGTGTAAAGAGCAGGCTGTTCCCACTGGCATGTGACTGTGCCATTCCTATCTCTTGTTTCCCTCCTATTGACAGGGGAAGTGCAGGGGCTCTGAACTCAGGAGCATTTGTGCTGAAGTTAGGAGTCATTTCAGTTGCATCAGGGAGCAGTTTCCACTAGCTTGTTCTCCTGCCTGTGGTCAATGTAGCAGCCCCAAGGGGCAGCATCAGAAAAAGGACAGATTTGAGGCAGCTGGGACCACTTGCCTGGCAGTTAGAAAGTTACCACAGGCAGGATCCTTCCCAGGGAAGAAAGCAGACGCTCTGATGCCCCTTTCTGCTGAGCAGCCCAGCTGCTGCAATCTGAGCCCACGGGTGCATTTGCAAGGCGTGGGCTTCATTCCCTAGCACAGAGCAAGCAACAAACGTCCTTGTGGCACAAGTGTGTGTCACCACAGCCTGCAAGATGGTATGTGCATCAAAGCAGGTGACACGTGGCAGCGTGTTATTTGAGTACCCAAGGGCACAGCAGAGCCTAAGGAGATTCCAAGGCTGAATATTCTTTTTGCGCTCAGAGGCAGGTGTCTGTGATTGATGGGTTGTTGTGGCCAAGGCAAGTTCATCATCAGCACTGTTTCTGTCAGCGCCATTTCAGAATCTCCTGGGCTCAGTTTTCACCAGCTGCTCACTATGCCGGGACTGATCTCAGAAAAACTTTGAGACAGCAGAGAGATGTAGTGACCATGTTTGATATAAGGAAAATCACCTGGCTCTCATGTGGACAACAACCTGTTCTGCCCTCTTCCAAGTTTATTCACAGAATACTCTATTTTTTTAGGATTCACAATCTCTGTAACAGTAGTATGTGCCTCTTCATAAGGACATTAAATAAAACACTCAGGTTATAGTTCAGTCTAGCCCAAAATCCTATCTCAGATGCAGGCTGAAATCAGATGCCAGGCAAGAGTATATGCGTAAGGGAAGCACGCAACAGCATTTCCCCAGAACACTGTCTCAGCCTCCAGCACTTTGTCACCCAGCCTGTAGACAGGACTCCAGAATGAACTCCTGTAAAGAATTGCCATGCCTCTGCCATGCCGCTCTCCGTGCACGATGCTCCCTTGTGAGCTCCCTGGTCACAGCTGTGCACTAGAAGGAGGCTTGGGACTGGTGTCGTCGGTTGCATTGACACACCCTTTGCTTCTCTTAAACGAGGAAGTGAATTCAGAAAGCTAAAAGATACATGTGAGAGGGCATTTCTCTAGGGATTTGGGATTTCTTATTTAAAAAAACTATGTGGAGTTTCATATGCTACTGTGCTGCCTTAATTTTACTGGGTCCGCCTTCATGGTGGACTAATAAGAACTAATTTAAACCCATTGTGCCATCTGCAGACAGTACTGGGAATAGCACTCCCTCTCCATTGCAAAGGTTGTTAAAGGCTTCACTGAACACCATGCACAAAGATGCAGCAACTTGAGCTGTGCTGCTAGCCTGTTGTCTGGATAACAACTGACTTTTTTTTTCATTCTCTGTTTTCCACCTCTGTCTTGGAAATTATCCCTGGCAATGCTTTCACGCCCTGACTATGTAGGGATCAGTCATGACTTTACTAGAAGCTTTGAGAAAAGCTTTGCTCTACCATTCCAGAAAAAGCACACGGTGACTTTGCTTCCTGGGCTGTACTGCACAGAAAAGGAGAGATGTAATGTCACAGAAGCTTCTTTCCTCCCCTATTTTTGCAGTAACAGGAATGACACAATACAATAACAAAACTTTACATGTTGATCATTCCTTCTGTAGTCACGCAGCAAAAACCTCAGAGTTTCTGTTCTCTGCTTTTTTAAGTTTGGTACTTGAGTCTCAGGCTTTGCCCATGTCCACTCTTCTTTCCAAAGCTTGTCTGGAGATTTATTTCTGCATTCAGAAAGGCTGCTGGTTGAATGCAATCACAAAACTTCACATTCTCCCTTGCTAGGTGCTTCCTACTAAAGGCTGTACCGCTCTCTCTATGTCCTGGGTTCAAGTAACCTCCAGAAAAAATCCCAGAATTTTCACATTTTCTTTAGTTGTCATGGCCTTTGTGAATGAGAATGTGGAAGCACCTCTCTTTTTCAGGTTTCAAACTCCCTGAGCTCCACCATAGTCACTCTGTATATGATTACCCAATATATGATAGCAAGTACAAGAAGGAAACAAGATACAGATCTGTATTTCAGCATCTTCCATTTGAAACCAATGGCAATATTCAGGAGTGATGGCTGATGAGTGCTTAAACACTCTGCTTAAATTTTAGGTTAAAATCGTGCCTGAAGTGTAAATAGGATATGTTTGTAATATCTCCTTCGCAATATTTGTTATTAACCAGCAGTGAAGTTTGACAAGAGGCTTTTTCTCCTGTAACTAGGGCACTCTGGAGGATCAAATCATCCAGGCCAACCCCCTGCTGGAGGCCTTTGGCAATGCCAAGACTGTGAGGAATGACAACTCCTCACGCTTTGTGAGTTCATTTCAGATTTGTTGGGATGCAGACATCCAATGCATGTCTCATTCATTGGTCACTATAACCAATGGGTTGATCTGTACTGCTTGATAGGGAAAATTCATCCGGATTCACTTTGGAACGACTGGCAAGCTGGCCTCTGCGGATATCGAAACCTGTGAGTTGGAGCAACTCAATGCAGACAGAATTTGTGCATTTCTGATCTCAAGTTTACTGGGAGACTAACACCACCTCTCTTTTGGTTAGATCTTCTGGAGAAATCCAGAGTGACTTTCCAGCTGGCCAGTGAAAGGAGCTATCATATTTTTTACCAGATAATGTCCAACAAGAAGCCAGAGCTCATTGGTGAGTGCCAGCGGTTCTGGGCTTGGCTCAGCGAGTGCTTTCTCTTTCCACTGTGACCCGGTTCCACCAAAGGTGCCCTGTATACCTGCAGATCTCCTTCTCATCTCCACCAACCCCTACGACTTCCCCTATGTGAGCCAAGGAGAAGTCACTGTTGCCAGTATTGATGACGGCGAGGAGCTGCTGGCAACCGATGTGAGTGCAGCGGAGCACGCACAGGGTGGCCCCACAGCCAGACCCATGCTGCACGGTGTGGACGGGGAGGCAGGGGGAGAAACCCCACCTTCCCACCGCAGCACACATCCCCATTAACAGCACCCTGCGCTTCAGCCCTTGGGCTTCTCTGACCTTCCCTGACCTGCCCGTTGCCTCTGCAGAGCGCTGTGGACATCCTGGGCTTTAGCCCTGAGGAGAAGGTGGGGATGTACAAGCTGACAGGGGCCGTCATGCACTACGGGAACATGAAGTTCAAGCAGAAGCAGCGGGAGGAGCAGGCAGAGCCGGACAGCACAGAAGGTAGTGTTGACTGCAGAGTTTGCTTGTGAACTGCACCGGGAGACAAGCTAGCAACCCTGTCCCATAAAGTGCCCCACACTGTGAGAGTGATTTTCCCTTCCAGAAACTAAATTTTGTTGCAAGTTAAGTTTGCAGTTTGTTGCAAGTTCCACAAAGTCAGTGTTTTAATTTATGCTCTGCCAGAAAAGGTATTAGGTATTTAAAAGAAGGATAGATGAGGTGCTTAGGGACATGGTTTAGTGGTGGGTTTAGTGGTGGGATGGCAGGGTTAGGTTAAAGGTTGGACTCGATGATCTTAAAGGTCTTTTCCAACCAAAGCGATTCTATGATTCTATGATTCTAAAACAGAGAGACATAAAGATGAAGCATTGCTACAGGCAATGGGTGGGGCGTGGAACACAGGTGTGCTTGAGCTGAGACACTGCCCGTTTTGGGGGGAAAAAACTCTCCATGGGGTTGGAGGGGAGCTTCCCTTGACAATAGGTGCATTTGAGTAGCGCTGAAAATAGGCTCCTTCTAACAGAAACATCCTGGAGGACCAGGATGCCTTTCTTTGTCTCTTCTGAACTCCTTTGCTGTCTCTGATCCTAGTGGCTGACAAAGCTGGCTACCTGATGGGTCTTAATTCTGCTGATTTACTCAAGGCTTTATGCTATCCCAGGGTGAAAGTTGGGAATGAATATGTAACTAAAGGACAAAATGTTCAACAGGTACCTACATAGCTGATCAGCTTTTCATTCTATTCAGACAGTTCTTTCAACTTTAAAGCTAACTCAGCTTGCATCACTGCTGTGGCTGTGTTTCTTACAGGTATACAATTCAGTGGGTGCATTGGCTAAATCAGTCTATGAGAAGATGTTCCTGTGGATGGTTGTTCGCATCAACCAACAGCTGGATACCAAGCAGCCCAGACAACATTTCATTGGAGTCCTGGACATTGCTGGCTTTGAAATTTTTGATGTGAGTTGCAGCAGGCATGCTTGCCCATTGATGACTTCTCCAAACTAACTGGCATTTTTTTTATATTTTGAATTTGCAGTTCAACAGCCTGGAGCAGCTGTGCATCAACTTCACCAATGAGAAACTGCAACAGTTCTTCAACCACCACATGTTTGTGCTGGAGCAGGAGGAGTACAAGAAGGAAGGAATTGAATGGGAGTTCATTGACTTTGGGATGGACCTGGCTGCCTGCATTGAGCTCATTGAGAAGGTAGAGGAAATCTTTGCATTTTAGGAGAGCACATTTCTTTCATGGTCATTTATTTTAGTCCAGTAATTCTTAATAAATTGACACATTACTGTCAGATTACTCTCTCTTGTAAGAAGAGGCAGTTTATAAAACCAAAGTTGTTGGAATGGTAGGCTGCCTCTGCACAATGATTTCCAAACAAGGATGAGGCGGAAGGGAGAGGGGGTACACAACGTTAATTTGGTGCCTTTAACAAGACTGCCTCTAACACTAAGGTGAACCTCACATCTTACTGCTTGCAGTAATGGATAGAATTAAGTGCTTTGTTCTAGCAACACAACTCTTCCTGGCCCCTCTGTCGCTGCCAACTGCTACTGCACTGGAGATCTTAACGGGAATTAACCCCTCACTGCTATGTTACAAGTCAGCATCCAGTGGCTGTGCACAGCACTTACCTATTGTGTGCAAATCCAATAGGCACATACCCAAACACCTCCCTCCTCAGGACCACAGAGGTATCTTCCCCCAGCACCACTATTCACGTCCAGAGCCCAGTAACTGATTCAGCCATCCCACATGCATGTTCGCTGCTTAATATTCACACCCATGGGTTATGCCTTTGCACACATGACCCTCACATTTCTTGTTAACCTCCCATGTTTCCCACCACATAGCAGCATCTACAGGCAGCACCATCATTCACAGCTAGCGCCAGTTACCTGTTGCTAAATTTAACATGAAAAATCCACATTTACTGTTCAGTGTCCACACATTTTGTGTCCCATATCTATGCAATAGAGAGTATTAGAGCCAGAGGAATCAGAACACCTACACAGATCTAACCCTGTAGTCTCTTTTGTAATGACATTAAAGAAGGAGACACTTCTAGGATGCATATCATCTCCTTGTGAAGTATGTCCTGTAGTGATTCTGTGAAATGTCTTTGTAATGCTTCCATTATGGAAGAGCAATCTGGACAGCTAACTCAGGTCTAGATTCTGTTTTATAGACACCTACAGTTAGGCAAGATGAATGCTAACCCCAGAGCTCTCACACAGCAGCCACACCTAGAGGGCAAAACCTTCATTCCAAACACAGCATCCCTGTCCAACATCCACCTCCTGTGGTTGCTGCTGGTCTGGAGGATCCCTGATTCTAGCTCTGGCAGCTATCTAGCTGAAGTAGGATGTAAGCATCTAATGGGATCTTATTAAATATAATTAAAAGAAAAGGTTCATACAAAGAAGGAACTCCTACAGTTCCCTCTAGGCCAATGAAGTTCAGGTCACATCAGCATCTCCAGAAAAATCAGAGGACGTGCTTACTTGCACTATCAGAAGATATCTAATGTAGCTCAGATGAAAGCTCTGATGTCACTGAGAACATGCCTACATCGCTATATTGAAATACTTCCCATTTTAAATACAATTCTGAGACAAATTAAAAGTCTACAGGTATTCTAAAGCACCAGATTATTGCCATTTACACGCCATATAAGGTGATGAAAATCTGATCCATCATGCACATTCACTGGAGACAGAACAGGAGTTGTTAGATATTAGTTACCTATGCACATTCCTGAGGAGCCATCAAATTAAGTTCGCATTGACAGTTGCAAGCTGATGGCTCATAACACACACCACAGCATCAGTCCAGAAAACAGGACGCTGAAACCTACTTGTAACAATATAGGGTGAAGATGATTGAAACAACCGATTATGATATGTATATACACATATATAGAGCCATTCACTCAAAGATGCCTGTAAATGGTAGTCGAGTTGCCATGTTCATGGGCAGTAGCTTGATAAATGCAGATTAATTATAGTTTGCCTGATTATTGTAATAACTAGTGACGCATTAAGAACTTACGGAGTACAAATTACAGTTGCTGAAACAAGCCACAAATCACATGCAGGGTGACATTTTATTTACTTTTTCTCTCCCCACTTACCTTCTTCATGTATTCATATTTCTCCCAGCCCATGGGCATCTTTTCCATCCTGGAAGAGGAGTGCATGTTCCCCAAGGCAACTGACACCTCTTTCAAGAACAAGCTCTATGACCAGCATCTGGGCAAGTCCAACAATTTCCAGAAGCCCAAACCTGTCAAAGGCAAGGCTGAGGCCCACTTCTCCCTGGTGCACTATGCTGGCACAGTGGACTACAACATCTCTGGCTGGCTTGACAAGAACAAGGACCCCCTGAACGAAACTGTTGTGGGGCTGTATCAGAAATCATCTCTGAAGCTGCTGTCCTTCCTTTTCTCTACCTATGCCGGTGCAGAGACAAGTAAGTGCGTTTTCAGTGATGATAAGGCAAGAATCAACTAAAGTCTACTTCTGCTTCTCCTCTCTGTGGTACGCTCTGGACTCTCTATCATCCCCTAATGTCACCTTGTTCTTGTGTGCAAACAGATATGCCAAAACTAAGACATCAGCATGCAGAACTGCTGAAAATACCACATTCATGTGGGGCAGAGAAGTAAAACTCAGCAAGTCCAAAACAAAGTGGCAGGAGGTGTATGTTTCCTGACTTACCATGTCATGAATCATGTGCATGCTTACTCACCCTCTAGACAGGTGCCAAATATACCTGCAAAGCACAAGCGCT
>NW_009259452.1:267357-275826 GCF_000687185.1 Egretta garzetta | reverse complement strand
GAAAGAGTTTTGTTCCCTGGGGTGAACTGGAGGAACTAAAAGGGGACCGTGGAACTACTTTGTATCAGCAGAGCAGTCCTGGTGTTGCAAGGGAAAATGAGAAAGACAGAGAATATAATTTAGAATTCCTCGAAGGGCATCAGAGAGCAGTCCAATCCAAAGAAGAGTCAGTATACAGTAGCAGCCAACACAGCCATCAGGCATAGGGACAGCAGGGTTTGAGGCTCAAGAGGACTGCATGGGGCCTTCCCTGCAGTTCAGTTTGGCTGACACAACAACATGTCTGAGGAAATACTGGGGATGAGTCAGTTGTGGTCTTTGCAGGTATCATCAATATAAGGAAGGCGAGAAGAAAAGGTTGTGAGGATAAAATTTTGGGTAAGGTCTGAAGTTCAGAGCACAAAGACTCAATTTAATTGGCTTCAATAGTGCAGCAAATATGAAAAGGCACTGAGCTGCTTGGACCTGTATTCCTGAGACTGTAATTTGCTTCCTGCGTTAGGGATGCCGTAACTCAGAATAGATCTCTATTCTTCACCTGGAACATTGGATTAGGAGATTTTTCTAAAAAAGACTTCACTGGACTGATAAATGAACGTCCACTGCTGAGCCACATGCTAGTGGCCTTTCACCTAATTAAAAAAAAAAAAAAAAGACTGGGGGTATGTCTGTAAGTAAAAGCAATGTGACTAGTAGCACAGAGTACAGTTATGAAACTTTTGTCAGGCCACGGTGTTTGGTACCACCAAAGCGATACACATTATGATGCAATCTAAACCACACATCTAAAACCAAATATACCACACACTGAGCAACAACCAACTACCAGCAGTTCACTAAAACTCTCATGCAGCTGTGGGTCAGTATTTAAAACTAAAAATTAATTATTTTATTGTCCGATGACCAAAAAAAGGAAGGTGAAGCCTACAAAACACACCGCTTACTCTAACCATTCACCTCTATTTACTTCTTCCAAGGCGACAGTGGTGGTGGCAAGAAAGGTGCCAAGAAGAAGGGGGGCTCTTTCCAGACAGTGTCTGCTGTGTTCAGGGTATGTGAATTTCCTTTTTAATGAGAAATGATCCAAGGGCTGGAACACCTCTCCTATGAAGAAAGGCTGAGAGAGTTGGGGTTGTTTAGCCTGGAGAAAAGAAGGCTCCAGGGACACCTTATTGCTGATCAGAAAGACAGAGAAAGACTTCTTACCAGGGCCTGTAGCAACAGGACAAGAGAGAACAGATTTAAATGCAAAGAGGATGGTGAGACACTGGAACAAGTTGCACAGAGAAGTTGCAGATGCCCCATCATTGGAAGTGTTGAAGCTCAGGTTGGACGGGGCTTGGAGCAACCTGATCTAGTGAAAGATGCCCCTGACCATGGCAGGGTTGTTGGACTCAATGATCTTCAAAGGCCCCTTCCAATCCAAACCATTCTGTGATTCTATAGCTCCTTGGAATTTGAAGAAGAATGTAAAAGCTTTGTAGCTCAAAGCTCAAACCCATGTTTTGTTCTACCACAGGAAAATCTAAACAAGTTGATGACTAACCTAAGAAGTACCCATCCCCACTTCGTGCGTTGCCTGATTCCTAATGAGACCAAGACACCTGGTAAGTCCATCATTATACGCTGAAGACACGGGACTGACAGGAATTAGCCTGCTTAGCTTCCACACCAACTTCTTCCAGAACACCTCCCTTTGCATGTGAAGATCTTGTGGGGGTTGGCCTGCAGGACAGCGCCTGAGTAAACCTTCTTGTATTGTTTACTGTCACTGTAAAATTTTGAGCATTACATGGTCACAACACTTGCCCATCTTTGTTTAATGTGCATACAGAGCTGAAGATAATAAAGATGGGATTGGTTTCACCTGATAAAATTGTCTGTGGTGGGTAATAGCATTAGCAAATCCCTAATGAATGCTTAGTTTTAAGGACCACCGTGTCATTCAGAACTGTTCAGTTCAGCCCAAGACCACTTGCCAGTTTCTAAATATTCAGTGTTAGGATCTGATTCACTGAGCTGGAGGACTGTCAAAGAAATCATACATCATCTGTGGAATTGCATGTAATTCTGGGTGCTGCTAGCACTTGGAAATCATTTTGATATAAAGTTACTTTTTTTCCTTTATTTAATTAAATATTAAACTCTCACAAAGAGTTTAGTCACCAAGAACAGTCAAGTTTAGGAGTATTTTCATGTGGGCATTTAATTAAAGTACTTGGGGAGAGACTTGCCTGTGTGGCTTTTAGGGGTTGAATCGTTATGAGGTCTGACACTGGTACAATGATAAGGTAGATACTGGTAGAACGTAGTGAATGCAACAGGAGTACCAGGAAACAGGAGCTTGGCATCTGTTTAATCTGCTCAGGAAACAAAAGACCAATTTCAGATCATTTCTTACCTTTCTTGTTTATGTCTCTCTGTGTAACCCTGAAGAACACAATCGGGATTTAAGCAACACACATATGTATAACATTCACATTTCAGCTATTCATCTAAATGCCTTTTATATTCAGTGGAGAGAAACTGGCATTTTAAGGTATGACTCATCTAGCCCCATTTATACATCTAGCTTAGGACAAGATGAATCACATCCTAGAAGAAGCTGTTTCAGTCCACTGACTATAAATGAAGCCCAAATGGAAATGCCCACACTTCATATCCTAAAGTGAAGAAAGAGGAATCCCACTGGGGTCTTGACAGTCAAGGTGTAAGGGGGGACTTCAGGAAACCTACTAAAATAGCAAAGTATATTTGAATGAATGCTTTTGCCATATACGGCTGCCATTTCAGTGTTCAGTTGGTTGTTTTGACAGAGATGACTCAGAGGGAATCTTGACTTTTGCCTTTTAAGAAAAAGTAAATTAGTACTGTGTGAGCAAAATTAAGGATGGTGAGGTGAAGGAAGAGAAACTGGACATCTTCTGATTTTTGTCTGGTTTTAGGCTGCTTATGCTTGACTTTTCTAACAATTCCTTTGGGTACACCTGTATTGATTACACTGAAAAAGTAAAATTAAGGGTATGGACCCTTCTGTGCTAATTAATGTCTCTAGCAGCTGATGGAAATTTCTGCATGACAAAGTGATTCTAAGAGGGTTTTATTCTGCCAGTTGTACTTTGCAATACTTGTGAATAAGGCTTAGAAAGAGGGTTGATTATTATATACAATAGATATTTTAGGAGGAGAAAGACAATTCTTCCAATTTTAATCAACTCCTCTACAGACAGAGCTTTGAGCAACCTGCTTATCCATTCCTGTGTTGGAATATACGTAGCTATCAAATCTAATCAAGTCTGAATATAGTCAATACTTGCATGGCAGATACAAGGTAAAATCTTACATAACGTGAAGAGCTGATTGTCCAGATGGTACGACGCATTACATTGTGCCACCTCCACCTACATCCAAAGAGGATGCTGATGCTGTTGAAGATTTTTCAGCTGGTCTCCTAAAGCACTGTCCTGCCATTTTTGAATAATGTGGATTTATGCTTTTTGGGCACTGGCAATTCACAAGCACTGCCAGCCCTAGCATTGTCAGTAAAGCTCAGCTCATTGAAGCAGCTCTCTACACCTTGTCTGAATTGAAGGCATGTTCTTGTCTTCACTTCCTGCACCTTTAATCAAGAACTGGTTGAATTTGATCAAAAAAAGGGAGGTCATTCTGGAATGTTAATACATATGGAGATTCTTTGGAAGAAAAGGAGAGTCATGATGGATGTGTTTTGTTTAAGGTGAAATGGACCATTACTTGGTGATGCATCAGCTGCGGTGCAATGGGGTTCTAGAAGGCATCCGAATTTGCAGGAAGGGGTTTCCAAGCAGAATCCTTTATGCAGACTTTAAGCAACGGTAGGTCTTCAGTTACTGTCTGTTAAGGTAAGGCCTCTGTAAACCCACAACTCAGGTGAGAAGTCTGGTGACATCATGGAGAGACACCCTCTGAATCAGACTACATTAGTGGAATTTGAGGGAAAGAAGTGATTAATAGTGTCTTAAGTCACTCCAGTCTTTCCCTCTTTGATCAGACCAGAGACTTCTTCATTCACCAGAACCAGTATAATTTCCAAACTGTAGTCAATGCCCAATGAGTCAAAGAGATGCAAAATGCTTGTAGTATAATGAATTAAGTGGCATTATAGACTGCCCTTTGTAAGTCTCCTGGAGTACAGATACAAAACCAATACACATCAGCACAGCCTCCTTACAGTGCACTGGCTAAGCATTCAAAAATCCAAGGCTTTGCCAATGCTCTGTCACTGGCCTGCATCCATAGAATAGAATCATAGAATCATTAAGGTTGGAAAAGACCTCCAAGATTGTCAAGTCCAACCATCAACCCAACAATCCTGTGTCTTGTTTTGCTCATCTTTAAAATGGAGACAATTAAACTGATTAATGTGAGCTCAGTTGTTATAAAGTGCTGAATCAGAACTGGCTGCTCTTATAATTAAATGTAACAGTAGCACCTTCAATGCTGAAATGGTGTGAAAAGGACCCAAGACCTCTCTGAAAATGCCCTGCAACCTGCTGTTCAGTAAGGCATTAGCTGGTCTCAATTCTCAAATCATAATTTGATGTGACAGGTGAAGGAATCTATCCATAATGACCATGGTCTAGAAGTACAAAGTGCTTTATAGTTCAAAGGAAATGCGCTGAAGTTCAGGAGGAACTACAATGGAAGCCTAAAATAAACAATAAATTCACTGCACCATTCATTATCACTGTCTTGATTTTACATATTCTCTTTCAGGATAGACTTGAGAATAAGAGGTGCTCCAGTGTACAGTCACATATCCTCACTGATGTATCTGAAGAAACCCCTTTAGAAGGACTAGGTGGTCCTGTCCATGACACAGGATTACCTTAATCATTAAGTTACCTTACAAAATGCTAAGAGCACTGTTACCATTTGCAGAATAATACCATGCCATTTCTAGTCCAAGCTCAAGGATTCAGTGGTATAAATTGTAGAGACTGTGAGATGTGTAAGTTCTGTATTTCCTTTGGAATATAGCTGATTTTTGTTAGCAGTTTTAATTCATCCTCAATTTTAATTTGAGTAGCGTTCCTCTCTGATCAATGGAACAAGATGAGAAGAGGTTGACAGGTTCTCACTATGTTCTTCCTAATTCCTGGACCTGCAGGCACTCATAAGTATGCGCGTTAATTTTGCATGTAACAACATACGGTTTTGCTACACAGCCAACAGATTCCTCTGAAGAGTAGATGCATTCCCTTGTCATCACATTCTGTTCAGCCAAGCCAGTCTAGATTTCAGACAGCATATTCAGATATTTTCAGCTAGCTCAGCTTCTGTATATTTTATGATATGTGATGTAACCTATTTTCCTCTCCCTGTTTACAACCAGTCCTTGCAACCTGTCTTACCACAGGTACAAGATCCTTAATGCCTCAGCCATTCCAGAAGGCCAATTCATTGACAGCAAAAAGGCATCAGAAAAGCTTCTTTCCTCCATTGATGTTGACCACAACCAATACAGATTTGGCCACACCAAGGTAAAGTCCTTGTAGAAGCGTGGGTATAATTAATGAAAAAAAAACTTGTTCATTGAAAGTGTTTCTTGCATATGAAATCAGCCTTCATGATGGTTGGAAACAAAGTACACTGCTAGCAAGGAGTACAGAAAACTTGTCCAGTTCTGGGGGAATGTGTGAGGGGTAGCACTGTGAGCCCTGGGGACACCACACTACCAAAACCACCCAGCGTGGCTGCAACTAGAACCGGTGCTTCCCCTTTCTCTTGCCAGCTGAACTCATTTGTATCAGTGTTAGACAGGCTCAGAAAAGTTTGGACAGTCAGACTTTTCAGGGGATTTAGGCACACACACAAGCCTACCTTCCGTATCCAAAGCAGTGTTAGGTGGTTCTGATTCTCTGAGCAGCACAAGCAAGGCAGCGCTATCTCTGGACAAAAGCCCAGTCGCCTACACTGCTAAACAGACATCATCATGTATGCTTCTGAAGCCATCTCTAAGTCAGTTTACAGAGCAAATCTTGAGCCTGACATAGAAGGGTAGAGTACAGCAAAGGGGCAGCACAGGATATAATACTAAGTTGAAAGTAAACTCTTGGGGAAAATCATTTTAGTAGGGCCAGCTGTGACAGGACAAGGGGTAATGGTTTTAAACTAAAGGAGGGTAGGTTTAGACTAGATATAAGGAATGAATTCTTTACAATGAGGATGGTAAAACACTGGAACACGTTGCCCAGAGAGGTAGTGGAGGCCCCATCCCTGGAAACATTCAAGACCAGGTTGGACAGGGCTCTGAGCAACCTGATCTAGTTAGCGGTGTCCCTGCTCACTGCAAGGGGGTTGGACTAGATGACCTCTAGGGGTCCCTTCCAATCAAAAACATTCTATGATTCTATGATCATTCTATGATTCTATGATTCTTTGTTTTAATAACTACTGATAAGCTACATCTTCCACAACCTATGCTGGAGCGGGCATCAAATAATGCTGCAATAGTGTGATTAGATCATACATAGAGTAACTTTTCAAGAATCACAGGAACACTGAGGATATGAATACTGACACAAAATTTCTCTAGCTATTGAACCTTTACTCTGTAGTCATTTTTCCAAAACTGCATTGTACTACCCTGCATCAGCCGCCAATGGCTGTGTATCTGCCTAAGCCTCAAACTATTTGACCCTCTTTCATGTTCTAGGTGTTCTTCAAGGCAGGTCTCCTGGGACTCCTAGAAGAGATGAGAGACGAGAAGCTTGTGAGCCTCATCACTCATACACAAGCTATGTGCAGAGGGTACCTCATGAGAACTGAATTTAAAAAGATGAATGAAAGAAGGTAATGTAAGATAACACTAACAATCATACTGTGTCAGACAAAAGGCCAGCAATGCAGCATACTGTCTCAGGCAAAAAACTGTCCTCGGGAAAGACCCTTAGAAAGACTAGGGGAAACAGAGCGAGCACTAACTAATAGCTTCCTTGTTATAGTCTCCCAAATTCTGGCAATGGCTATTTAGCAATTGGACCATGCAGCTGGACCATGATATTTATTATTTAACAGTGAACCTTTTCTCCAGGAATGCACTTACCATTTTCAACCTTTAAAGAACCCTGTGACAGAGATAGGCAACTGAACAAGTTCTAAGGTTCATCTGTTTTGAAAATATTGTCTGATCATTTCCTTTGATCACATTGGTTTTGTAAGGAATGGCATATAATCACTCTCTGCTCTCCTTCTCTTTAATTTTCCTCCACCTCCTTCCATCATCTAAGATGAACAATTCTATCTTGTGCTGAGAGGGTTCTCCATACTTTCAGCCATTCCGGGTACCCTCACCATTTCAGCTGTCCCCCTTTGAGATGGGATGAATTGTGCAAAATTTAGAATGTAGGAGTGGCAGCACTGGGTGAGCCAAGCAATCTTTCCCAAATGTTGTTGACAAGTGTAAGCTTTAGGGGGAGCAAGGATTACATAAATGTATAGGATGCTCTGCCAGACAGCTGCTCTTATTTGTAATACTCTGCAGTACATATTTAGCTCAGGGGCTTCCTGAGCCAGGAGCAGTTTCTAAGAATTCAATAACTCTTGCTGGATTTCTCTGCAAGGAATTGTCTAATCTCCCCTTGAACTATGGGCATCAACAACATCCTTTTGCATTCAATGCCATAAAAAGATTTTGTTTTTGTTTTCAGCTTCTGTCTTAATAATCTCTAATGAGGTACTTGCTATTTTGAGGACCCAGAAAGCATCAAGCTGCTGTTTCCACAATTGATAGTAACTCCCAGATTTCTAATCTCAGCAGCAGCACCTCAAGGATGTCGATTTTCACTCTGGTGTTCACCTGAGCGCTTGCGCTTTCTTTGAGACTGAGGAATCTCAGAGAGGAAAGTCTCAGAGGTTCCCAGGCAACATGCCAGAGACGTTTGTGTGCGTTGGAGTTTTTCTCCCTCTTCTGTCCAGACATTGTTATTGTTCATGCTACTGAGCCAGTCATTGTGCAAGCAAGGGCCTATAAATGACTCTTTAATAAAAGCAAGGAAGGTGAGGAAAAAAGTCTCGTGCAGAAGTTCCTTGCAGAAAATGCTGATGTTGTATTGCCAATAATCAGAGTATGTTTCCAACCCAAGTCTCACCACTGTGTTTTCATGTGTTTTCAGAGAATCTATTTATATCATCCAATACAATGTTAGAGCATTCATGAACGTGAAGCACTGGCCCTGGATGAAGCTGTACTTCAAGATGAAGCCCTTGCTGAAGAGTGCAGAATCTGAGTAGGAGGTGGCCAACATGAAGGAGGAGTTTGAGAAAACCAAGGAAGAGCTTGCAAAGTCTGAGGCAAAAAGGAGAGAGCTGGAGGAGAAAATGGTGACCCTGTTGCAAGAGAAAAATGACCTGCAGCTTCAGGTTCAATCTGTGAGTGACCTCCATTTTCAGATTCACCCCATTTCATCTTATTCTGCTGCTCTTTCC
>NW_009259452.1:266662-267216 GCF_000687185.1 Egretta garzetta | reverse complement strand
ATAAAGGAATTTGTGGCTGGGCTCCCATGTAAATCCACTTCACTATTAAGCAATCACCAGTGGAAGAATCAGATGTTCCACAGTATATACAGTGTGCTCCTAACAATGGTATCCTGGAAGATATGCAGGCTGTTTCCACATCTGCTGACCATTATAATATGGAGCCAAGGCAGGGGAGCTTTTCTGCCAGAGACAGGACTGAAACTGTGGAACAAAGACTGATGCTTTTCTCTGGAATACTGCTGAGCAGAGACCAAAACTGCACAATACAGGAGTACTGTCAGGTTTTAAAAGGTAGGAAGGTACATGGTCAAGGGCAGTCTGGTGCCAGTGGACCTGTTACTTGCTTCCATGTGCTTTTGAACCAGTTGGGTTTTAGAATCATAGAATGTTTTGGGTTGGAAGTGACCCCTAGAGGTCATCTAGTCCAACCCCCCTGCAGTGAGCAGAGACATCGCTAACTAGGTCAGGCTGCTCAGAGCCCCGTCCAACCTGGTCTCGAATGTTTCCAGGGATGGGGCCTCCACTACCTCTCTGGGCAACCCCTTCCAGTG
>NW_009259452.1:248603-266354 GCF_000687185.1 Egretta garzetta | reverse complement strand
TGGACCGAGTACTCCAGGTGAGGCCTCACCAGAGCAGAGCAAAGGGGCAGAATCCCCTCCCTTGACTTGCTGGCCACGCTTCTCCTGATGCAGCCCAGGGTACGGTTGGCCTTCTGGGGTGCCAGCACACATTACACACTCATGTCCAGCTTTTCGTCCCTCAGTACCCCCAAGTCCCTCTCGGCAGGGCTGCTCTCGATCCTTTCTTCCCACAGCCTGTATTGATACCGGAGGTTCCTCAGGTGGTCACAAACCTGATCTTTTCTTACAGAGGGAGGGGTTTTACCCTCCCGTTCCCCCTCATGCAATCCATCAACTCGGGAGGGGTGAGGAGAGAGGTTGCCAGTGAGAGACAAAAAAGTTGTTGAGTACCTCAGCCTTCTCCTCATCTGCTGTTACCAGCTTGCCGGTCTCGCTCATCAGCGGGGGTACGCTTTCTTTAACCATCCTTTTCTGGCTGAAATACCTGTAGGAACCCTTCTTGTTATTCTTCGCATCTCTTGCCAAGTTTAGTTCCAGCTGCGCCTTGGCCTTCCTGACCCCATCCCTACACAACCGGGCAGTGTCCCTATACTCTTCCCAGGATGCCTATCTCTGCTTCCACTGCCTGTGCAGTTCCCTCTTCCTCCTTAGTTCGACCAGCATCTCCCGTCTCAGCCATGCCAGTCTCTTCCCTTCTGTGCCTGATTTCTTACACCTAGGGATTGACAGCTCTTGTGCTCTGTTGATCACATCCTTAAAGATCTGCCAGCTCTGTTCTGTTCCCCTGTCCCTGAGGACCGTTTCCCAGGGAGTCCTTCTCACTATCTCCTTGAGGATCTGGAAGTTTGCTTTTCTAAAATTCAGGGTCCTGACTATACTCTTTGTTCTTCCCATTTCCCTCAGGAGCGTGAACTCTACCGGTGCCTGATGCATTCAAAAAATCTGCTGGATTGCCTACAGGTTGCTGTGTTGGTTTTCCAGCAGATGTCAGGGTGGTTGAAGTCCCCCACTAGGACAAGAGCCTGTGAGCGCGAAGCCTCTTGGAGTTCAAGGAAGAAGGCTTCATCAGTCAGCTCCTCTTGATCTGGCGGCCTGTGGTAGACACCAACCACCAGGTTCCCTTTGTTGCCTCTCTCTCTGATTCTTACCCATAAGCTTTCGATCTGCTCATGGCTATTCTTCAGGGACAGCTCTTCACACTGTAATGATTTCTTGATGTAAAAGGCAATGCCTCTACCTCTCCTTCCTCGCCTGTCCCTTCTGAACAGCCTGTAGCCATCAATAGCTACATTCCAGTCGTGGGATTCATCCCACCAAGTTTCCATAATGGCAATCTTTTGACAAGAGTCTGGCATTGCTTCAAGCACCAAGGCTGTACCTGTGCATGCTGAAGATCAGATTCATCACCTGAATCCTTCTTCAGAATTTTGACTTAAACTGACCCAGTTTTCTGAGTTTCTTTGTACCCTTCTTGGTACTTCATGCTCTGTTCTCTAGAATCCATCTAGTTTACAACCATTGGAGGCTTCACTTTAACGCCTTCACGTATGGTAAGCAAAAAAAAAAGCAAGCAGCCCAGGTTTAACTAGGTTAACTAACTTCCAGGTTAGGATGCCTTTCCAAGCACTCAGATTTCATATTTTAGAACATAAAATAAGTCCTAACCTATGATCATTGCCCTCAAGTGTGCTGACTCTTTCTCAACTCCCAGTTTCTCACTGTTTCATTACTGGAAGAGTCCTTGCTGTCTCCTCCCTAAGTCCCATTTCCTGGGGGAATTTATATCAACCCTGCTTGAAGGATTCCTCAATCACCATCTTCTCCAAGTATGTCCTCAGAAGATGGACACTCACTAGCCATGATTTTCAGTGCATCGTGGGCTTCAGTCAGAATCTGAGAGAGAATTAAACATACCAGCTTCTGTTACTGCAGTGATGGCTTCTAGACGTAACTCTTCTGGGAGGCAACAGACACCTTTTCTGGTATTCTGCCTAGAATACATCATAGTAGCATAAATTTAGACAAAATTTTATTGGTTAATAGTGTGTCTCAAAATGTTAGTTATAGTAAAAGTTGCAGGCTACAATTTAGGTCGAGTTTGACCCTGTCTTGATAAGGGAGAGGTTAGAGCATGACAGGAGCAAGGTTAGTCTCATGTGAATAAAGTGGGAGAATAAGTTTGGGAAGAGACAGTCTGACCTGTGTCATTAGATTTGGAGGAGTTTACTAAAGATAGAATCGTCCAACACCCTATGACAGATGACTTTGAAATGCTATATATTTTACAAATCCACGTCTAAGATCATGCTTCCATGAAATCCAGCTTGCTCCCCACCTATTTACCTCACTGACCCCTTGCAGGCTCCTTGTTATGAGTGAACCCTGTGATTCTATTGCATGGTATTGCAGTCACACCATCTGACCAGCTGAAAGGGAGTGTCTCTACCCTGGGATTACAGTTCACTTACTTAGCCATGACTGAGCAGGATGATTTCCTCACAATCTAACCCTGTGCCTTACTGTGATTTGCATAGGAACTTCTGCCCTGACTTGTGTAATCTGTTTCCTGGAGATGGGACTTGAACAACATATGTTGTGTTTTGTGATTATTATAATAAATATAACATGCCTTCAACATGTTCTGACAGGAGAGTGAAAATCTAGCCGATGCTGAAGAGAGATGTGAAGGACTCATCAAAAGTAAAATCCAGCTGGAAGCTAAAATTAAAGAACTAAGTGAAAGAATGGAGGATGAAGAGGAGACAAATGCTGAACTGACAGCAAAGAAGAGGAAACTTGAAGATGAGTGCTCTGAGCTGAAGAAAGATATTGATGATCTTGAACTGACTCTGGCCAAAGTGGAAAAGGAGAAGCATGCAACAGAGAATAAGGTGAGAGAGGAATCTGGGAAATTATTCTTCCCCAGACAGTTTTCAGTTTTGTGGGAATGTGCAGTCATTCCTAAGTGCTCTGAATGGAAGTGATGTGTGCCCAGGGCATAGGAGGGAGGCATTGCCACTTAATCACCTGTGACAGAAAACTTTTTGTTAAAATTATAACTTCCTCTAGGGAAAAATGTATTTTTTGTGACAGTTCAAAAAGAGTTAAGGGGTTGTTATGGTGCTTGATAGAGAATTTCCATATTTGGCTATTTGCAGTGATAAGGAACCAGTGTATTTGTGTCCCCTGTGGATAATGGAGGACCAGTGACTTGTGAGCACAGAACGGTTATGCTGGTCCTTTCTCACATGCATTGAGGAGAACGGATTTGGTAGATGTCAAATGTTTTCATATAATTCTCTTATATTTAAGAAGCCCAGGTCTCAGCTAGGCTGGACATCCTTTCCTTCCATTGACTTGATGATACGATGAGAGTTCTTCCTGACTTCTAAGGTTCAGACTGTCAGTGTAGCGAGGAGAGTCTGTATCAGGCAGTCACTAACTCATTTGTCTCCCAGTAAAAGCACAGGTCTCTTCACATACAACTCAACAATCAATGTGAAGAAACAGAATCGGGATATATATGTTAGAATTCAAAAGCCCATGTCTGTGGTGACTGTTCAGTCCTGCTGTGGAAACAATACTAGCAGAGATGTAATTACAGCCTTGAGGTTCCCTTCACTGCCATCACTGAGAACAACGCTGGATCCTAAGTTTGCAATTATGGATATGTTGGATATTTCTAGACTAATACCTTGAGAAAATCTATCTGGTGCTGGGTTTTAGAATGAGAGAGTGTTTTATCAGACATCAGGGCCATATAGCTAAAGCACTTGGCAGCATGGACTTTCCTTATCCCTACTGTCAGGCTTTCCCATCCGAATGAGACAAATGGGAAGCAAGGGACAGGCAGGCTAATGCACAGCACCTGATGCATTTGAGATGAGGTGTTAGTGTGCAGTGCTCCACTGAAGTACAAGGAATAAGTTTCCAAGATGAAGCTAGCAGAGCTGGTGTGTCCAGCAGCCGTTGGAAGCTCATGCCCTAAATCTGTGATCACCTGCTCCACGGGCATAGGGGTCTTTGCCATGTTATTATGTTCCTTTCACATTTATGGAAAACTTAATATATCTTTGGCTATGCTTGGCACTTGATAATATCTTTTTAAAGAACCTCACTTGCTGAGAATTTACAGCTGTTTGCCTAGCGAATATATCATAGGCAGGAAATACGTTTTTTGAGCAAGGCAACTCAGAGGCCTTTTATCAATCCCAGTGGGAAAAGCTTGCAGAGGCAAGTGAAGATTTAGCACATGTTCCACTATAGAATTCATCAGGATAGGGATGGTAGTCAAAAAGAACTAAAGCAAGAATTTCCACCATTGCAGGACCAGAGAGGTGTGACTGTCAGGTATGGCGCTTGTTGCTATCCTCATTATGAATGATAGAGACTTTCTGTGGAGGGCAAGATTTTGCAAGAGTGCACTCACTGTATTCTCATTCTGTTCTTTCTCAAAGCACTCCCTCATAGTATGAATGTTGGCTGTCTAACAGGTTAAGAATCTTACTGAAGAGATGGCAGCTCTGGATGAAAATATTTCTAAACTTACTAAGGAGAAAAAGGCCCTCCAGGAAGCCCACCAGCAGACACTGGATGACTTGCAAGTTGAGGAAGACAAAGTCAGCACACTCACCAAAACCAAGACCAAACTGGAGCAGCAAGTAGATGATGTAAGAAAAAGTTCTTGGCTTGTGTAGGTGGATGCTCTGATGGATTAGAAGAGACTAGAACTCTGTAGTTGGGAGTACCAGAAACAGCTAAAGCAGCCAAGCCAGCTCTAATAATTTCAGCCAATAAATCATTGCCAGTTGACAGGGTACTGTGTGATCCAGTACATCTGTCATCTTTCCCTGCCTATTTAAACCATCTTCATCACTGGGTATTTCAGCATTGTAGACTTCTGTGCCCCATTTTAACCAGTTAGCTGGAGCAGTTTGAAGTTTGCTGCAGTTATTTGTGGTCTCTTACTGTGTGGTGTGGATATACTCCAGCAAGTTATCAACACCAGGAATTTGTCAATATTTAGCAGTATATACCCTAGAAACTGCAGCCACTGGAAAATTTGAATTTATGTATTTTTTAAAAACTTGTATTTCAACTTCAAAAACTTGCATTTGAACTGTGTGCAGCCAAGCTGTGGACAGCTTAAGATCTGAAACCAAATCATACTTCCCCATCTTGCAGTGAGAGCATGGTGGAGATGAGAGGTATATACAGGATCTGATTGTTTTCTCTATTCATCAATTTACAAGTCTAGTTAGATTTTCCAATCAAGAGTAGTTACTGTCAAAGTACAATTTATGTGTTTCAAAGTATGTTTTGTGTGTTTTAGCTTGAAGGATCTCTAGAACAAGAGAAGAAACTGAGAATGGACCTTGAGAGAGCTAAGAGAAAACTGGAGGGAGATCTGAAAATGTCTCAGGATTCCATCATGGATCTGGAAAATGATAAGCAACAGATGGATGACAGGCTAAAAAAGTATAGCACTGACTTTTTAAGGTCTGAATTATAAAATTCAGATTTTATCTGAACTGTATTGAATTTGCATTCTTGTTCTTTGACAGAAAGGATTTTGAAATTAGCCAGCTGCAAAGTAAAATTGAAGATGAGCAGGCTCAAAGTTCTCAGCTGCAAAAGAAAATCAAGGAGCTTCAGGTAAAGTCTAAGAGTTACTGATATTTTCAGTAGCTGAGACAAAGTTCCTTAGAATTAATCAATATTTCTTCTTATACTGTTCTACAAAAGTAGTTTTTCCTACATATGAATAAAACAATTACCATGGATTCTGGGTGCTGTTCCCATCTCAGGGCACTTTTACAGAAGCTCTGGCCCCTCATCATACATAACTTTGTAAGAAATTTCTTAAGTGAAGCTTGTGTCAGGCTTTGAAAATGGATCAGGTACTGAGTTATAACAGTAGTGAAGCCACTGAGTATTACTTCTCTAAGAAAACAGTAGAATGTGACATGAACTGTCACAATTGGGACAGAGATCACCTTCTAAATGCAGCCCCAGGAAGACAGTTCTCTTCAGTGCCATTATCCCATGGTTGCTCATCTCAAGGTTCCTCTTGTTTGCTGATGGAGAGAGGACGCTGCTTTGTTTTGGCCTGACCTTTGGGAAATTTCTAAGAAACTCACATTCCTTTACAGTTTCCAGTGACACATTCCCTATTTCCTCAGAAAGGTGCAATACTAGATCCTTCATAACACAATAAATCCATTCTGAGCTATAACATAAAAAGAAATATCAGATGTTTGTATTCACTGTTGTTCCCAAACTGAATATTGCGTGTCCTAGGACACAATTCAATGAAACTTCTAGTGGTGCTTCCCTCTCTATGTTGATACAAATGGATGTGAATATTTGCTCTTTATTCCTTAATGATAATTTTAAATCTGTCTATTCAGAAGCCCTCATTTAACCAATTTACTTTCACAGGCTCGAATAGAGGAATTGGAGGAAGAAATTGAGGCTGAACGTGCAATCCGTGCAAAGACTGAAAAGCAGCGAGTTGACCTCTCGAGGGAGCTAGAGGAGATCAGCGAGCGCCTGGAAGAAGCAGGAGGGGCGACCGCAGCTCAGATAGAGATGAACAAGAAGCGTGAGGCAGAATTTCAGAAGATGCGTCGTGACCTCGAAGAGGCCACGCTGCAGCATGAAGCCATGGCTGCCACTCTGCGGAAGAAGCATGCGGACAGCACAGCTGAGCTTGGGGAGCAGATCGACAACCTGCAACGAGTGAAGCAGAAGCTGGAGAAGGAGAAGAGTGAGCTGAAGATGGAGATTGATGACTTGGCCAGTAACATGGAGTCTGTCTCCAAAGCCAAGGTTGCTGCACAGGAAGAAACATTTCTCATCACTACCATTGTTTTTCCGAACAATTAGATGAGCTGAAGGATATGTTTTCTGTCTCTTAACAGAGCAATCTGGAAAAGATGTGCCGAGCTCTCGAAGACCAGTTCAGTGAAGTCAGAACCAAAGATGATGAGCATATGCGATTAATCAATGATCTGAACACACAGAAAACACGCCTGCAGACTGAGAATGGTGTGTCCCTAGATGAACTGTAATACTCATCTGCCAAATATAATTTCTGAATATTTCTGTATTTTCTAATATATTCATCACTGGGTGATCTGAACAAAACTCAGACTTGGAGAAATTCCTCCTGGTGGCAGTCATAGAAATTCCACCCAAGGAATCACAAAGCCAAACCAAAAGAAGCACTGTCAATCAAAATGAATGAGTGTGTGTGTGGTCAGTTCATCCCCTTTCCTTTGATGCCAGTACAACGTTTCTCTTTGATAGCTTTTTCCTGCTGGTGGGAATGAAATTGCTACTCTCCCTTCATTTTACCACATTATGTCTTGTAATCACCTTCCACATGGCTAGCTCTTCTCATTCGTACATTTTACATCTCATATCTATGTCTAAAAGAATAAATGTTTTCTTGCTAGGTGAACTTGCTCGGCAGCTGGAGGAGAAGGAGTCCTTGATTTCGCAGCTGACTCGAGGCAAACATGCTTTCACTCAGCAGACAGAAGAGCTGAAGAGGCAACTAGAGGAAGAAAATAAGGTGACTTGTTTTAATTTGTACCAACAAGTTGTAAAATACATCGATGACCTAAAACAATAAATGAGATTTCTCCTCAGAGAACAGTGAAACTTTTGAACTTTGCCTTGGAGTATAACACAGAAAAGAGACATTTAAAATGAAATAAGGAAGGCAGTTTAAGTCCCTCTCATCATGCTTTCTGAAGTTCAAAAACGTGAGAGAATTGAGTGAAAATAGCTCTGTGTGGATACCTTGTGCTACAGGAAATCCCCGAGGCAGAGAAAACAGGAGCAGACAAAAGAAGGGTGCAGGCATACCCAGGGTTAGACATGACAGAGCAGTTCAAAATTTCTTCCACCTTCAGATAAACACCAAATTCTACCTGAAAAGCTTACCGGGAAACTTGAGAAATAATTCCCACCTTGTCTGTTGCTGGATTTCTTGTGTCTGCCTGAAGCACTTGGTGCAGATGTGTTTGGGAGGCAGCAAGCCAGACAACATGGACAAGCACCTGGTCATGTTTAACAGCATCAAGCCTGAAACAGAGTCCCTAATGCGATTCACTTTGCTCCTTCTATTACTCTTGCAACTGTTGCACATGGGCAGTGACATGTGGAGATTTTATCAAAATACAGTAAAAAAATCCTTGCAAAAATTGTTAATGTTTTGACAATTTGTATTATTTTAACTACCCAGGCCAAGAGCGCCCTGGCCCACGCCTTGCAGTCTGCGCGCCACGACTGTGACTGGCGCGGGGAACAATATGAGGAGGAGCAGGAAGCCAAGGGGGAGCTGCAGCGTGCCCTGTCCAAGGCAAACAGCGAAGTAGCCCAGTGGAGAAACAAATACGAGACGGATGCTATCCAGCGCACAGAGGAGCTGGAGGAGGCCAAGTACGTGGAGGGATGGAGCAAGTAGAAGGATATTTAAGTATAAGTGTGAGAAGGAACTGGAGGAAACCGGAATATGCTTGTAGTGGGGATATGCAGAGCAGCATGCTTTGTAATGTGTTAGGAGTGAAAAGGGGAGTTTAAAGGAGGAGGAGGAGTACAGGCTTATGAGTGTCTACAGGAAGAATTCCAGTGCATTAACCATGGTGTTAATCACAGCAGTTGAAAAATCACATTCTTTACACTGCCCATATTGAAAGTGTGTTTCTGGATCCTCTCCACATTGGTATAGCTCACCCCTTTGGTACGTGCTCTCCCAGCCTGTGCACCACTCCAACGTGCTGGCTCATCCAGGCTCCTACCAATGGTCTCTGTTCACACCACCACAGCTTTCTATGTCGCTCTCTCTGCCCATTTCTCCCATGACAAACTCCCTTGCCATCCATTTCCTGAGAACATCAGAATTTTCTTTCTCTCAGCACCGATTGTCTCATCCTGCAGAAAGAAGCTTGCTCAGCGCCTGCAGGAGTCAGAGGAGCAGACTGAGGCTGTCAACTCAAAGTGTGCTTCACTGGAGAAGACCAAGCAGAGGCTGCAGGGGGAAGTGGATGACCTCATGATCGATGTGGAGAGGTTGAACGCAGCCTGCGCAGCATTTGATAAAAAGCAGAAGAATTTTGACAAGGTTCATTCAAAGAGCCTGACAGATCTGAACATCATTAGACATTTGATAGGCCAGGCCAAATTCTGAAATTATGAAAATTCTGAGCTCACAGTAAGATAAATCACATTTTACCCAAAGCACAGCTATGGTGAGGAGCCCACAATGGGACATATAGTAATGATAAAGTCACAGTGAGTAACCCCAGATGACCACAGCAAACAGCAAAGTAGCTTTCTGACAGTTTTAAAAAGCATGAAGTCTTTGTGAGGGGGATTGGGAGGTTCCATATCTAGTCTTTGATCAAGCAAATGGAGCAAGTATTCACATGCAAGATAAAAAGCCCTGGCTTTCACCTTTTGCTGGTCTGCCAGCCTTGTATTGGGGTTAGGCAGCCTCAGACTCCTTTACAGAGTTCCTGCCTTTAATAACATTTAAAAGAATCAACACTGTTTAACCAAGTGATGTTGCACAGTTCTGTGCCTGAATGCCCAGTAGCCTTGTGTGCGTGAATTAGGTGAATGTGCTAAAGAAGATGCCCTGCAGGGTTGTGGTATCAAACAAGACAGTCTGCAGAACATCGTCTTTCTTTGGGGGCTGAATGCAAGGCCACTGGCTCCTGCAATAATAAAAAAGCTCACACAGCCTCATTCAGAGTAACCACATTGTGTCCAGGCTGGTGTCAAACCTAACTCCTGCCTGAGAGCTTGGGGTATGCTGGCTGAAGAGGACAATTTAAGTAGCTTCCACCAAAACAGCCAGAGTATGTATCACAGTGAATTGATTGTTACGGGCAGGGAACAGTCCAAAGCAAAAGATTGTAAGACAGGCCATGCCTCTTGGGTTCTTGTCCTGTAGAAGTGCAGACGGGAGTGCTGCAGAAGGGGTCATTCTTATGCTCCTGTCACTGCAGGTCGTGGCTGAATGGAAGCAGAAGTACCAGGAGAGTCAGGCTGAGCTGGAAGCTGCCCAGAAGGAGTCTCGTTCTCTTAGCACTGAGATCTTCCGGATGAAGAATGCCTATGAAGAAATGCTTGATCAGGCTGAGACTGTCAGACGGGAAAACAAGAACCTCCAGCGTAAGTCTCTCTATTGGTTGGGATCCACCATGAGTCCTAAGATGCTTCCATGTTTCTGGGCTACTAGAGTTCTGCCTCTTCCCAGGGTTCTGTTCTTTATGATTTTCCCACAAAGCTCAGGTTAGGCAACTTTCTTTCCTGGTCAGCTGATCACAGTCACCTGTAAGCACATGCCTACAGCTCATCGCAGCATCCTACTTCCTCCCTCATACCATAATAATCCCAGTCATGGATACGGACCAAATTAACTGGATGGACAGAAATTATGATAAAACCAGATACTCATTTTTTTCAGATTACTTCAGCCACTGACATTAGAAAAAAAATCTGGAGGGCTGTTGTCTGTCTCCTGATTATTAGAGGACCATGCAGCTGTGTCACAACAGATTGGCATTTAATAAGCAAGCTAACGGTATAAAGAAAATGCAGCTCAGTTCCTTTTTGTGAGCTGAACGGTCCCCGGGGAATATCTGAGGATAAAGACAGGAGGCAGCCAGGACTGTCTCTGGGGATGTAATTTCACTGCACAGAGGAAGTCGACATTATTCTCTGAGCTCACTCCAGTCGGGACCTCTCATTTTCACATTGCACACTGAGCTGGAAATAGCGGGTAATCAGAAATAAAGATTGCACATGTGACAAGACCTATTATTTCTCCTCACTGCTGCATCACGTTACATCATTCTCTCTTACATCACTCCCATCGCCACACAGCAATTGCAGGTGCCATTGACAACATTATCTAAAGAGAGTCGAGTGTGTGTTTTCTGTGTTGCAGAGGAAATTTCTGATCTGACTGAACAGATTGCTGAATCTGGAAAAGCTAATCATGGGCTGGAGAAAGCAAAGAAGCAAATTGAGCAAGAAAAGTGTGACCTTCAAGCAGCATTAGAAGAAGCAGAGGCAAGTGTCTTGAATCAGGGGGCTTGTTTTTAGAAAGATCATGAATGGAGAAAATTTGGAGATTATATATTCCTGTTGATCCTGATACCATCACAAAGGTGCAGGACGAGAGCACAGGCACACCGAATAGCTTAGGGACTGCTCCTCTCCCTCACCCATGTGGCATTCCTTGCTGTGCCATCATGCACAAAAACACTCAGTCCCAGACTAAAATTGAGCTCATTTGGCACCACCTGTTTGAATTTGCTCCTGTGAAAGGCTGAAGAAATGTCATTTGTATTTCAAAACTCTGACAATTTTTGTTTTCTAGTCAAATTAATCATGGATTTTTTCAGAGCAGGTCTAATCCGTACCTAAAAGTCTTCTCAATGTCACCTCCTCTTCAAAGAAAGCTGAACACTGAAGATAACTAAGATTGTATCTCTTCAGTTCCTCCCCTTTCAGTGCATAGGAGTCAGTAAGACATTCCATGATTTCTCAGTCTTCCTTAGTGTCTTTGGCTACCCCTCAGCTCTTCGTAACTTTAAATCTTACTTTTTTCCTGATCCATGCCAGATTGCAGCTCTTTCAGTTCCCTCTTGTCTAGATTCTGCCTTTTGTCCCCTACCTGCCCTGATGATCTCTTGGAAAAGCTTTTATGACTTCTGTATGATCATACCTGATTCTCCACAAAATGTCTTTGAGACAATTTCATGGAGCTGCCCATGGTGTACCTAGAGCATAGCTCAAACACAGAGACACAGTATTAACTTACGTTGGAAAGGATCTCTGGAGGTCTTTAGTCCAACCTCCTGCTCAAAGCAGGGCTAACTTCCAAGCTATATTAGGTTGCCCAAAGCCTTGTCTAATTGGTCCTTAAAATTTCCAGGGATGGACAACCTTTTCAAATGAAGTATCACTCTCATGGGAAAACATTTTTATCCTTGTATGCAGTCAGGATTTCCCTTGTATCAACTTTTGACTGTTGCCTTTTGTCTTTTTGCTGTCCACCACCAAGAAAAGCCTCACCTTATTTTCTCTGTAACTCCCCTTAGGTACAAAAAGAAATAAAAAACAACTGACACATCTCTAATCTTTAGGTTTCACTAGATGGGCGGGCAGTAGAAGCAAGAGTTATAGTGGCCATGCAAATATGCAAATCCATCTGCTCTGATTTATGCATCTAAATGTCATCAGTCTAACCCTGGATTAGTCACTATAAGTTCATTCTAAAATCAAAAAGGAGAAACAGGCATCTCTGGAGGGTCTGTTCTTAAAAGGGATGCCAAGGCTGCATCAACTGGTTCATTCTCTGGATGTGCTTATTTCTTCCCACTGGTTGTAAAGACCCAGCCTTGGGCTTTTAACTCCTAGGCATCTAAAGCTAGAGGATAGGCGTATCAAAGGGAAAAGGCCGTACAGAAAGGGAACGTGCCCACACAGTCACTGGGGTGGGACTAAGTGCAGAGCCCCTAAGCAGCAGAATTCAACATGGAGATGCAAGAGAAGGCAAGCTGCTGCTGAGCATGAAGCTTGGCTGTCCTGTTTCATGTTTGCATGTGTTCTGTTATCTCTGCAGTGTCAACGTAGCCCTCGGTGCCCAGACCTTGTGATATTGGAGGCATTTTCCTAAGGAGTCTTATTCCTAAATCACTGATTAATATCCAACTGAGGTACAATGACTCCTGTGTATGGGACTAGCAGTCAGCTCTTTCAGTGCTAGGCCTTTTCTAAAGGTCCACAGCAAGGCAAATATATCTGCATTACTGGCTAGAAAGTGTCAAAATTCTGCATGGGCATTTCCCAGTAATGGACACTAGAGAGACAAATGATATTATTTCAACCCTTCCAGGGCTCTTTAGAACATGAAGAAGGAAAAATCTTACGTGTTCAGCTGGAGCTGAACCAGGTGAAGTCAGATGTTGATAGAAGGAGTGCAGAGAAAGATGAGGAAATTCAACAGCTGAAGAGGAATCACCAGAGGGTATTAGAGTCTATGCAGACCACGCTGGATGCTGAGATCAGAAGCAGAAATGATGCTTTGAGGCTGAAAAAGAAGACGGAGGGAGACCTGAATGACATGGAAATACAGCTGAGCCATGCCAACTGTCAGGTAGCAGAGACACAAAAGCACCTCAGAGCTGTGCAAGGGCAACTCAAGGTAGGGACCACAAGGGCTACTGTCCCACACATCTTTGCCACCCACTCTGCTTGCCTCTGAGCCTCATGGTGCTTTCACCTTCAAAGGATTCACAGCTCCATTTGGATGATGCTTTGAGAGAGAATGACGACCTGAAGGAGCAGCTTGCTATGGTAGAGCGCAGGAACAATCTGATGACAACAGAAATGGAGGAGATGAGAGCTGCTATGGAGCAGACAGAGCGAGCCCGGAGGGTTTCTGAGCAGGAGCTGACGGATGCCAGTGAGCGAGTGCAGCTTCTCCACTCCCAGGTATTTGGTGTCTCCTTTACAGTAGGCATGCGGGAGTGGCATGAAATGGTGCAGGAATGACCTCTCTTCTGACTGTCCCAACAGAACACAAGTCTCCTCAACACCAAGAAGAGACTGGAAGTGGACATTACTCATTTACAGAATGAAGTCGAGGACAGCATTCAGGAAGCCAGAAATGCAGAGGAGAAAGCAAAGAAAGCCATCACAGATGTGAGTCCTCTTGCTCACCCCTCTTCCCTTTTATACTACTGTGGTCACTTACACTTTAGAAAGGCAGCAATCAGGCAGAGGAAAACCAAGTCTGCAACATAGGAACAGGAAATATTGGTGATGCACAATCCCCCCCACATGGGCCTCCCGCAGCCTCTGCCCTGCTGCTTGCCACAGAAGACCACTTCAGTCCAGGTCCCCTATTCACATTCTGCCAACAGCCTGTATTGAAGAGGCATCCTGTCTCCGCTTGTCCATCCCCATATTCTCTTTTGCTTCCAGGATAAGTGTAATAGACCAGATAGAACAGACAGTGGCAAAACTGCAGTAGGAACAGAGTAGTCTGAAACAAGTCCTGTTATGACACAGCCCAGAAAAGCAGAAATTACGACTAAAATGAAGCATGCTGCTATACAAATGTTAGACATGTAATAAATAAAAAGAGAGAATAGATATGTTTCATTTAAACAAGGCTATGGTTCCAAAGCATCAGAAGAAACAAATCGTAAAGACTATCTAGGAAAGGTATATGGAAATGAAACAGAAAACGGTTAAACTATTGCATCAGGTCACGGTGTGCTGGGCCCTGAAGTCCTGTGACTAGTTTTGGTTGCCCGTCCATGGCAGTGCTGCAGGCTTCCCCCGGCCCTCTCTGCCCTGTCATGCTGGTGACAGCTATCTATCCCAGCCTCTGAGGATCTCAGCAGGCACAAGCTTTCATTGTAGTTCAAGGTACTCAGGTTAATTTCATTGACAAAAACTGCGTAGGAGTCTGACTCTTTGGCAAGTCTAGGTAAGAAACAGCCAGATATTCAAAATCATTTGGGAGCCCCGAGATGCGGAGTGCTGGCTGGTGATGCTTTCAGGATGCCCCTCATTTCCACTGACTTAAAAAATGAAACTTTGGCACTGAGTCATTTGCATGCCTCAATTATCTTTTTCTTGTCGTCAACCTTGCCCATTCCCCAAGGCAGAGTAGTTTTAGAAGAACAGATACTGAGGAACAGTGATCCCCTTCATATGACAGACCCCCAGCAAAGCCACAGGCACTGACTGGGAATGTGGAGAGCCGTACACCAACGTGAAGCTGGGCACTGCTCCCAGGGAGAGCGCAGAACTGCCAGGGATGGGGAGGCACATTTGTAACATAACTGTGCACTACAACAGGCAGCCCTGATGGCAGAAGAGCTGAAGAAGGAGCAGGACACCAGCGCCCACCTGGAGAGGATGAAGAGGAATCTGGAACAGACAGTGAAGGACCTGCAGCTCCGTCTGGATGAGGCCGAGCAGCTGGCACTGAAGGGTGGAAAGAAGCAACTCCAGAAACTAGAGGCGAGGGTATGGTGAAGGCTAGGGGAGGCTACAGTCAAGTTCCTGAGTGGGCCCTTGATTACTGGAAGCTTTTGGGAAGGTTACAGCAGGGATAACCTCAGGTATATCCAGCAGGTTTGATGACAGTTACACTGAGTAATTGAACATTGCACTGTGGGTGAGGAACTTGAGAATGACTTCATAAAAATTGAGTGGGCAAAAATGGTGGCAGATGAACATCAGGGTAGACATGTATGGTAACTTATCTAGGGAAAAATAATTTAAAACGTACATGCTTGGGGATGAACTTGGAACTGGCAATTACAGCTCAGCCAGGAGGTCCATGATAGGCCTCAGAAACTGTTCAATGTGCAATAGAAGCAAAAACCCAAAAGAGAAAAAATTTGGGGCTTCATTATGAAAGGCACTGAGAACATGACAGAGAGCATCACTTGCCACCGTATTAAATGTACCACATGCAGTTCTGGTCTATGCAACTCCAGAAGGACCTGACAGGGAATGGCAGCTGAGTGGGTGGCCCCTTACAAGGAGAGGCAGGCAAGGCGAGCACTCCTCCCTCTGGAGAGGAGATGGCTGAGGGGGATGTGACCAGAGTCTACAGAACCATGACAGCAGTGACCACGATGTGTGCTGAATGGTTGGTCATCAAAGCACACAATGTGAGATGTATGGACAGATAATGCAGATCAGGAGATCTGCTCCCGGAGATCAGTTTAAAAGAAATAAAAGGAAGCACTTTAGAGAGTGGGCAGTGAAATTCTGGAACCTGCTGCCATAGGAGGCTGCAGAGGCAGCTGATAGAAGGGTCAGAAAGGGATTAGAAACCAGCAGGTTTACAGACGTACTCAAGGGAACAGGCACAGGTACGCCACCTTACACCTCTAATCTAGTGACTGGGGATGCTGGACAAGTGTGCGGGGAGCAGACAGCGGTCGGGTGTCCATGCTGTCCCTGAGCAGTAAATGCTGCTGCACCCCCCGAGGCAGAGCACCGGGTGTGAGGGACCATTGGCCTGACGCACTGCACTCTGCAACTGTTCCTGTTCCAAAATGCAGCACAACTGACTGGCAGTTAGGTGCTCTTGGCTTTGAAAAGAAATACCCACACAGAAATAAAAACATTGCTGTCCAGGTTTTGCTTATATACACTGCAGAAGAGGCATGGAGCTATGGGAGGCTGTTAAAGACTGTTCATGAGGATGAGTTGGGCTGGAAGATTACAAACGGAACAGATTTTCCCCATTTACCTGATGAACATTGACAGAACCCTCCCTTCCCTGTTTCAGTTTCCTCTTCTCTGACAGGCTTAAGCCTAATTTTGTTTATAAATGCCCCAGGTATGCACAGCAAAGTTCCTTCTATAAATAACTATGGATTCCCACACTGCATCACTGCTAGTACAGCATGGTGAGCAGCTTTTAGCCAGTCTAGCCCCAAGGAGCCACTGCGGGATGCTGTCCCGTGCTGTTGCTTTCTCTGCAGCCTTAGCCCGCAGAACCCTGGCTCCTGGGACCCTACAGCAGCATCAGCCCTTCTTGGCAGCTTGCTGTCTTCACCATGGTACTGTGTTTCAGATTAATGAGTTAGAAAATGAGCTGGATGCTGAGCAGAAGCGAGGAATAGAGTCGCTGAAAGGTGCTCGCAAGTATGAGCGAAGGCTGAAGGAGCTCACTTACCAGGTATTTAAAGCCCTCCGCCCTCTCACATGCAACGCCTTGGGCCATCTTCCATGGCCAACTTGATTTTCACTTCCCACAGTCTGAAGAGGATAAGAAGAACATTCTCCGGCTCCAGGACCTGGTGGACAAGCTTCAGCTAAAAGTGAAAGCGTACAAGAAACAGGCTGAGGAAGCTGTGAGTGCAGGACTCTCTTTAAATCTTTGTGGGCCCTGGGTGGTGAGTTCCAAAAGGTCTGGGCTCCTGAGTTCACTAAAATAACTGAGTATCAGTTTGATAGGGCAGGTATGGCCTCTGCCTTTGAATATTCCTTACCTGGTAAAGACTTGTGGCTCACAACACAGTGGGCACTTCTGGAGCCACACAAGCCAACTTTCCCAGCTGGGACTGGGCAGGCCCAACCATTCTGCCCACAGCTGAGCGTTCCTATGGTTGACAGTACTAGACAGAAACGCATGGAGCGCTGGTGATGCGGGGCATAGCTGTGAGGCTAACGAGCAGGTGATGTTACTGTGCTGATTCATTAATGAGAAGAGGGCAACGTCAGGTTGCGTCCATGTCACTGATGTCGCCACATGACTTTCAGGAAGAGCAGGCAAACACCAATCTCTCACGATGCCGCAAGACCCAGCATGAGCTGGAAGAGGCTGAAGAACGGGCTGATATCGCCGAGTGCCAGGTGAACAAGTTGCGAGCCAAAAGCCGTGATATCGGAGGGCAGGTGAGTTGAGAAGAGGGCAACGTCAGGTTGCGTCCATGTCACTGATGTCGCCACATGACTTTCAGGAAGAGCAGGCAAACACCAATCTCTCACGATGCCGCAAGACCCAGCATGAGCTGGAAGAGGCTGAAGAACGGGCTGATATCGCCGAGTGCCAGGTGAACAAGTTGCGAGCCAAAAGCCGTGATATCGGAGGGCAGGTGAGTCGGGGGAGAAGGGAAGGACCGTTCCCAGTCAGCACGGCCACAGCGATCCCTGCCCAGGCTCCTGGCAGCCACAGCTGGATTCCTCCTGCCACCGTTGGATCTC
>NW_009259452.1:247065-248286 GCF_000687185.1 Egretta garzetta | reverse complement strand
GCCGCGCCCCCGCGCCCCCACAGCTGTTTCCCCCCTGCCACAGTTGTATTCTTGCAGCTGCAGCTGTATTCCTGCAGCCACAGCTGTAATCCTCCCACCGCAGCTGCATTTCTGTAGCCATAGAGCCATAGCTGTATTCCTGCAGCCTCAGCTGTATTCCTGCAGCTGCAGCTGTGTTCCTCCCGCTCTCGCACCGGAGTGTCCTCTTACAGGCAGGCTGGAAATTGGCACTTGCTCAAAGCCATGGGGTTCTGAGTCCTCTCAGCGCCTCCCAGGAGACAGACCGGATTGATCGACTCCCAGGTCTGTCAGCAGGATTGGGAGATGCTGGCTCTTTGCCAGTGACATGACTGAACATCTGCAATAGCCGCAAACCTGAAGCAACCCCACAAATAATTCGGTTGTTCCAATAACGTCTACATTATCTTCCTGTCTTTACATCCAGAAATCAGAGGAGTGAGGTCCCTGACCAGAGCTGTGGCCGGCTCCCTTACGGTACAGACTCCTGTGCGCCAATGGAGACACTCATTACCCACTTCAAGTAACAAGGTGTGCATGAAACTGGCCTTTGGCTTGTTCGTATTTAACCAACCCTAAGTAGAAGCTGTGAGAAATAAAAGCAAACATGGGTGTCGCTCTGGTGACTGTGAGAACTGTCAGTCCGTTACGAGATGACGGCGCTCGCGGCGGGATGGATGCAGCGGGTGCGGCAGCGGTTCCCGAAGCCTAGGTTACGTCCTGCAGCAGGGAGGCGGGTTCCCAGGGCACCCCCCACTCATCCTCCAGGGCCTCAACTTCCACGCTTGAGAGAAGCTAATTGGAAGGTTAATGGGAAAAAGACAGGAAAGATCTCTCCACAAGGCTGTAACAGCGCCCGTGACTTGAACTGCTCCCTTCCTCTGCCCCTGCAGCCCAGGGCGCAGCTCTGCGGGGACAGGGAGAGCGTCTTCTCCGGACAGCGTGGGTGTCCGTGGATCTGCCACCCCTGGAGGGGCTGTGTGGGGGCCAGCCCCCTGCGCTGCCTGTGCTGTGTGCTGCGCTTGGGGAAGGGAGGGGGAGGGAGGTGAAAGGAGGGCACCCGCGCCATGCGGAGGGTGGGGAGGTGCGGGGTGGGGGTCTGCTCCACGTGTGTGTATCTGCGCCATGGGGGTGTGGGGTGCGTGGATCTGCTCCACATGGGTGTCAGCTGGGTGGGGTGGGTGTGGGAGTGTGTGTGGATCT
>NW_009259452.1:238258-246526 GCF_000687185.1 Egretta garzetta | reverse complement strand
CCGCCCGAGTCCCCGTGTCTCGGGGCCCTCCCTGGGGAGCAGGGTCCTCGTCTGCGGAGCACCTGGGAGTGCTCTGGCTGCGTTGCCCAGCACGGGGCTTTGCTAAATGGACCGCTTCTGCAAAGTGGAAGCGATCTGGAGCGCACAGGACAGCTTCAGACTTTTCATTGTAAAGCGCCCGGGTGTTGCTGTTGGTCGAAGCCAGGCCTTGCCAGGCGGTCGTGTCCCGGTGACAGCCAGTGGCTCTGGCCATCCTCCTCGGTCACGTTTTTGTCTGCCACCACCACACATCAGCCGGCAACCCCGTCGCGGCTCCTGCCTCCTCCCATTCCCTTCAGTGCTCGGTGGCCATTCACCTCCCTCCGTGCGCCTCCTCCCATGTCATTGCTTTCTCCTCTTGTGTACTCACCTGCGTCAATTGCTCTCGTACGCTGTGTTCCATTGGGGTTTCTGTCACCCCTGTGTTACCCCCTGTCATCACTGCCAGCTGTAACCCATGTCCTCCTGTTGGCATTCAGGGCCCTTTGTGCCAGTCACAGCTCTCCGATGTTCCGTCTGCCAATGCCCCATCAGATGGGGAGCTGCCATCACTGCCCGTCAAGCTGACAAAAATCATCTTACTGTTTCTTTTCCCTTGCTCCATGGCTACCTGCCATCAGTGGCTCTAGCTTGCATGCTCTTCAGGGTGGCATTTTCCGCTGTCAGAGCTGGATGTGGACAGCCTGGTCGCAGACATGGCAGCCTGGGACCTGAACTGGCATTGTGTCCCAGCCCCCCAGACCAGCAGGTCCTGCCTGCACTCTCCCATGACACGGCAACGCTTTTCGTTGCACAGCTGTGCATGTTAGGACCGCGTCTGCCCCAGCCAGCAAACAGTGCTGCGATAAGCACAACACTAGCAGGCGAATCAGTGGATTAGCAGGGTTTATCCTTTTGTTAAGTACAAACCCGTTCTCAGTACTCGTATGTAAAGGAAGAAAACGGGAAGAATGAGAAAAAGCTCCTTCATGGGAGTTTTGTTCCACAGGACTTTTTTTTAAGGCTATTTTTTCTTTAATGGGATGATGGCTGCAAACATATTTATAAAGCTGAAAGAAAATCTTCTGTTTGAAAATGTCTTTGCACTCCCAGAAGCTTCTAGATGTGCTTTGTAGTTGTCAGGAGATCTGTAGAGCCCTCTGAATCCCTTGCTTGTCACAGTGTGCCAGGAAGGGAGAGGTAACAGCATGACCAGATGCATGTGTGTCACCCGTGAGCCAGCACTGGCTTTTTCTCGGCACGCTGGCTGGCAGCAGGAAGGGTCATTTTGTGCCATCGCCTGTCTCTCCCTGGGCATATTTCAGTAAACAACTGGTTAGGTGTTTAGGCCACACATTAGCATCACTGGCTTCCTTTTGTGACCGCAGAACACGTCACCTTGCTCATTCGAGGGAGCTCTGGGAGAGAGGCAGAAGAGGCAGGGGGAGGTTAAAGGCCCAGCCCGAACCTGTGCTGTGTGCCACCTCTGCAGAGGGGCAGAGCGCACTGTCCTGCTGATGGTTTGAGCAATGCTCAGGCCAAAGGCGTGGACTGCTCCTAAGCTGATGAAAAAAACCCAGGCCACACCTTTAACTTAACCATAAATGCGAAAATGGCAGAAAACATCCATGTCACCTGCTCCTCAGAGATGGCTCACAGTTCAGCTAAGCATCTCTGCACAGAGAGAAGGCGGGAGAGAGGCACGGAGTGTCCAGAGACCGGCAAGAACTTGGATGCAGGTCTGTGCCAAGCAGTTCCAGTGGGCAACTCTGGACTATTTCCAGCTCAGAGACTTCCGTATTTCTGTATCTCTCTGCTTAGTTCTTGCCACTAAATTTGTAAGATCTGCAGGTGCATGTTAGCGTTCTGAAGAGCAGCAGGCAGTTTCTGGAAAACAGGAAAGGGACTGAGGGGAGAACAAAAAAAAAAAATCCCCCCCCCCCCCCCAAAAAAAAAGCCCAGAAATCTGCAAGGAAATTGAAATGGGAAAACTGCTATGTTTTCAAAATAAACTTTATTTATTTCTTGAAGAGCAAGAAAGTACTATTTTTCATTTAGTTGAACCAGAGGTAGCGTGAGATATAATTGGGGGGAAAAAAGACAGACGCTTTATTTTAGAACAGTAGCAAATAAGCTTATTAAGAGAGCTGGAGCTGTATCATACCCCAGTGTATACCAAGAGTAACTCTTACTAGTTTGCCTATCTGTGAAGTCCGAAGGAGGGTTAAAACACTGATTTAAAAACACACCATGCGTGCACAAAGCTCATCCCTTCCAGGCACGGTGCCTGCTCCTCCTTTGAGGTCCTGGGGAACGGATGGAAGTGGGATTCAGTCCAGGGGCCTACAAGATTCTCTTTCAAGCCTGCAAGGCCCTTTTCTAGGAAAGGGGTAAATTGTGCTGAGAGTTACAGCCCCTTTGCTTGTGCCTGTGACCAGCAGCAGACCCTGCACAGCTCTGAAAACGTTTTGCAGGACACTGAGATTTCTCAGGCATGAAACTGGGCTCCCATGTGCCACCATTGCTGTGTACTTTTATCAGCAGACAAAGAACAAGAGGACTCGGGGTTTGACCCTTTTTAATCACGTGATAAATTTGGTCTAATTCACCTCATACATTTGTTCTAATTCTGTGAAATAATAAATCCTCTTCATATTTTCAACCCGGGACAAAACAACTCCATGCATCAGTGCAGAGTGGGGATTGACTGCTGGGGTGCAGCCCTGCAGAAAAGGCCTTGGGATTCTGGTGGAAAACAAGTTGGTCCTCTGTCAGCAGTGCTCCCCTGCAGTAATAATGCTAACCGGTCATGGGCTTGCAAGAGTAAGTAGCCAGCAAGTAGCCAGCAGGTGGAGTGCCTCTGCCTGGCACTGGTGAGGCCGCATCTGCGATACTGTGTTCAGTTTTGGGAATCACCGCTCCCCACCATTATGTGGGAGGTGTTAACATCCTGGAGAGGGTCCAACAAGAGCCCCTAATATCCGTCAGTGGGAGCATGTGCCGTAAGAGGAGGTGCGAAGGGAATGAGATTTGTTTGGAGAAGAGAAGGTAAGCGGGGGAGCTAATTGCAGACTAAAACTGCTGAAAAGGGGGCTGTGAACTAAGATGCATCCAAGCTTTTCCTGCAAGTGCACAGTTAAAGGACAAGAGACAATGGTCTCATGTTAAAAGTCAGGGAAACTATTCTTCAAGAGAAGGAACACATTATTTACCAGGAGAGACAGGCTGCCTGGGGAGGTTGTGGGATCATCCTTGGGATTGCCAGGATACATGTGGACAAGGCCCTGAGCAACTTCATCTAGTTTTGAAGCTAGACCTGCTTTGGGTAGGAGATTGGACTAAGGACCTCTGGTATGCCTTCCAGCCTACATTTTTCACTGATTCGGTTGAACACACTAACCCAGCAGGAAGAAAGTTGCATTTTGCTGTTTGAAGACTGATCAATTCACTGAAAAGGCTGAGGAACACAGAACTGGTACCAGGACGTGCAGCTAGCAGGAAGGGTGGTGGTTGGGAAAGGGCAGGGTAGGAAGGAGGCCTCTGTCTCAGGCACCATCCCAGTGAGCCATCAGATCACCTCCTTCAAAGTGATGATTCCAGGGATAAAGTGCCAACCTCTTTTTCCCATGATATTTTTACAGCATGGGTTTGTAATCTCTGTCCTTGGAGAGATTTGAAAGCTGCCTGGACTTGGTCCTGGGCAACCTGCTGTAAGTGGCCATGCTTGTGCAGGGGGTTTGGACCAGATCACCTCCAGGGTTCCCTTCCAACCTCAACTGATCTGGGATTCTGTGATTATGGTTTCATCTGTTGGTTTTAACATTCTGTCCAACTCCAGCCACTCACCGGAGCATGTTTCCTTTCATGTGTTAGCACCTCTGACCCTTGCTTATGGCCTAACATCCTAGAGAAAATTTAAAATCTGAGAATAAAATTTCCAATTAAAATTCTAATCCAATTGAAAAATTGTGTATTTGTTGTGTGCATGTTTTCTGGATATGGTCTACATATCTGGAGTTGTCTTACAATTACATTATTAGGATATGTCAACACTTGTTTTAAACTTTATCACCTTAATCCGCATCCCCCGGAGACGTCTCTGGGGCAGTGGGGAACCTGAGAACCCTGTCACCTTTTCTTCCCACAGCGTTGGACAAGGTGCAACAAAGCAGGACCTTCCCCAGTAGCCAGAGAAGCTCACATGATTTTCAGAAACTCTTCTTTCTGCACTCATTCTGGCCATGGGAGATTTTCTGATAAAATCTTCTGGATATTTTCTTTCTTTCAGCTATTTCCTAAGTACTCAAACCTCACTAGATACATGAAGTGAAGGCCATCGTGATTTTTTGATACCAGCATGGATCACTGCCCCAGGTAGCCCCCACGGCCAACTTCCCAGGTTTTTGGGCAGCTCCAGGTCCAGGTGTAGCTCGCAGGGAACAGTGACCCTGCTGTTTCAGAGTCACCAGAGATGCAGAGTAGCCTGGAAATAGAAGGGAAAGGGCTGGAGAGAGTCGTCTGCAGGGGCTGAGAACGTGGGAGGTGGAAGAATCACTAGGTGGATCCTCACTGGAAAATGGAGCGAGGAAGAGTTGGCCACGGCCAGCAGTGCTGCACAGGGTCTTTGTCAGAAGCAAGCGGTGGACTTGCAGCACCGTCTGCAGAGGCAGTTTACTGCCAACCTGTTGTTTGTAAATGTGTGTCAGCAACAGAACTTAAAGATTAAAGCTGTCAAGGGAAAACTAATGCTAAGTTTCCAAGAGTTTATGGGATTGGATCCTCATCTTCAATGCTACTCAGGATGAACATAGTTCTTGCCTAATTCTTAGAGACTTTCCTGTATGAGTCATTGTTCATGAGAGAATAGCAGCTTTATACACAGATGGTTGCAGAACAGAGACACCATTGAGAGGAAAACACTGAGACATCTATGTCCTGCAGATACAGGCACACACATACACACGGATCAACAACTGTATCCACAGAAAGCAGTCAGTCCTGCTCAGTGTGTTCAGGCAAAATCTCTGCTTTTTCATGACATAAGAAATCCCTAATGGAATTCAAGTAATGAGCAATTCATGCTGAAGAGGGAAGCTTAGTGTCAGTGAAATATCAATGTCCAAACGAGCACACCCAGAGGGAGTTTGGCTGGAGGACTGCCTCGCTGGATTGCTCTTCTTAGCTGGCCAAAAGCCCAGTTCTCCATTGGATCAAATGAAAAGATCAGATGCTCTGGGACCCAGCAAGCTGTTGTAGATGATCTGGCAAGTCCAGATCACAGCACTAAGACTGATACCAGGCCAGAGAGAAGGAGGTTTAAAGGAAGGTTTAGGTGCTTTCATCAGAGTCCTCTTGGGTTGTTATCCTGCTTTTCCAATGCCTCTCCAGGTGATCCTGGACAAGTCCCTTAAGACCCCTGAGGTGGGTGATTCATGTAGGCTCATGCCCACATCTCCACATGCAGGTAACTGGTAGTTCAGTGGTTCAGGCTTGGACATCCGTGCAACTATAACAGTATAAAGGTCCCTGCGGGCAGGTTGTGCCTGTGATTGTGGGCCAGCACTGCCTCAGATGAAACAGGCAAGGGACAGGCTCTAAAATACAGTGCCTGCACTGGAGACCCTTGCTATAGAATTCTATGGACGCCAAAAGTTTGCATGGGCTCAAAAAATTACTGCCCTAAATAATGGAAACAAGCTATTAGGTAGAAGATACCACCTCTAGCTGGGGAAGACCTGAACTGTCACTGGCTGGAAATAAAGAGGACACTCGGCAGAAATAACTCCCTGCGCCTGTCCTTTTCCCTAGATATTACTGGAAACAGGATAATAAACCAGATGGACCTGTGGTCTGATCCAGAGCTATTTGTCTCATGTTGTTGTATAACACTTAGAAGTTGAGACCCAAATGGCCACAGCTTGCTTGTTACTGGTAGTGAAACTATATGATCCATAGATAACGCCCTTCTTCCTTTCTATGGCCTTTCCATTTAGCATGAAGTAGTTAAACATTCAATAACGAAAATTGTATGACCTGGTGTTTATAGAGCTGGAAGAAGAGAGGACAAGGCTACAGCATCTTCTCTCAATAATATAAATTCTTAGGAATCACTGAGGTGGTCTAGAGTCAGGCCTGTTCTCTTCTTTGCGAGCATCACCACCACCATGAAATGCCCTGGATATGCCATGCACGTTCAGCTTGCACTAAGAGGAGTAGCAGCAAGATGGACTGCGGGAAGCTCTCTCCTGGAATTCTGCCAGCTGACTGGAGCACGTCGTGGAGACTTGGGCTTTCCAGAACCCCAGGAAGAGGGAGATGAACACTGAACTGCTGGAGAGGAGGCATAGGCATCACCGTTTAGAACAGGGGGTTGAGACAACTGGTTGCTGTTGGCACCTAACTCTTAAGGCTGAAGAGTCAGAGTTATGAGTCACATTTACATGACCAAATATGCGCCTGTCATGGTACAGGGTGGGACCCGCCCTGCCTCTCAGTAGAAAATGTGTTGACTGGAAGTAGGCTGATGTTACCGGAACAGTTTGTTATTCTCAGCCCACTTCCAAAAAAGGAGGTGAACGGAAGCAGTCAGCTCTCCAGGTGAGTTACCCTGGCAGGCAAATCCTGTTTAGTCTCAGGTGAATCACCACTAGCTGTTTGTCCATGTAACATCACTCTCCATTTATAGAGAAAGACCACGGGGTTTTATGTCTGACTCTAAAATAGCAGGTAGAGCTCTGGGCACTGTTACGACAGAGATGACTAAACCTGTCCTGGAACATCACTAAGTTTTACAATGGCTGCAGCCAGGCAGGGCACTGCAGGTCTGACCTTATTTTCAGAATTGACCTTGTACAAGGGGAGTTCCAAGGTCAGCAGAACCATGAGAAACACTGCTAAAGACAGAAATCAAAAGTAAAGCCATTCTGTACCATTAAGTGCATTTTTAAAATTGTGTTTGAATTACATATTTGGTCATATGAACATGACTCACAACTCTGAGTCCTCTCCTTGGAACATTTGAGGTCCTGGATGCCTGAATTTCCAAGTGTGATACTCAAGAATATCTGGCTTAGGAAACCCCTGAACTGCAGTTTGGTGGGCAACGGGTGAGTACTCCGGGGCAGCACTGGTGCGCGTTGCCCTGCTCTCCCACTCCGCCCTATGCACTCTCTCTGAGCCACTGTCAGAAAGGAGACTGGAGGCTAGATGAAGTTTTGTGCTGAGCTCTGGTGTCTGTTCTTATGTCTTGGCTGTTCAAAGCATCAAGAATGGTCTCTTCCATCAAAAGCTATAGCTTTCAAGCATTTTAACAACTGGAAGTATCTTTTGTGTACAGGCTTAGAACATTTCCTCGCCAGCAACAGAACTAATTTCTGCTGGTCATTTAGACTTCAAATGTCATTTAAAGATCCAGTGCTACATGTGGTTTTTTCTTGGCCTCTTTCTTTCCTGGTTCTTGGCCTCAGGAGATCTCCTGGTGTTGCTGTGTCTTGCGAAAGGGTATGGCCACACAATTATTCATGTGAATCTCCAGCCCATCATGACTAAACCTCTCCTGTGCACCTACGCCAACCCTTTCTCAGTTTGAGCTCTGCAGGATCTTTTCAGTGAAGACAGCAGGAGTCATTTAGCTCTTTTCCATGGGCTAGACAGATTGTCAGATGTTGCTTTAAACAAACAAAACATTGACCATGCTGCTTCTACAGCTGTCAGATGTGAACTTTCTTCTGCTACTCCCAGGATGTTCTTAGGTCCCTCTTCAGGGAATCTGCCCATCTGCATGGGGCTTGTTTTAGTGGTGTCATTTTAAGCTCCAGGTACAATCTGTAAAATCATGGAATAAATTCTCTCTGACTGGATAACCATAACTGAGGCTCTCTGCAGTGTCGCAAGAAGTTGGCTCCTTCTCATTCACAGACAGCATTTCAATGATGCTAAGGCTTGGTAAGAAGCCTAAGACTGAGGTCTTCACCCTAGAGTCTTTGGTAGCAGAGAGAAAAATGTCCTTTCAAAGTGAGATTTGTCTCACCCTAACACAGAATATGTTCATGTGACACTAATTTTACAATTAGTTTCTCATTGCTAAGTGGAATACTGTCATGGTTTAACCCCAGCCGGCAACTGAGCCCCCCCAGCCACCCGCTCACTCCCCCCCGGTGGGATGCGGGAGAGAATCGGAAGGGTAAAAGTCAGAACACTCGTGGGGGGAGATAAATACAGTTTAATAGTGAAAGCAAAAGCCCACCGGGC